>NC_056668.1:24124285-24434464 GCF_018350195.1 Panthera tigris
AACTACCACAGTAATTTCTCTTACAGTGTAAAGAAACTAAATTATGCTTACATATCATGGGAAAAAGTTGTGAGATAACAAAACATTCAAATATGCAAAAATATCGGCTTCTCTAGATCATGTCAATAAGAATTTTATCAGTTTTGTTCACTGTTTTACTTCAGTGCCTGGAATTATGCCTGGCACATACTAGGCACTCCATAAATATTTGCTACATGAATAAAAAAATCAACGTGAAATTCTTTCAAACTGATTACCTCTCTACCATCATTGCAAATAGTCAATGCATCTTTACTAGCACAATTTAATGTTACTATGGTACACATTTGCATATGCCAAATTCTGAAAACTGATTTAAACTATTAACATACATAGGAAATAAGAAAAAATTTTATGCCCTATGCTATTAAAAATTAATTTAGGGGCGCCTGGGTGGCTTGGTCGGTTGAGCGTCCGACTTCGGCTCAGGTCATGATCTCACAGTCTGGGTTCGAGCCCCGCGTCGGGCTCCGTGCTGATGGCTCAGAGCCTGGAGCCTGCTTCCAATTCTGTGTCTCCCTGTCTCTCTGACCCTCCCCCATTCATGCTCTGTATCTCTCTGTCTCAAAAATGAATAAACGTTAAAAAAAATTTAAAAAAAATTAATTTATACACTGAGCATATAACTAATTTGTAAGTTACAACATAGAAGATGTGAGCTTTAGAAAGAGAAACAAAACATAATTATTGCCTATCGAACATGGACATGAAATGATTCCACAGTACTCTATACATTATTTTCTCTCAATCTGTCTGTCCTTCTTCCCCCTCTTCTCCTCTATCTCACACACATACTCACCCAAAGAAACTGTCATATATTATGTGTGAGCCATTGTGCTAAACATTTAGAATAAGACAGTAAAAATAAATAAAGGCTTTGTCCTTATAGAGTTTACATTCTAGTGATTGAGGCAGATAATCCAACAATTACATAAATTACCACTTGTAGGATGGGCTGGCGGTAAGGCAGAACAATGGCAGATATGAAGCTCACTAGTACGAAGGTGTAGACTCGAAAGAAATGTATATGACTCCAGAGGTTAACTCAAGATTTTTGGAAACCCATCCATGTTAACAGTTTATTTTTAGTGTGGGACTTCTTAGATTATGCAAAGATAACCTGTTTTGTAAATCTGCAGGAGAAAGCCTTAGTAAATAGCATTTACCAAATTAAATAAAGCCATAAATGGGAATGTTTGGGATTTAGAGGAAAGTCAAAAAGACTAAGAATGTTAAAGAAAAGGGGAGGAAGAATAGAAGCTTGGTTTGAAGCAATAATATTTTGGGGTTTTTTTGAAGAGGTAATAATGTATTTATTACATTTAATACATGGTATTAAAATTGTATAACTAGATGAAGTCATTCAAGTAGTGGGTAGACAGAGAAGCCACAAAATGTGAACACAGATTCCTAGAGCACTCCATTAATTAGAGTCAGAAAGAGGAGGAAATTCAGCAAACACGATTGGTAAGTAGTCCTTACCATGGTGTAATGGGACTGTGGTGTCTGTGAAACCAGGCAAAAGTATTTCAAGGAGTCCTCAATAGTTTCAAATGTGTTGAGAGTTTGTTAGAGCATCCAAGAATGTATAAACCAATTTCAAATTCATAATCTGGATAACCAAATAAATATTATGCAATATTTATTTTTATTTTCATTGTATAGATAAAAAATTAAAGTCTAAAGAAGGCACATAGCTAAGCTACCAAGTGACAGAAGGAAGGAATACAACCCAGATTTTCTGATGCCCTTAGTGCCCATCTCCCCAAATGATAGATGCTAGTGCTGCTGTCTCCCATTATGTACAACTTAAAATGCCATCTTTGCATTGGTATTAAGTTTAAAGTGTTCCGGAATAATGACATTCACATGCAAAAAAAAAAAAAAAATGAATCTAGCAGATTTTACCTGTTTCATAAATTAGCTCAAAATTAACTCAAAATGTATCACAGACTTAGATATAAAATTCAAAACTACAAAACTCCTAGATGACAACATAGCAACATAGGAGAAAACTTGCATGACTTTGATTATAACAGGCACTTTTTACATGTAACACCAGAGATACAATGCACAAACAGAATAATTGATAAACTAAACTTTATTGAAATTAAAAACTCCTGCCTAGTGCAAAACAATGTCAGGAGAATAAGAACCGAAGCCCTAGATTGGGAGAAAATATTTGAAAAAGACGTATCTGGTAAAGGACTACTACCCAAATTCCACAGAGCTCTGAACAACTCAACAGTAAGATAATAGACAACCCTATTAAAACATGGGCCTGGGGCACCTGGGTGGCTTACTTAGTTAAGCATCTGACTTCAGCTCACGGTTTGTGAGTTCCAGCCCCGCATTGGGCTCTCTGCTGTCAGCATGGAGCCCATATCAGATCCTCTGTCTCCCTTTCTCTTTCTTTCCCTCCCTGCTCCTGCTCTCTCTCTCTCAAAAATAAATAAACATTAAAAAAAGGGGGGGGGGTGGCAAAGAGCATGGCAGAATCTTCACCACAAAAGATATGCACATGGCAAAGAAGCATATGAAAAAGTGTTCCATACTGTATGTCACCAGGGAAATGCCAATTAAATTAACAATGAGATGCTACTACATACCTATTACTATGTCCAAAATCCAGAAGACTGACAACACCAAATGCTTACAAGGTACTGGAAGCAACAAGAACACTCATTCATTCCTGGTGGGAATCTAAAATAGTGTAGCCACTTTGGAAAACAGTCTGATGATTTCTTACAAAACTAAACATATCCTTACCATATGATCTAGCAATTTCATTCCTTGGTATTTACACAAAGAGTTGAAAAATTATGTCCATACAAACACCTTAACTTGAAAGTTTAAGGCAGTTTCATTCATAATGGCCAAAAAATTTCTAAGTTTAAACTAACTCTTGTAAAATATATGGTTAAACATAAGGTACATGTATAAGAGTTAAAGCTTTATATAGCATAGAAAAATTTTCAAATGCTTGTTATATATTTTTAAGCACAAAGTTGTTTACCTGATAATTTTAATATCCATTTAGAGTAATTAATTAGTGCTGTCTCTAATCATAAGTAATCTACACTCATATACACATTTTTAAGTACATGTGTATATAATACTTATGAAATCTTATTGGCATGTGATATATTTCTGCCATTTTCAAGCCTCTATTTTGATTTAAATTTAAGCTCATATTCAAAAGCTTAATTTCCTGTTTTTCTCACAAGCAAAGAATATTAATCTTGAAGGAGCTAACACACTGGAATATAATTTTATATTGACTCACAATCTTAAAATCACTAACCCTCTGCATTTTTGTGGATTAAAGCTTTTTCTGGCACAACTCTGGGCCTTTCTTGTTCTCTCTCCATTTAATTTGGTGCATTCTTGGTTCACTTTTACAAACCCACTATATATATATTTTTTTCGTGATCATAAGCCCACATACCTAATTGTCTGTACCCCTTATGGAAGTTATCCAAAAGCAGCTGTCTTGCTTTAAAATAGGAAGAAAAAGGCTTAGGTTTTGTGGTTATAAGACTCAGGAGATAGGAAACCATCCCCCAGAAAAGCACTTTCTGTCACATCTTATTGCTTCATACCCTTTTGATTGCATTGGGAGAAATGAAATGATATAGAACTTGCTGAAGCTAGATTACACAGGAAACAATAGGTATATTAGAAAGCTATTACAACTAAAATAGTTTTTGGAAAGGTTACTGAAAGTATTTGAGTAAAGAATAATTGAGCTTCTCCATATTAGAAAATAACTTTTAAATATATTTGAAAGGAAAATGTAAGTGCTTGTTTTAATAATGAAAGTAGATAAATATGAAACTAGAGTTTTGTGTTCTAATATGTGCCAACTGAATTCTCAAGGTATTTACAGAACTGAGCACATTGCTTTCACAGTAATTTAATATTAATAACATCTATACCATGTTAGTTTATTATACACATTTCTATTTGCAATCAGCTGTTTCTCCTGGATGTGGAAGGTTTTCTATCGTTTTAGTATTGTAAACATGTCCCAAAGACAGTTAATTTAAACCTCTTAAATAATAGTAACTGAGAATGGTGTCTAACACATGACACAATATCTCCTAACACTTGTACTAAGGCAAAGCTGAGTGATGGACACTTCTTGCACTCCTTCTTGTATATGACGTCATCAGTGATGCTAAGTGAGGATGGACTAGACAGTGTCCAAGCCCTAAATTTTCTTGTTCTCATAATGTAATGGATCAAAGTAAAATCACAGAAGACTGATCATACTGGACCAAGGAAAATATGTCAGATCTCTATCTTAATTTGTTCTACCCACACATGCTTGAAATAAATTATACAAAAAGAAAAAATAAATTGATGCATGTGACAGCCTGGTGAATTAAATTTAAGGAAAATTTAACTACTCTTCTGTGAAAGGACAGCTACATTCCCAAATTGAACCAAAAGACAGACAATACATACATATTATTTTCCAAACCAACTAACCAAACAGAAGTGCCTTGGTCATAAGAAATTATCCAGTGAGAAGCACTTGGGTGGCTCAGTTGGTTAAGCGTCCAACTTCAGCTCAGGTCATGATCTCATGGTTTGTGAGTTCGAGCCCCGCATTGGGCTCTGGGCTGACAGTTTGGAGCTGAGAGCCTGGAGCCTGCTTTGGATTCTGTGTCTCCCTCAGTGTCTGCCCCTCCTCTGCTCACACTCTGTCTCTCTCTCTCAAAAATTAAATAAATAAATAAATAAATAAATAAATAAATAAATAAATAAATAGAAGTTATCCACTGAAGCACAATTAAACAAACACAAGAGAATTGAAGAATACTCACTATAGATTAAGCAGATTATTTTAGGCCTAAGTATGCTTGTATTCCTGAGAGAATATTTTCCTCTAAATTATGTACATTCCCCAATTCCTGTTCTTCCAGTTCTTTGTAAGTACAGCCAACAATTAGAATAACAACAAAGGAAACAAACTGAAACAAAATTACGCCAGAATATTTTTGTGTGGTAACTCCTATAGTGCCCTATTTTTCTTTGAACTATTCAAAGAAGGAAAAACCACAGCATAAGGAAAAACTCATCACTCATATTTATTAAAAATGCATAAAATAAAATAAAATAAAATATAAATAAAATTAAATAAAATAAAAGACTGCAGAAAGCATGGCCAAAGGGAAAGGAGGAGAAATGAATTAGGTCAAGATAGTGTAAGTTTGGCCACTCCAGATACTACATGAATTCTAGGAGCCTATCACACAAAGCGTGATTAACTCTGAAGTTCTTGAGAGAGTTTGATGTTCTTTGTTTTTTCCAACAGCAGATCTCTTTCTTCAGGTAGAATTGCGTGTAACAGCTAATATAGACAATAAACCAAGACTGCTTAGCTTGAAGTAGGTTGGTGGATGAGACCCCATAAATCATACCTCCGTGACTGCTAAGGCTCCATGTATTCTGGAAGAGACCACTTTGCTTATGATTTCTTTTGATCAGGAATATCACCCATACTTTGTATATTTTTAAAACATTAGGCTTTCACTTCTTATTTCTTTAAAAAATAGAATGTGACAAAAAATTAGATATAAGGAAAAGTAAAAAATATTTTTCTATCTGTGATAAAAAAATTGACCTCTAAGGCCAGGAATTTTGATTTGCTTTAATACTTAGTTTTATGTAATCAGAATGCTAATAAAACTGGGAATGATTGTCAGCTTTAGAATATTCCCTCCTGGGGCTATTAGACATAACGCTTTTTGCATGTTGCTATTTTGTAAGATGACTAAAAATTAACACTAAGAAACAGTTATTTTTCAACCATTTTTTGGAAAGCAACAACAAATTCTAAATTTAAGAACAAAATACAGTAGGGGCACCTAGGCAGCTCAGTTGGGTAAGTATCAGACTCTTGCTTTCAGCTCAGGTCATGATCTCACAGTTCATGAGATCACGCCCCACATCAGGCTCTGTGCTGGCAATGCAGAGCCTGCTTGGGATTCTCTCTCCATCTCTCTCTACCCCTTCCCTGCTCTCTCAAAAACAAATGCTTTTCCTCATGCTCTCTCAAAAACAAATAAATAACATTTAAAGAAAAACACACAGTAGTATATTTAAAGTAACATTTAAAACAAATTCATGTTCTGTTAAGTTGCAAACAGATAAAATGTCAGCAGCTTATTTATTTAGTAATGGTTTATAGAATTAGAAAAATAAGTATTTTTTGAATACATGAAGTTTATTTTCATGAATTCTCTATAATATACTGAGGTGTTTTCCTTTAGTTATTCTCTGGGTAGTTTTGTCACTTAATTTTCATATCGGTGCCTTATAGTACTGATTAAGGCCATACCTAATTAAACTTATATTGTTTTCAGGGGCGCCTGGGTGGCTCAGTTGGTTGAGCGTCCGACTTTGGCTCAGGTCATGATCTCACAGTTCGTGGGTTTGAGCCCCGCATCAGGCTCTGTGCTGACCTCTTTCTTGCTCAGAGCCTGGAGCCTGCTTTGGATTCTGTGTCTCCTTCTCTCTCTGACCCTCCCCCACTCATGCTTTGTCTCACTCTGTTTCTCAAAAAAAATTTTTTTTAAATATTGTTTTCAAAAAAATATACATATAAAAATTTACTGTGAACAAGACTCAAATGATAAATAGTAGTAGGTTTAGCAAGACTTAAAAAAAATGTTTATTAACAATGAAATGGGAAAATTACTTTTAATTTACTTAGAAATGATAGAAAATATAATACTGTTAATACGAATTGTACTTATAAACAAGTCTTTTTTTTTTTTTTGGTCAATGAAAAGCCATGTCCTTATAACTGTTCAGTTATCCTTTAAAAAAAACACTCATTGGCAAACATTAGAAATAGACATTAACAAATATTAATCTTAGAACTTTAAGACTAATATATCTACTGTTGAATAAGGAGTGATAATGTGGAAAGTATGAAGATCCAAAATTCCCCCCAAAATTATTTTATTTTTATTTTTTTATTTTTTAACATTTATTTATTTTTGGGAGAGAGTGAGAGAGCGGGGGAGGGGCAGAGAGAGAGAGAGACAGAGGATCCAAAGCAGGCTCCGTGCTGACAGCAGAGAGCCCCATGAGGGGCTTGAGCTCAAGAATCGTGAGATCATGACCTGAGCCAAATTCAGACACTTAACTGACTGAGACACCCAGGCCTCCCCCAAAATTATTTTAAATAAAAAATTCTATAAATTTGATCAATTAACAAGTAGTATTGAAAGGATGAAAATATCAGAGTGTTGGTGTTTATACCTTTCCTCTGCACTCCTACCAGAGCATTTGAACATCACTATTAGGCTGCTTTTATCACTTCTCTATGGAGAAAAGAACCAATAGAAGTTGGGTAGAATCCTGAGCAAGTGGACTGAGAAGAAACACTAGGTTTCTAGGGATAGAAGTAACAGAAAAATAGGCAATAGGAAGAAAAGTTCCCAGGATTTGGGGGTACCAGAGTCAGGGCAAAGAAATTTTCCATAAAACTCTTAATACATTTCCTTGTTAATCCTTTCAGTTTTGGGGAAAAATATTAATTGATGAAATTTCTATTGTGGCCACATTAAAAAAAGAAAAAAGACACTATTCCTTAAATGAACTTTGGCAGTTTTAGCTTTATATGCCAAACATAAGTCAAACATGTAATAACTTTGGAAACCTTTAGAACTTCATATTCCATTAATTATTTTCAAACTCTATCCCAGTGCCTTCTCCATCACTCAAGATAGCTGTCTGAATCCCTACTGGGTTACAGGACAGTGCTAGCATAGTCCATGTTCTTGGCTTCCCTGTGTAACAGCTCCCACCTACCCACCTACCTTCTTTTTTCTTAAACATTTTTAAAGGTGAGTCTGAGACAATTCTACTGAGTTCTCTAAAATGCCAAGAAACTATCAAATGTTCTTGGTGAAGCTCCATTTCCTAGGCTTGAGGTGAGGCACACGTACCTCCCAACCTTTATTTTTGGCACTGAGAAGTGATGAGAATGGAATGAAAACACAATTAATGGTTATATTTTATTACTGCCAACTTTTCAGAGAATTAAAGGCAGGTATCAGGAGAATCATTGTCACCACAAATATCCCCTTCATGGCTACACCAATAGTCCTTTTGAATTTTAGAGTTTTTTTCGTAACTTTTCATTTTGAAAAGGACTTCCAAGAGACTGTACAGGTAATGCAGAGAGTTCTTCTCTATCCTTCACCCAGATTCCTTCAATGATAATATCTTACATAATCATGGTACAGTATCAAAACCAGGAAACTGACTTTGGCACAGTACTAACACAGTTACAGACCTTATTCAGGTTCACTTATTTTACATGGAGATATATATTTTGGTGTATAAGTCTATGTAATCTCATCACATGTGTAGATTTGTATAAGCATAATCACCATTAGAAAACCAAAATGGTCTCATCACCCAAAGAAGCTCTTTGTGTTATAGCCTTCCTCAAGACCTTAATCCATGAAAAACACTAATTTGTTCTCCATTACAACAATTGTGTACCTTGAAGAAAGTTGTGTAAAAGGAATTACACATTATGTAACCTTTTGAGATTGGCTTTTTTTCTGAGCATAATAATCTTGAAATCCATCAAAACTGTTGTGTAAATCAGTAGTCAATTCCTTTTTACTGCTGAGTAATATTCAGTTGCATGGGTATACCACCCTTCGTTTTCCCATTTACCCATTGAAGAACATTTGGATTGTTTCCAGTTTTGGGCTTGTATAATAAGCCCAATGCTTCTATGACTATGGATGAATAGGTTTTTTTATGAAGATAATTTTTTCATTATTCTAGGATAAGTATCCAACATTGTGATTTTTCAACTGTATGGCAAATGCATGTTGTATTTTTATAAAAAGCTGCCAAACTGTTTTCGAGAAAGACTATCATTTTACTTGCCATTGGTAATGTATGTATGAGAGATTCAACTTTTCCACATTCTCACCACCACTTGGAATAGTTAGTATTTTTTATTCTAGCCATTCTAATAGGTGTGTAATACTCTCTTATCATAGATTGAATTTGCATTTCCCTAATGACTAATGATGTTAAACATCTTTTCATGTACTTATTTTCCAAATTCTGTCCTTTTTAATGAAGGTCACTGTGTAACTCCTTTGCACATTTTCTAATTGGATCATTTGCTTTCTTACTGTTGAGTATAAGGACCTTTTTATAGTCTGGGTAAAAATCCTTTGTAAGACATGTGATGTGCAAATATTTTCTCCCATTCTATGGCCTTTCTTTTCATCTAATTAATAAGGTCTTTTGCAGAGCAGAAGTTTCTAATTTGGATGACATACAATTTATTGATTTTTCTTTCAGTGAACCTATTTCTATTTTAATCTCCAGTCCTCACCATTTTGTGTACTGATGTGGGTGATGTTGAAGGAGTCACAGACGTTTCAGGCTACTTCTTTGCTTGTCTTGCAGAATAGATGTACGTTTAACTTCAATATATGAGTAGTTGATATTTTCTTATCTTGGATTTTGCATCATATGTGAAATTTAAATAACCTGTTATAACAGTCATTAATTCCTATAATTTCCATCAGTGACTGATGGCAGCACTATCTTTTAAGGGCAAGGTAGAGAATTTATGCATATTATGATAAGTTAAAATGATAGAGCACAGACGCCCCACCCCATTTCAAATATTTCATATATACACACACACACACACACACACACACACACACACACATATACAAAAGAAAGGATTTAAAGGAACTACACATATATAACATATATATGATCATACGCTACCAGAAGTTTATCTTAAGGAATCATAGAAATTAAATCACTCCATATTTTAATTGCAAAATATATTGCTAAGACCATTACATGTATGTCATTAACTCCATCACACAGTTAAGTCTGACAGTTTGCCAAAATAATTCCTAAAATTATGTATTATCAATGGATGATGGGAATCCTAAACTTCTATTAGAACTTTTATGATATACTCATATTTTTCAATTAACAGCTTTTCATCATCCATAATGGATACTAATTCATACAAAGTCTATGAGGTCAGATACTTTGAGCCTTTTTCATTATGGTCTGATAAAGCTATAGTTTAAGCTCTTCTTTTTACAACTCAGAAATTTAGTGAGCATCATGAAGAAATTATATACTGTTCGAGATCATCTTGATGTTTATATCCTATTTTATGAAAGCATAAAGGCTAAAAATTAGATTGGGTATAGAAAGAAAATAGTTCTATTTCAAGCACATATTTAATCAACTTTAATAAAAAGGGTAGTGACCAAAAATAATGATTAGTTATACATAACGGTCACTTATTCAAGAAGTATTTGTGCAATGACAACAGAGCAGTTTGTCTTCATCGTGAAACATGAGAATAGATTTTTATTTTTTAACAGATTGATGTGTGACTTTTGATACGGCACTTAACCTCTGTTGTTCAGATGACCTTGTGTGTAAAATGCCTGATGATTGGTACTAGTTTACCAGTGTATCTTCCAGTAGCTTTTGATGATTAATTAGCTACATGGGCACATATATACACTTACTAAGATAATGGGTAATAATGAGAGGTTTCCATGTCCTGTTTGTTAGAGTAGGCAATTCAGACTACTGCCAGCATTAAAATTGGGTAATTTATATAGTTTTTATTATGTCCAAATTGGAATATTCTGGTGAATGAGTGAAATTATATCCTGACTTTGTTTTTTTCCCCCATTTATTTCTCCATTTATTTAAGATAAATTAACTTAAATGATAAAGGAACAGAAGTGCAATTGACTTCGTTGTATTAGAATTTTGGCTGAGTGCATTTGATAATTCAATCAAGTCCTTCTGTCAGTGCCAATTTGTTATAACATTTGATATTCTAGTAACAATAAGAACTTTGCCATAATACTCTTACCTTCCACGAGCTGGGAATAAACTTTCAGTGCGTCAGTTCTAAGGAAACAAGTGACACTCTAGATTGGTTAGTAATTTTCCATTTGACTTTAGCAATTTTATAAGGAAAAAAAATCACATTTTAGATTTAATTAGACACAAGTCAGCAATAAGTGGTACTCTTCTTTTTTTTTTTTTTTAATCTGCAATTCCACATCTATTTTGTATTAATTTTATATATGAATAGTTATGTTTCTGGCCTCTGTTCTCTTCTTTTAATATTAATATATCTCCTTTCTGATACATCATTTCCTAAAAACAATGATTTTTAGTTATGTATTGCTTCATTAAAATTATACCCAAGCTTGGAATAATAACAAGCCCTTATTATCTCACACTTTTTTTGGATCAGCTATCCAAACATGACTTCATCGTGTGGTTCTGGGTCAAGGTCTCTTATGAGGTTGTAATCCAACTATTGGCTGGGCGGCAGTGTCAACTTGGGGGAAGATCTACCAAATTTGATCAGTCTTGGTACCTTACCACTTAGAGCTTTCCACAAGGCTGCTTCATGACGTGGTAACTGGATTCCTATCCTACAGAGAGAGCAATCTGAGGAAGAGTGAGAAAGAGTATACTCAAGACAAAAGCCACAATCTTTTTACTTTTTTACCTATTATCTAAGTTGGTATTACATAATATCTGCCCCATGCTATTTGTTACATATAAGTCAGTAAATCCAGGGATCACTTAATGTGGGAGGATTACAGTGTGTGGAGACCAGGAAGGGCAAAGTATTGAACTCCATCCTTGAAGCTGCCTACCACAAGGCGTATTTATAATTCGAATTTCTATCTGACAGGGAAGTGCCACCAATGTATCCTTTTTTAGGAGTATCTTGACTATCCTTGAGCCTTTATTATTTTATATAACATTAATAAGCTTACAAAGTTTCCAGAAGAATACTATTTGTATTGCTACTTTGATTTAAATTGCATTGAATCTGGTAACCTATTTGAAGATTGATAAATTGGTAATGTTGATCATTCTTATCTGTGAAAATAGGTTAAATGTTGATTTATGTATCTTTTAAAGACATGCCATGAAGTTTATTTTTTTCTCCTTTAAAGTTCTCACACTGGGTGTTAGATTTATTCATTAATTGTTCATTTATGTATTTATTTATGTATTTATTTAACATCTAGTATTTCCATCTTTTCTAGTAAGCTCATGGACAAAGAATTGAACAAAACAGATAAAAATCCCTACAATTGTATAATTTTTGTTTATTTAGAAAAGAGAAAAAGAACAAGTGTGTAAATAAGTAAAGTTTACAGTAAGTTAGATAGCAGGAAGTGCTATAAAAATAAGACAGGAAAGGGAAAGGAAGAATGAGAAGAGAGGGAGAATTTAATTTTATACATAGTGGTTAGATGTCTCCCACTGAGAAGTCAGCATTTGAGAAAAGACTTGAAATTGATGAGTGAGCAAGCCAGGCGATTACCAGAGGAGAGAATATTTAAGGCAAAGAGCCAAGGAAATGACAAATCCCAGAGGCTGGTGTAGGCTTAGTTTGATTTAAAAGATCAGTGAGGTCTTTGTGACAAGATCAGAGAGAATAAGTGGAAGATGACACCAGATCTGAGTGGGAAGCCAGAATCTCTCATGCCTGTTATCCATTTTAATAGCCATTTATTCTTCTCTGAGGGATGTAGAAAGTCCATGGATGGTTTTAGAGCAGAAGAGAAATATAATATGACTGACTTTTGTTAAGATCCATGTGGAGGCTGTTGCAGGTAGCCATATGGAATGGTGATTTAATCCAAAATGTAGTAATGACTGTGTTGATAAGTGATCAAACTCTTGATATATTAGAAAAGTATAACCAAAAAAATCAGACAGATAAGACATAGTTTATGAAAGAAAGATAGTTGTCAAAGGTGATCTGTAGGGAATTTTACAGGAGCAATTAGAAGGATGTATTAGCCATCAATTGATAAGCAAATATGAGACATATTTGACATGGTGGCAAAAATCAGTAATTTGCTATAAAACATCCAAGTGAGTTTATAGTTGAAAAGTCTAAAGTCTAGGCTTCTGCATTAATCTTTTACACCTTCTGTTCAGTGTGACTCCAGGATTCTCCTCTTGTTCTTTGCCTATATTTTGGGTCTTATATTTTCTTTTCAGATTTATTTCATTTTTATATATGCCATTTTTTGGTCAGAAGCCAGAAATTAATTTAAAAATCAACGAAATAAATGAAAATTTATATTAGAAAGTGAGTAGAGTTCTGCAGATAAATAGAATGATGTGATGATGTATTACTAAGTCTCTGGTTAAGGAAAGGCCACTCTGCAATGGGGCATTAAGGCTAAGACATAAAAAGATAAGATGTCAGCTATATGAAAACCAAGGAAAAACATATCTCAAGAAAAGTAACCAACTATTGCAAAGATCCTGGGACAGGAACAGTCTGGACTTTTTAAAAAGCCAGTGCCATTGAAAGAATGTGGGAGTGGAGGTAGTTAAGGGAGATACTGGTAGAATCATTCACGTAGGTTTTGTAATCCAGTTTAAAGTGGTGGGGTTTTATTCTTACTGCTTTGGGAAACCACTGAAACAACTTAAGCAATGAAATTCCATAAATAATTTTGTCTGGAATAACTGGCTGTGTGAAGAAAGAATTGTAAAGGCCTTATTAGAAGCAGAGTGCATATTATAGTAGCTTAGGAGACAGTTTAATGGTGATGTGGATGGTTGTCGTAGAGATGGAATATGTGAGGGAATTTGATATACATCTTAATTGAAGAATTTGAGGATGGATGAGTTAGGGGTTTGGGAAAGGGAATATGTCCTTGATTTTTATGTTGGGTAAATGTGATAGGTAAACAGAATTGGGAAAAACTGCAGAGGCACAGATCACTGGGGAGGGTAGGAATCAATCATTCTGTTTGTGTCCATGTTAACATTAATACGTTTTAGATTTTCAAGTGGAGATTTCAAGGAAATTTGTACATGCAAGGTCTGTGGAGATGATGGAGCTAAAAATCATAGATTTGGGAGTCAGCAGTATGTATAGTATTTACATACATGGGGAAATGTGATCAGAGAGAGAAAGAGAAGCAAAGGCAGATTTTTGTTTAAAAAATTATTGTTTAAAAATCATAAAGCTTAACTATTGAGTTAATTGGAAATGAAAATACCTGAAAGTACTCTAGTAGTTGTATCAAAGACAGCATTTTTACCCTTTTATGCATTTTAAGAACTTATAAATATACTTACTTAAATCTGCAATCATAATACAGCTAATACTTAAAGAGAGAGTTCCTACCACATTTTCAACTTCTGTTTCTTCAGTCTTTCAAGCTACATTTTCTATTACAGCCTGTCTCTAATATTGAGTGACCTTTTTCTATAACAAACTGGTCTGAAATACTAACATGGTATAATGTCAAAGATCTTACGCCATCTGTCTTTGTACGTACTTTGTATTAATCATTCACCCAAAAGGTTTTCATATATTCTTTAAAAGGCCATTGGCCTTTAGATCCATTATTATTGTTCCCAGCATCATTGCAATGTAATAAATCATTAGACCATTTATCTATTTAAAAAATGCTATCAAAAACCTTAAATAAAACTAACCTATACAATTGAATCAGTGTTGAACATGTTTAAATGAGAATGCATTTATTACTAAAGGAAAACATTAGGGGTTAGAATAAAGTTAGTCAGAAATGGAAAGGAAATCAATTTAGGATTTCAGATAATACAGAATATATGTAGGTAAATTATTTAGTGAGCCATCTGAAAACAGAAGACTCTGATTCTTAACAACATCAAGAAGTTTCAGCTGCTTCTTCTTAAATTCCTTTAGCACAATCATGTTGAAAACTAGAATTGGCTAATTTGACTTTTCTACAGAACCAAGGCTAATCTCTTTAATATTGGTTATACAGGTTACAGCACTTTACACTTCTCATTCTTTCCATTACTGAAGATATTAGACAAGAAGCTCTTTATTATGCTTTTACTTCTCTAAAAGGAGCTTTTGATGTAAAAATGTTATTTTATAATTATAGTCATAGCAATGGAATATTTAACTCCTTTCCACTTCTAATAATTCATATACCCAACCATCTGACGCCACAGACTGATACTGCATTTAAAATATATTGCAGAATGTACAGGGCAAAAATTCAATGTGAGTTTAGTAGAATGTCACATTTAAAATATTTGCTTTCTAAAACTAAGTTTAAAGAAGAAAAAATATCACATTTTGTAAAACTCCTTCTGTCACATCAAAATATTGTCTAAAATGTGAATGAAAAGATACATGAAATTCATGCATCCTCTAAAATCTCTGTGTTTTCTTAGGAATGATTATGCAAAGAAAAAGGTATATAGGATCCTCTGTTGCTCTGCTGCAGATTATGGGGACTTAAAAAAATTGATGCTGAATTACTAAAAGCATTAGGAGAAATGATGCAAGTAAATAAATTAGTCAGTTATTAAAACTGAATCAGTGGAACAGCAACAAAAATGTATATAGGAATGTGGACATCTATGAATGGCATTTCAGAGGTCATGATACTAATTCAATAAATTATAATGAAATCCTACTTATAAAATGGGTAGAACAGATATGTGTGTGTATGTTTATTAGAGTATTGTGCATTATGTATGATGTGCGTGTGTAAATATTGAATGTGGTAGTGTAATGCAAGTAACCTAATTGTCAGCTTCAGAAGAAAGTCAGTAATTAATGCCTAAATAATTTTTAAAGGATTTAAAAGAACAAAGAACAGAAGTGTGTTACTTTTAAATGTTTGCCTAAATACCAAGTATGTTATTTAAAAATATTTTGTTAAACTGGGGCACCTGGGTGGTTCAGTTGGTTGAGTGACTCCTTGATTTTGACTCAGGTCATGATCCCAGAGTCATGGTATCGAGGCCTGCATCGAGCTCTGTGCTGAGTGCGGAGCCTCCTTAAGATTCTCTGTCTCTCTGTCTCTGTCTCTGTCTCTGTCTCTCTTCCCCCCCTCCTCCCTCCCCCGCTTGTGCACACTCTGTCTCTTTCTCTCTCAAATTAAAAAAAAATATATATATTGTTAAACACTGGAAGAAAAAGAGCTGAAAGTTTTTCCTTTACAAGGTAAGAATCAAGGGGGCAGACGTGTATGGGGAAGAAAACTGCTGTTCTGTTTGCTTTAGTTTTTGGTAGAAATTTGTCTAAGCCACTTCATTTACACTGTTTCATAAATTTGTGGTTTATATATGTCTGGAGTTCTTGCAAACTTGTTTTTTGCCGACTAACCTTACAACAACCTCTGTTTTGGCTCAACCAAGCTTAGCCCAAGTAGCTGGCACAACCCAGTGTAACTTTACTTGTGTCTACAGCAAGCATTTCTCACCTCCCCCTAAGTTTTTATCCTGTGACCTCCAGACATGCAAATCCATGGGACATGCATATCCCTGTCACATGTCACACTCTAAAGAGACATCAAAGCAGTTTTGACCAATGAGAGAGAGAAGTGAGCAGATAAATGCTTATTCTTCCACCCAGGCCTGGGTTATTGACAGGCAAAGTAACATACTGTTTTCAGAAAAATTGTGTCACTTGGTACAAACTTAGTGGTAACCACCCTGGTAACATGGGGTTTTATTTTCTCTCTGACATTGCTTGCCTTGGTCACATTTTCTCTCCTCTGATTTCTTTTGGATTATACTTCCTTATCAAGTAGTATCCAAACGTGTTTGCCTCAAGGTCTCCTTTCTGAAGTGCCCACAAGAAAGGGCTGATACCAGAAATAAAAATGTGATAAAATACGGCATGCATTCACTTCCCAGGTGTTAAGGGCATCACATTTGATTAATTGGGACAAGGTGTAAGTGGATGGAGCAGTGTTGGATATATGGGCCTGTGGCTCCTGAGTAGTATGAGGGCAACGATAATGATAATGACTGAAGAGTGGATAGGCTTCTGTTAATGACATTGGAAGGCCTGCAGAAAGAAAATTATAGGCTCAGGGCAGCCAACTAGAAATTGAAAGTGTACGTAAGACTGTAAAAGTGAAGAGCTGCTGTGGCAGCTTTGGGTAGACTCATCTCTTACTGGCTTAGGACAGCTTTTAGCTTTTATTGAAAATTAAGCCACAGACATAATTGTAAAAGTAGCCAAAGCTGACAATTAAAATTAATAGCCAGCCTTGACAGTGTTCCTATATTCTAGCAAGGCTCTGATAAGTAAATACTGGGAACTTTCAACCTGGCAAGGAGATTCAGGAAATTGAACCTGAAGATATTTGAATGCTTATATTCCTCTGAAGCCTCTGGGCCAACATAAACAGAACACCCTTTCTAGTATCACATGTGAAAAATGTCCTCATGCCTAAACATGTACAGTGACCTCTCAAGAAGCAAGTTCCCCACAATGAGATGGGCTTTCTCCTCAGTGTCTATCTGTATCACTTCTCATTGCCTATAGGCCATTAATCGGGATAAGAGCCTAGGAAGGGCAGTGTGGTTCATCCGTCAAAAAGAAATAGTTTATTTGCCACGAAGAGTCTAGTATCTGTTAAATAACTCCTGCAAAAACTGAGGGAACACTTTGTAAGTAGACCAGAAATGTGTTAGAAATAGAGTAAGTGAAATATAGAGAATTTATTGATGTGGCCACACTGTAGCTCACAATTCTATGTACTGGAAGGAAAATTGGACCTGGTACTCATAGTTTTTTTTAATGTCTCCTTGAAAGTTGAGCATGATGATTAGCCTAGAATAAATGAGGTGAAAATGACAGTACCAACCTTATTGGAGTATTGACTATCCTGAATATTTTGGATTTTTTTTCTCCTATTAATATCTGGTTATTTTAATTATTGGAGGATATGTTTAATGACTTAGTAGGAACACAGAAAAGGAGTTATTTAACTCTATTTTCTTAAATTACCCAATATGTCTGTATTTACACCAATAGATGTTTCTATTAGTTTCAGGTGTATAATATAGTAATTCAACACTGCCATACAATACCTGGTGTTCATCAAAACAAGTGCACTCCTTAATCCTCATTACCTATTTAACCCATCCCCCCACCCACCTCCATTCTGGTAAGCATCAGTTTGCTCTTTATAGTTAAGAGCCAGTTTCTTGCTTTGCCTCTCTCTTTTTTTCCCCTTTGCTTCTTTGTTTTGTTTCTTAAACTCCACACAGAAGTGAAATTACATGGTATTTGTCTTTCTCTGACTGACTTATTTCACTTAACATAATACTTTCTATCTCAACCCATGCATGTATTGCAAATAGCAAGATTTCAGTCTTTTTTTTATGGCTGAGTAATTTTCCATTGTGTGTGTGTGCGTGTGTGTACGTGTGTGTGTTTATATCTTCTTTATTCATCAGTTGATGAATACTTGGGCTGTTTCCATAATTTGGTAGATAATGCTGCTATAAACATTGGGGTGCATGAATTCCTTTGAAATCGTGTTTTTGTATTCTTTGGGTAAATACCTACTACTGCAGTTGCTGGATCATAGGGTAGTTCTAACAATAAATATTTTTGACACTAATTACTGTTCAGGACTGATAACATTGACTAAGGGTAAGTTCAGTATCAAGACCCCAAGCAGAAATAGAGTGTCCACTTGCCCACTGATGTTTCACAGGAATCTATGACCATAGTAGATAATATGTAACAAGTTCATAGATCCAGTAAGAGAAAATGGAAAGTAACATCTTGGATATGTAACTATTAAATAGTACTTTAACAATAATCAGGCCAGATTATGTAGTTTTTACACATCTTTTTTCTCTAGCCTAGATATTTGCTTCTCTTTTCATAAAACTCACATTTTAAAGAGAAGATATGTTTAAAAAATGAGAAGAAATGCAAGCATCAGTTATTATTTTTAATTTTTTTAATGTTTATTTTTGAGAAAGAGAGGAAGAGAGAGAAAGAGACAGAGCATGAGTGGGCGAGGTGCAGAGAGAGAGAGAGACAGATTCTGAAGCAGGCTCCAGGCTCCAAGCTGTCAGCATAGAGCCCAACGCAGGGCTCGAACCCATGAGCAGTGAGATAACCTGAGCTGAAGTGGGACACTCAACCAACTGAGTCACCCAGGCGCCCACTTATTTTTATGTTTTTGAGAGAGAGAGCATACATATGCACTCATGCAGGTGCACATGCAAGTGGGGGAGGAGCAGGGGAGAGAGAGAGTCTCAAGCGGGCTCCATACTGGGCATGGAGCCCAACATGGGGCTCAATCCCAGGACCATTTGTGAGATTATGACCCGAGCTGAAGTCAAGAGTCAAATGCTCAACTGACTGAGCCACCCAAGCACCCCAGTTACCATTTTTAGCATTTACTCTATACTTGATGAAAAGTTAACAGTGAAAATATATACAATTGGCTAATGTGTGGGATTATTTGAATTAACTTTTCGCTTACCTACACTTAACCATGACATATTTGCTCCACTGGTATACTAATCAGATAATTTCAATGTGTACATTTAATCTCACTAAATATGTGTGTGTATAAAGAGAAAGAGAGAATTTTCTTTAAAATAATAAAATACTAAAAGAATTTATGTCTTTAAAAAACTAGAGAAAAGTTGGCCAGAAACATACACACACACACACACACACACACACACACACACACACACATTTTCTAAAGTGTGACTAATTTAAAGTGACTAAAAGAGTATGAAGAATATGAATATTATTCAAAAACTAAGAACTAATTCATTTATTTTAAAAAGTCAAATAAAATATTTTCCCCTAAGGGGATGGTAGGTACAGATGTAGATCTATGTTAAATTATATAGCAGTAGTTTATAAAGATATGTTGAAACAAGTTATTGACCCAACAATGTTTTATGTTTTATAATAGTAAGAATATTTCCCTTAGTTTAATGAAAATCTTATTTAAATAGAAATAATCCTTGGGAAACTAATCATTTATATATTTTCATTCAAATCCAAATGTTCATTGTATAATTCTATTTAAGCCATGCTTTAAGTTGAATTTTTTAAAAGTCCGTGAGATATTTTTAATAGGAAAACTAGCACTCTCCCAATAAAATCTAAAGAATAATTTTAATTTTTATAATCTCCATGAACAGGTCATTTCAGTGCAATGAATATACCAGCAGTGGTTGTGTGTAAGTTATTTTGGTGAAAGTCTTCAGCCAGAATAGTCGGTTTTATGTTAATAAAGTACTTTCTTGAGAAGAACCCCAAAAGGCTTCACAAATATTGTTTCATTAATCCCCCAACACTTAAGTGGCAGGTATGTGGCACAAATTATCCTCCCACTTTTTAATATAAATGAGCCAAAGATGGCCTCTGTGTAGGTTGTTTGGTTTCTTACTGCAGGCTAAAACCCGTTAGTTTGAAAGCCCACCAACACCAGACTCCAACTCTCACACATCCAATTATTTAAAAAATAGCCTTGAAAAGCATATTTTTAGCCATTTAGAGCTTGCCTACTTTGCATACCTGTGAAACTTCACCCAGGATGTGCTGTCCATTGTTAAAACAGGACCTTAGAGTCCTAGGACCTTGGAGTTCTAAGGCCCCAGGCTTCTAAGGCTCTTTGTAGCTCTCTGACTCAGAGACTCTGTGGCATGCTCCTGAGCAACTTCATTTACACATATAAGTGCTCTCTCCTATCCCTGTCTTCTCTGGGAGTTCCACTACCTGTGTCTCCTTCTGGATGGTGGTCCCATCTTAAGTCTCTGAATGGTCTCATGGTCTCAGGGACTTCCCTTCTTACACAATCCTGCCTGAGTATTCCCCAGTAAAACTCATTGTGAGTTACTGTCTCTTGTGGTCATACCTTTTTCCTTGATCAACCCCCAAGTCCCTTGAACCACTTACATACCTTTAGATGGAAATCAGGTGGTTGTATAGTGAGCTGATAGCAGGCAATGAGTAACTTAGCCCTGAAACTATCCAGGCGTATTTCTCTTTTTAGGTTATTATTTTCCCTAATCTGCTTTATGATAATATATATCATCCTTGGAGTATGCTTGTCTTATCATGTACTTTCACTGTTTCTGCAGAGGTTTAATGGGTGGATACAGGATGTAACAAAGCATAGAAGACTACTTTTGACACTGGGATTTAGTTAATATTTATAATGGTGCATTTTTAAGAAGCAGTAAAATTAAGGTATGAGTTTGAATGTCATACCAGAATAACCACAATGGTTATGGTTATACATGTAAATTTTCTTTATTTTCCCATGTCATTAGCACTGTATCTATAAAGAATAATTAGTAACATGAGGGAACTGGCATGGTGATTTTCCATATTATACATTTTTCCATTTGTGGGCTAGTTTTATGTATGGGAATATCTCAATAATAAAAGCATAATTTGAGAGAAGTGGTTCTGGTTTGAGGGATTAAAGACAAATTGCAGAGAAAAGGACACACAGAATACAGTATATGCTATAAACATTCTCAAGTCTGTAAGTCATAATTGTAGCAGCAGAGGTATAATCT
Organism: Panthera tigris; assembly: GCF_018350195.1. NCBI lineage: Eukaryota > Metazoa > Chordata > Mammalia > Carnivora > Felidae > Panthera > Panthera tigris. The sequence goes on from NC_056668.1 coordinate 24,145,742, forward strand.
TTATACCTTGATATAATCTTGGTATAATCTTTATATCTTGATATAATCTTTATATCATTGAAGTGTTGGGATCATAAACTCTTGGCTCATTGAGTCCACAAAATCATACCACAAATGAATGAGTAACCAGAAGAAAATAGGGAAGAAAAAAATAAGGACACTGGAGGAAAGTGAAGCCTCTGGCACTACAGCTACAACAAACATTAAACCCAGCCCAGCCTAGCTAGATTAACATAAACCTCACACTAAAGACCTATTTATCTCAGTTCCTATTATGTCTTATAGTATGCCTTCATTTCAATAACAACAACTACAAAATACAAAGCATACTAAAGACAAGAAGAAAAAACACTAAAGTCTAAAAAGATGAAAAGATAAACCCTGCATCAGAACCAAACTTGGAAATGACACAGATTTTGGAATTATCAGTTAGGGGATTTAAAATAACCTTGATGAATACACTAAGAGCCTTAACAGAAAGAATGAACAACATTCAAGAACCAACATGTGATATAAGAAGTGGAAACTTTAAGAAAGAATTAAAAGGAATTATTAGAAATCAACAACACTGTCATAGAAATACCAGGGCACCTGGGTGGCTCAGTAGGTTAAGCATCTGATTCTTGATTTGGGCTCAGGTCATGACCTTACAGTTCCTGAGTTGGACTCCCGTGTTGGACTCTGCTGACTGTGCAGAGCCTGCTTGGGATTCTCTGTCTCCCTCTCTCTCTCTGCCCCTCCCCTGCTCATTCTCTCTCTCTTTCTCTGTCTCTCAAAAATAGATACATAAACATTTAAAAAGAGAAAAGAAATGCAACATACCTTTGATATACTCATCAGTAGGGTGAACATGGACAAAGAAAGAGTAATTTTGCTTCAAAAGTAGGTCAAGAGAAATCTTCCCAAGCTGACATACAAAGAGAAAAATTAATGAATAACAGAAAAGAACAAGAACTGTGGCACCTTTAACAAAATGTAACATATGCATAATTGGAATACCAGAAGAAAAAGAGAGACAAAACAGAAAAGATATTTGAAGTAATAATGGCTGAGGATTTTGAAAAAATAATGACAGAAACCAAATCACTGATCCAAGAAGCTCTGAGAACAACAGAATAAATGCTAATAAAACCCAACCAACTAATCAAATAACAACAAACTGCACTTAGGCATATCACATTAAAATGGCAGGAAACCAAAAACAAAAAGGGAAAATCTTTAAAGAAGCCAAACGATAAATAATACATTCCTTGTAGAGAAACAAAGATAAAATTATGAGAGATTTTTTATTAGAAACCATGCAAGAAAGAGGAAAATGGACTGAAACATTTAAAGTGTTCAAAAACCAAAAAGAAAAAAACAAACAAAATCCACCAACTAAGAGTTCTGTATCCAGCAAAATTATTCTTCAAATGTAAAGTAGAAAAATGACTTTCTCAGCTGAACAGAAATAGAAGGAATTAAGAAATGTTAGACTTTTTGGGGAGCCTGGGTGGCTCAGTTGGTTAAGCATCTGACTTCTGCTCAAGTCATGATCTCACAGTTCAAGCCCCACGTTGGGCTCTGTGCTGACAGCTCAGAGCCTAGAGCCTGCTTCAGATTGTGTGTCTCCCTCTCTCTCTGCCCCTCCCCTCCTCACGCTCTATCTCTCTGTCTCTGTGTGTCTCTCTCTTTCAAAATAAATAAACATTAAAAAAATTAGAAAAAGAAAAAGAAATGTTAGATTTATTTTTTATTTTTTTATTTTTTAGAGAGGCGGAACAGGTTAATAACACATCTATCTTAAAGAAAGGTAAAATGTCCCAGAAGGGATATTAAAGATTAAATTAAGGTTTAATAGATAACTAGAATGTGATAACGGTGGGGAAGGAATTAGGAAAACTGTATTATAAAGTAACTGCACTACTCATGAATTTGGAATTGAACTTATTTGAAAGTGGACCTAGATTAATTTTAAACAGATCTTGCAAATGGTAAAGCAATCTGTAAAAAGAATTAAAAATAAAGGATACTTGATATGTTCTGGTTGATAAAGTTACTTTCCATGGGATTATAGTTTAAAAATTCTGACACAACCATAAATCTGTTCTGAAATTTAAGAATTAAATAAATCATGGTGGATGGTGAGCCAAGTTTCTCACTGTTGGAATGGGAATTTACAGTAGAGGAAGCTACAGTGGTCCATGTCGTTATGTGAATAGAATACAAGTTGATGATAGTTGTTAGAATTTATGTTTAGTTTAATAAAAATACAGATGGTTATATAAAGAATACTTACAGATCTGTGTGTATATCCAGAGGTTAGCATATACACACATATTTCCATTCTTTATCAGCTAAGAGATCCTAAATGAAATTACCTCTGAGTTGCAAAGAGCACACCTTGCACCCAAATATTAGTTTCTGAAATCATTCTGCAATAAAATGAAGTAGAACTCCTTGGAGAAATAGCTTATTCTAGGACTGGGACAGGAAATATAAAATGTGGACCTGGAGCATCTTTTAGTACCAGAAAAATAAAGAAAGAAGTGCTCAAACAAAACAAAACAAAACAAAAACAAAAATAAAAAAACGTTCACATTGATGAAGGGCACAAGACCCAACTGAAAGAAGTCCCAGTGGCCAAAGTGGGAACAATTTGAGCAAAAAATAAGTAAGGTAATATTGGATTATAAATCAAACTATACAAGAAATACCCATGAGTCTATACTGATACACATAGTGATCAAGTAATAGTAAATGGAAAAGAAAAGACAAATCATCCATGCAGCATTCTAAATAATTTATGCAGAAACTCCACTCTTAGGGAGAACATGATTCTCCATATCAGTGTGGGCTGTGCACAATGACTTCCTTTCAAAGAGTACAGTGTGGGAATGGAGAAAAATAACAGTAACTCTCTAGTGGGAAACTTGACAAACTGTCAAACCTTCATCCAGATGACAAACCTTCATCCAGTGGGAAACATGACAAACTGTCAAACCTTCATCCAGATGACAAACCTTCATCCAGATCAAGGTCTATATCAACAGTCATAAAACTTGATAGTATGTGCTCTTTGTATGATGTGATGGAAATAGCACTAGCTATGATCTTCCTCCCAAAACCCATACCCCCAGTATACTCCTGAGAAAAATTTCAGACTAATTTTAATGGAAGGACATCCTACAATATGCCTGACCAGTATTCCTCAAAACAATAATCTCCAAAAAGTGCTCAAAATCATGGCAAGTCTGAGTAACTATCACAGCCAAGAGGGTGATATGACAACTAAATGTAATGTGGTGTGTTAGAGGAATTCAGGAACAAAAATAAGATATTAGGTAAAAACTAAGGAAATCTGGTAAATCCAGAACTTTAGTTAATAATAACCTGTCAGTATCAGTCATCTAATTATGACAAATACATTCCAACGTAAGATGTTAAAAATAGGAAAACTGCATGGGGTGGGGAGGTATATGGGAACTCTCTGTACTAACTTCTCATTTCTTTAATTCTAAACTTGTTCTAAGAATAATGTGGAAAATGGATATGTGCACTAAAGTTGTAATTAGGAAATTTGTGTATGTTTGTATTAGGATTCTCCAGAGAAACAGAATTGATAGGATTTATAGAGAGAGACAGAGGCAGAGACAGAGACTGAGTTATAGGAATTGGATCATGTTGTTAAAGAGACTAAGTCCCATGACCTGCCATCATGTGCAAGCTAGAGACCCAGGAAAGGTGGTGGTATAATTCATTCAGTCTGAGTTTGAAGGCCCAGGAGTGTGGATATGGAGGACAGAACAAATGTACCCATCCTCTGCTTTTTTTGTTCTATTCAGCGCCTCAATGGATTCCCACTTGCATTGGAAAGAGCAGTCTTCCTTGCTCAGTCTACAGATTCAAATGCTAATCTCTTCCAGAAACACACTCACAGACAGAAATAATGTTTTAGCAGTTATCTGGGCATTTTTAACCCATTCAAGTTGACATGTAAAGTTAACTACTACACTTCTGGCCAAGAAAGACTATAATAAAAACACTAGAATGTTTTAATAGAAAAAAATTGTTAAACGAATTAAGGGTTGAAAGTAGAAATTACAGATTTTTTTTTTATTTTTAGATTTTTTAATACTGTTGTCATCTTCAATTTTCAATTGTAATTATGCATAAAAATAATAATATCTCTGATAAGATAATGGAATTATCTAATGGGATGCCATAACAAGTGTTATAAGTAGCAGACAGAGTTAGATACTTTTTCAGAGCCATGCTTATTAAACAATATTGGAATCAATAGGACTGAAACTTTCATATTTTCTATAAAAATAATACATTTGGACAAAGATTTATGACACCCATTACATGAATTACCCATTACTAACCATGTTTCTCCAATTCACTGTGTACCTGTAGATGCATTCAAATATATTGAAAGAGAATTCCAATTTCAACCCACTGTTTTGAGGAATGCAGATAATTCTCATATGCAATTATTTCATGAACAATTATAAATTCCGTTCAACATGATGAACTTGCCTCTTAAAAAAAAAGCTTATTGTAAATTGGTCCCTTAGATCTCCACTTAATTATTAGCAGGCTTTTAAAATAACTGTATTTTCTCTTCGTGCATAAAATGAGTGAAAATACCTGACTTTTTCACAAATGCTCATAGGTATTTCTTTAAAGTAGAGAATAGGCTTTGTTAGAGACCATGACCCCACTGGGAGGCTGTTCAAAGATATTCAAAATAGATAAAATTATGATTGTGTTCAGTAGATATGGTTTTAGTTATTTCAAAACAGTTATTTCTGTCACATAACAGTAGGAAAAGAGATACAAAAGTGGTTGGTTATGAACCTGATTTGCATGACTGTTCTTGCTATTACTTTTTATAAAGGTAAAGAAGTCAGTGGCTCATAATTAAAGAGATTTTTTTTTAATTCTGTATTTCTTTCTAATACATTTTACATAGTGAAATAAAATTCATGTATTGAATGATTGAAGAGAAACCAAAATACTAGTGTTATTTCTTTGCAAATATGTTGTTTTGGTATCCTGTAAAGAGCCAAAGATGTATTTGAATTCCTTTCATTTTGTTGGGTGGGAAGCTTTTAATTAGCAGGGGTTTGGTACAGGAGAGAGTGTTTGACTGAAGAACTTGGAGTTGTGAATAATTCCTACTTGGGACAGTGAGACTCATCTGAATTGCAGTTTGTAATTAGGACAATTAGCGCTTCTGAATACGAGTTAACATGGTAGAAACTACATACTACACTTGAGCAAGAAAGTTCCAAAGAATGGTATGAGTCTTGAGTCTGAGTCATTTCTCAGGGCTACTGAGGGTTCTAGCCTCTTTATACTTGAGATAGAGGGAAGGTCTATTTCAACCTTGAGTGAATGACAAGTTCTTAAAAGCTCCTAAATGATCAGGACAGAACCTATGGACAGTTAGCTATTGCCCTGCTAATCCAATGGGTCTTATTCTCTGCCCAGGATCTTCAGAGCCATGAAAAATGTGTATACTGAATACTTAGGCTTGGGATAATTACAATTTGAATGTAATCTTTTGATTCAGATCAGACCAGCCATATTGCACCCTCCGATGAAAAATATCCCTTCCTCTGTAACTGTTAAGGCACTTTTCTGTGGGAACAAGAAATTAACATTATGGTAAAATGTTATTAAATATTTAAAGTAGCAAAAAATTTAGAACTGAAATTTTATAGTTTATATTTTTATGTGCTGTCATATTATAGTCTGGTGTTACAGTTTATTTGATCAAGAAAGATAAGTATAATTCTAGTTGGTTAAAATAATGAAGACTAACTTAACTTGGATTTTTCAATATTAAGCCCTGTACTGTCAATTCAAAGGTTTCTGAGAAGCAACATTAGAAAGTATTAATACAGGCTTAAAGGACCTGGAAGTACCATATCATGGGTGCCATGTTGTCACTTTTGGAGTGGGGACAAGAATGAAGGAAATGGAACTATGTCTAAATTCTTGGTTTGGAATTTTATTATCTTGACACTTTTTTCAAGAAGGACTTCTAAAATCCTATATCCTTGAATCTGTAAGATTTTCATTCCTTTCTTCCTCCCTCTTCCTCTTCCCCTTCCCTTCCCTTCCCTTCTCTTCCCTTTTTTTCATTCCCCTTCCTCCCTTCCTCTCTTCCTTCCTTCTTTCCTTTGTATCACTTTTATACGTGAATAATTTTTTATTTATTTATTTTTTTTTATTTTTAATTTTTTTTTAATGTTTATTTATTTTTGAGACAGAGAGAGACAGAGCATGAATGGGGGAGGGTCAGAGAGAGGGAGACACAGAATCTGAAACGGGCTCCAGGCTCTGAGCTGTCAGCACAGAGCCCGATGCGGGGCTCGAACTCACAGACCGCGAGATCATGACCTGAGCCGAAGTCAGTCACTTAACCGACTGAGCCACCCAGGCGCCCCTGAATAATTTTTTAGAGTAAATAATTTTGTCATGTACATCTCCCAGGCCTGCCATGACAGAAGTCCTCTTATACAAAGAAGTTTATTGGAATTTACTACATGTACTTTCAGTATATGGCTCAGACAGAATCTTTCCTCCAACCTTGCCTATGGAAAGTGACTTTCAGTTTTATATAGCTTTCATTTATTTCTTTTAGATAATTTCATCAATGGAATTGATGTTTCAAAAAACATTCTCCTGTTTACCAAATTGCTCTGAAAAGTTGTATTGAAGTAAAGTTTCACAGTTACAAGTGAAGCTGTTTACTGCCACTTTTATTAACTGAAGAAAGTAAAATTTTAGTAAGTTAGGTGGGAGAATTACTTCATTTTTAATGAAGTATTCTTATTTCTGGGGTGCTGGGTGGTTCAGTTGTTTAAGCATCTGGCTTCAGCTCAGGTCATGATCTCACAGTTTGTGAGTTGGAGCCCCATGTCTGGCTTTGTGCTGACAGCTCAGAGCCTGGACCCTGCTTTGGATTCTCTCTCTCTCTTTCTATCTCTCTCTCTCTGCCCCTCCCCCTCTCTCACTCCTCTCTCTGTCTCTCTCAAAAAAATAAATAAAACATTAAAAAATTTAAAAATAGGAAATATTATTATTTCTAGCAAAGGTAAATACTGAGTTACATTTTAACTGAAAATTTGTATTTCTTCTTTTGTGAATTCCTTCTGCCCATTTCTGTATTGAAGTCAGCCATACATATTATGCCTGAATGGTCTGCTTCTGGGTTTTAGGAAGAATGATAGCAGTTTTTCAAAAATGTGTAAATTCTGAAATAGTTTAATGTAAAAGTGAAGAAAATTTATGGCTTTGTATATAGGATTACCAATATCCTTTGCTAAAATGTTTATATATATCTGGTAAATAAATATAATTTGCTAAGTATAAATATTTTCTGCATTTAGACTTTGTTGTATGAGAGTCTAAAATAGAGAATCTTTATGAGTAGTGACAAGTGTAGAATTGTCAAGCCTAGACTATTACATCCAGATCTCAGCTGTTCACTGGTAATGGTTCAAAACTACCCCATATTTTCAGAGAATTACCCTTGACTGATAGAGGCCATCTCACTAGGAAACTTACACCACCACCCCTTCCCTAGAGACTGGCCTTCAGTCCATGATTTAAAAAAAAGAAATTTCAAGAGTTCCACCCTCTGACCTAAAGGAGGGACAGTCTTGTGGAATAACAAATAGTCCAGAGGCTTTCCCCTGTAGATAAGAACATCTTTGTTCTTCTTTGACCCTTCCCTATCCTGCTTCAATTCTTTCGTTAAAGAGTACTTCCCTCCTCCCCCAATTCAAGCACCCCTTGACCTGTCTCAGGTCCTGCTTCTAGTGAACTTGTTCTAAGAGTCCAGCTTACTATATATTTTCTGAATAAAATAAAATAAACAACAACAAAAACAAACAAACAAAACTTAGAGACACTTAGAGAGGGTATTATTAATAGTGTTAAAATATGGTTTTAAAAAAGAGTAAAATCATGACTCTCATACTGGTACAACTTTGAAACTGTTAGAGATTTTATTAACTCATGGGGGATCCTCGCTGATAATGTAACTGATTCAAAAAGGAATGCAAAGAAGAGACATATTTACAAATTAGGAATGTTGAATATGTAAAAGAAGGCAATTTTTTTCTTTGGAGAGTAAGAAGTTAGTTAATTGAAAATCTACTGGTCGTAACGGAATTTGAATATCATAGGAACAATTTTGCTTGGCTGTCTCTTGCCACTACAGAGTTAATTATAAAATAGAGCAAAGGCAATGGAAGACTAGAATCAGATACATAGCCTGGAAGAATGTCCTCTAGTAACTTCCAAGGGAGTCAATAAATCACATATCTTTATAAGAGCAAATAATTAGTGACTAGGCTCACATGTATACATTTATTTATTCAAGATTTATAGCTAGTACTCTTATTCTTAATGCTTTTTTTCTATTCTTCCATTTTCTTTTCAGTTTTCATCAATATATTGTAGGGAAGACTCACATCAAGGAAAAGCTTATCGTCTGACTAGACATCTGACTAAGAGTAAAATTGTACTGGGGAAAGTTGGTTTATACATACAGTAAATAGAGTATAGACATCATTTGAGTAGAAATTAAGTGACTTAACTATGAGTCTTTTTTTTTTTTTAACTGTGAGTTTCTTGAGGAATAGCTTTATACAGCTAAGTAATCTCAGACATGTATAGTAATCAGAATATAGCGTCATCAATATTTATTAAAATAAATTGAATTTGGAAAATGATGAGGGCATTCAGTGAAACAGTAGGTTTCTGACTTCTCCAGTTTCACCTTTGCCATTTTCAAAGCACCCATGACTTTTTAGTGAGTTTATCTGATAACAAGCTTCTCTCTTTCAGTGTGCTATAAAGGCTTCCATTGCAGGAGCTTGATTTATTTATCACAGTAGTTCCAATGACTAGTACTGAGTCTGTCACAAGACTTTCTACATAGAAATATATATATATATATTGATTGAAATTTTGCCTGTTTGGCAGTTCTACATAGGAGTGGATGTGCTTAGATTTAAACTATACATTAAATATTAATAACTGCCCTTTTTACTCTTGCCCTTTTGTACTTAGAGAAGCATTTTAAATGTGATCTCCCTCTGCCTTTTCTCTTTCTCTCTCTCTCTCTCTCTCTCTCTCTCTCTGTCTCTGTCTCTCTCTCTCTCTCTCACACACACACACACACACACACACACACACCCAGGGAAGTACACATTCAGTCCTATTGATAGTTACCCTAGATACTTAATATAATAGTCAAAACTGAGATGGGGCACCTGGGTAGCTCAATCGGTTAAGCTTCTGACTTCAGCTCAGGTCATGATCTCACAGTTTATGAGTTAGAGCAGGCTCTGTGCTGACAGTTCTGAGCCTGGAACCTGCTTCGGATTCTGTCTCTCTCCCTCTCTCTCTCTCTCTCTCTCTCTCTTCCCCTGCCTGTGCTCTGTCTCTCTCTCCCTCTTTAAAATTAATAAACATTAAAAAATTTTAAAAAGATAAAATTTTCCCATTGTTCTGAAGATAAGTCAATAATATTTATGTCACAATCTATAAAGAGTTTCCTTTTCTTTGGCGTGCTATACATGTAAATCTGGAAGTACTTTATGTTAATTCCAAAGAGAAAGCAAGTTTTATAATGCATGAAAGATAAAGTAAGTTACGTATTGCATTTGTGGAAATGTAATGATAAATGTGACAAACACTATTAATTACCCTCATACAAATATGTGCTCAATTTGATTTTATGTAACACTGGTAAATTAGATTAAACAAATGAAAATATTTAGGGATTTTTGACACCAATCCATGAACTTCAACTAAAAATTATCATCTTTTAAATTTACAGCTACCACAAAAACCGAGTGAACTATTCAACACTTGTATATCTAATTATATCAATCTCTTCCCAGTGATGTTTGTGTGTCACAGAATTATTGTGGTTATTTTAAATCATGTTTTTAAATGATAATATTTTAAGGTATAATTTTCATACAGCATGCTTAATCCTTTCTTAGTGTAAAGTTTTGTGAGTATTGATAAATGCATACAGTTCTGTAACCACTACAACAATCAAAATAAAGGAAAATCCACCAACCCAACAAATTCCACTGTGCTCCTTTGTATAATTACTTAACCTCATGAATGTTCATGAGAATATAAGGGAATTGGAACCGTTATACATTTCCTCCCAGCAATTCCACTCCTAGGTAAATTCCCAAGGGAATTAAAAATATATGTTAACACCAAAATATTATACATGAATGCTCTTAATAGCATTATTCCCCCCAAATAAAAACAACCCAATGCATATTAAGTGATGAATGGATAAACAAGGTGTGATATATCCATACAATGAAATATTATTCAGCCATAAAAGGGAATGTAGTATTGATAAATGTGTCAAACAGATGAACCTTGAAAACATTATGCTAAATTAAGCTAGATGAAAGAAAAAAATTCACATATTTTATGATTTCATTTATACAAAATGTCTGTAATAAGCAAATCCTTAGGGACAGAAAGTGATGGCCAATTGCTAACTGGAGAGAAGATTGTGGAATGGTGCTGATATGGGGCTTCTTTAAGGCATGATAAAAATGTTCTAGAATTAGATATTAGTAAATATTTCACAACCTTGTGAGTATAACTATTGAGTTTACACTTTAAAAAAGTTAATTGTATGGTTGTGTGAATTATATCACAAAAAAGAAAAAACAGCTATAGAGACTAGGAAAAGGTCAATGTTTTCCAGTTTTTGGTGGGTGGAAAGTGGTTAACTGCAGAAGAACAATGGAGACATTTTAGGGTAAAGGGAGCATTATCTATAGTTTTGGGGTGGTAAATACATGACTGTGCATTTGTTGGAAACTCATAGAAGCATGCATCACAAATAGTGAAACTTAATGTGTACAAACAACAGTAACAAAATCAACCAGGAGGTTGGGGATCCTATGATAGGATGTATACTATGAGAAATGAATTTAACTACATTATAAGTACATGGACATAACTACCCTTAAATGGTTCAAGGGGGAGAAAAAGGAGCTGGCCTAAGTAATATTACAAAAAAAATTGTTTTGAATGGAATCTGTAAGACTAAAGACAAAGTGAATTGTGCATAATAAACACTGTACTCATATTGTAAATTAGTTTCCTATAGCCATACAGTTTTAACATCCTGAAACTCCTTTCCATGTATATTTGATTGAACAAATGTGTAAATATATGGTTTATGATGGGAGCAAGTTTCTCACTGTTAGCATGGAAGTTGCAGATAAGCAAGAAGGGAAGGCTAGAATAAACTATTAATTAGAATTGAAGACAATATGAATTTATGGTTAGTTTAATATAAATGCAATTATAGATATGCATGGATTGACCTATGGAAATATATTACTAACTCTGTCTGCTGAGAAGACCTTGAATCAATTACATGCCAGTAACAAAGGCATACCTTGTCCCCACATCTAGGCACTAAATACCATTCTTCATTTACTAGAACCAGGACATCTGTGAGAAATGGTTGACTATACAGCAGGGACAGGGCAAATACAAAATGGATCTGGAGCATCTTGCATTATGCTGAAACATAAGGAAGTGATCAAAAAGCAAAAGGATGAGAGTGTGTTAAGGGACAAAGGAGCCAACTTAAAATAGTTGACATAAAATGGATGGCCAAATCTGGAGCAAAAAAAGAACATATCGTTAAGTTACAAACCCAAGTATAAAATAAATACAAATTGATATAAATTATTGAATAAATAAACAGTAAGGAAGAAACAGATTTCTTACAGGGGAATTCCAAATAATATAAGTAAGGTAATCCCCCTCCCAAAGGAGCTTAATATCTCCCTCTTCAGACTTGTGACTTGCTTCCAAATCATAAGAGTATTGAAAGGGCACTCTATAGGACTCTAAAGAGAAGTCTTGGAAGAGCTGGCAAACACTACGTTAGCCAAGTGATGAATGTTAACATAACAAATGATGTCATGTGGATATCCTATAACTCCTAATTCAGTGTGATGAGAAGATGACTTTGGGTAGAGTTCTTTTCAGAAAACATAACCACACCTTAATCATGTGAAAAACACCAAACATACGCAACTTGAGAGATACACTACAAAAGATCTGAATCTGAGTCATCAAAATTGTTAAGGTCATGAAGAACAAGGAAAGTTGAAGAAACTATCACAGACTGGAGGAGACTAAAGACATGACAAGTAAATGCAATGCGGTAATCTGTACTGTAATCTCAGAACAGAAAAGACCATTAATGTAATAAGTCATTAAGATTTGAAAACAGTTTGGAGTTTTAGTTCATTTTTAAAAAGTGCAATCAAAATAAGAATTTAGACTTGAGTTTGGTGTCTTGCCTTTAAAAATGTACAAACAGACAATACTTTTAGTCCAAAAAACATTTTTGTGTTAAAGTGGCTAATTCTCACATAATGACAGTTATTACCCAGAAGACAAAGTTAATCATATGTTTTATCAAATCTGTTATTTTCTTGACGTGTTGATCTCTAATGGTAATTAAATAATACTTCATTGAAATGGTGAAATGCATCAAATTGAAGAAATGCAAAAAAAATTTATAGTGAATTCACTTAAAAATAATTAGCAGATGAGTTACCTCAAATATATTTATGTCACTATCTATATCTGTTTGTTTGTTTAAAACCTGTCCTTTTTTCCAATCTAAAAGACTTGAAATTTCAAAGAAGTATACATGTTAAATCCTGGGCGTTAATTTTAAGTCAAAATCAATGTTCTTATTGTAAGAGGGTTACTAGCACAATGTGAATGTTTTTGTATTGAAAAATCCCATAGAGGGGCGCCTGGGTGGCTCAGTCGGTTAAGTGTCCGACTTCAGCTCAGGTCACGATCTCGCGGTCTGCGGGTTCGAGCCCCGCGTCGGGCTCTGGGCTAATGGCTCAGAGCCTGGAGCCTGCTTCCAATTCTGTGCCTCCCTCTCTCTCTGCCCCTCCCCCATTCATGCTCTGTCTCTCTCTGTCTCAAAAATAAATAAACGTTAAAAAAAAAAAAAGAAAAATCCCATAGAATTACAGAATTTTAAAATACATTAAAATGAGCACAATTGCAAAATGCCAGTTAATAGTGAAGAATAGTAATGCAATATTGTACACATATAATTTATTTTTTTACAAATATGTTTTTTCACCTTTTATCAATATAAATTTATTTAGTTATGATTGCTCAGTATGAAAGACCGGTTTTTTTTTCTTTTTTTGGAAAAAACCAATACTCTCACTTTTATCTGTCAATAGTAGAAGATTATTGTTGGTTGATTTTACTTCTTTCAATACTATGAAGAATAATTATGGAATTCAATATGTTGAACTCAAAATTAATACTCCCACCTAAGGTGGAAGCCATCACCACCATTAATAGAAGTTTTAAAATGCAGGTTTAACCTTTACTGAATGTCCAAGTCAAGAAGCTATTGAAGAAGTACATTGAATGTTGTCTGAAAAAGTAAAACAAAAGAAAGGTAAGGTTTTTGCAAAAATAAGTTTTCCAATGACTTCTTGCTTCTCTTAATATGGATAGGACTAATCACTCTCCCATTTTTGATTGTCCATGTCAATCCAAGCAATCTTCAGTTTCCCAATTCTCACTTCTCTGTGTCTCTGTTAACCTCTTTGTTGGCATTTTGGTTTGTTTGTTTTATAATAAAAAGTATAATACCTTTAGAATTAATCTTAACAGCCAGGCAACTCTATTTTAACTTTTACCATGGGATCCGACTGCTTGTATTTTAAATTTTCTATTTATGAAATGGGTGAATAAACTAAATAATTATGGAAAATTATATGGATGACCAAAGAATCTATATATCAAGTAATTTTTCACTAGTAATATTTTGGTAGGATGCTTCTCAACCCATTAAATCAATTTAAAATGTAGCATTAATAGAATAACTTGTTTTCTAAAATTGTACCTATTCTCAAGGATTGTAGAATTTTCAAACATTAAACTACTTGATAATTGAATAGAATGTACTAGTTACAATTAACTGTGATGTCTTTTCATTGAATAACTTTTGACAAATGTTATAAATACATTGCATTCCCTTTTGCTTCTAGTCTCCATATTTTTTGTTGCCCACTAGTTATTATTATAACTGTCAAAGCAATTAATTTCACTGCTTTTATCCCTAGAACAACAACAAAAAACGTAGGATTAAATACACCTATGTGTTTGACAAGTCCTTTACAGAGTGTATTCTTTTTAATAATTTGCTCTTATATATACATATATATGTATGGATGTACAAATATATAATCATATGCCTATCATTTTGTTTTTAATATGTGGTTTTTATAATGTCAGTAAATTAATTAGCTTAATCTGTGTTTCCTATGCCAAAAAATGCTCAACCCTTTCCTAAATAGTTTTAGATACCTTATATCATAATTAATTTTTACATATTAATTATTTGCACACTTAAACACTTAATTTTTTTTTCAATAAACCTGGTTTTAATTGATTGTCTTTTTATCATTGTGGAATTCTAATTTCATTTTCCTTAAAAAAATCTCTAGAAATTTTCTTTTAAAGTTTAAAATTTCCTAAGGTAGTACTTTTACCTTATATCTGGGGATAATAAAGAGATACATGCCCAGATTTAAGTTTTTCCTCAGTTTTCCTTTTGAACTATTTACATAAATAGGGATGCTCATTTATATACTAACAAAAATAACACAAAAACATACACAAACACAAATATGTACGGCATTTATTTCTGTAACATATGTTCATTCTCCATGGTTTATCTGTTTGGAGTTTAAGCGCTTAATATCATCTATTGAGAAGATACTAATATACTAATATGTTAGCTTGGAAGACGAAGTTTCCCAGGAGCATGTGCCATGTAAAATAATCTCGAATTTGTGTAAAAGCTAAGGTGACTATGAAAGAAAAGAGATAGTGTAAACCAAAGTACAGAGAGCATATTCAGAGAACAAAGTAATTCAATTTTAAACAAACAAAAGAATTGAAAAAGTAAATAATTTAAGAGTAAGTTGGCATGAAGAAGAAAAGCATGATGAACTGAACACAATCTTACTTCTTTCCTCTTGTGTTTGCATTAAATCATAGTAATCGTGTCAAAAACATAAATTCATAGGAGAGGAATAAAATATTTTTGGAAACTGGGAACATGGTGTTTCAACTGACTTAATGGAGTAGAAGTAGCTGAAAGCTAAGTCTCAGCATAGGAAGTAGACAAAGCTAACAGCAGGAACTTGAACTTTGTCACATAACCCAGAAAAAGAGCAGGCATTCTGAACGTAGAAGTGCTAACTGGTATTAAACAGAGACAAATTGTGTAAAGTAACTATTTCAATGATATTCTCTTGTTTAGCCAGGAAACAGTTCTGGCAAAAACCAGATTTTATCTGTAAAGGTCTAACCAGAGAGAGGGACTCAACTCTGGGACATTGGAAACTATGACTGTTTGGATATTGAACTTTGTATGGACTGAGAGATCCCAAGTCCTTTTCCTCTTTCTTGTGTAATAGGATACCTAAAATTCATAGAAAGATTTTTTAAAGTATAATAGTAGAGTAAGAAATTAGATTAGAAAAATGATTGTTACTGTAACACATATAATTGATACAAAAATGTGTTTAACCCAGCAAATCCAGGAAGAAACTAAGTTGTCTATGGGGAGAGGAAAACAACAAATCAAAAACTAGAGGCCAATATCTCTGATGAACATAGAGCAAAACTCCTCAACAAAATATAAGTAAAATGAATACAATAATACATTAAAAAATCATTTACCACTATCAAGTGGGATTTATTCCTGGATGCAAAGATGGTTCATTATTTGCAAATCAATCAGTGTAATGCATCACATCAATAAGAGAAAGTATAAAAACCATATGATCATTTCAATAGATGCAAAAAATGCATTTGAAAAATATAGCATCCATTCATGATAAAAACCCTCAATGAATTAAGTTAGAAGGAAGATACTGCAACATAATCAAGGCCATATATGAAAACCCCACAGCTAGCATCATGCTCAAAAGCTCTCAGGTTTTTTCTGTAAGAACAGGAACAAGACAAGGATGTCCACTCTCATCACTTTTATGCACATAGTACTGGAAGTACTAGCCACTGAAATCAGGCAAGAAAAAAAATAAATGCATCTAAATTGGTAAGGAAGAAGTAAAACCTTCACTATTTGCAGATGACATGATACTATATATATAGAAAACCCTAAATATACCACCAAAAACTACTAGACCGGATAAATGAAGTCCATAAAGTCACAGGACAGAAAACCAACATAAGGAATCTGTCACATTTCTATACACTAATAATGAAGCAGAAGAAAGAAAAATTAAGAAAACAATCCCATTAACAATTGCATCAAAAATAATACAATACCTAGGAATAAACTTAACCAAGGAGGTGAAAGACCTGTACTCTGAAAACTGTAAGACACTGATGAAAGAAAGTGCAGATGACACAAATGGGAAGATATTCTACACTCACGGATTGGGAGAACAAATATTGTTAAAATCTCCATACTACGCAAAACATCCACAGATATAATGCAATCCATATCTAAATACCACCAGCATTTTTCACAGAACTAGAACAAATTATCCTAAAATTTGTATGGAACCACAAAAGACCCTGAATAGCCAAAGCAATCTTGAGAAGGAATAAAACTGGAGGTATCACAGTCCCAGATATCAAGCTATCCTACAAAGCTGTAGTAAGCAAAACAGTGGGGTTCTTGTACAAAAGTAGACACATAGATCAAGGGAACAGAATAGTGAGCCCAGAAATAAGCCCATGATTATATGGTTGATTAATCTATGACAAAGGAGGCAAGAATACGGAATGGGACAAAATCTCTTCAACAAATGGTGTTGAGAAAACTGGACAGCTATATGCAAAAAAAACAAAATGAAAATGGATAATTTTCTTATACCACATGGAAAAGTAAAATTAAATGTATTAAAGACCTAAATGTGGCCTGAAACTCTAAAATTCCTAGAAGAAAACATAGGCAGTAATCTCTTTGACATTGTCATAGAAACATTTTTCCAGATATGTCTCCTGAGACAAGGGAAATTGAAACAAAAAATATGCCATTGAGACTACACCAAATACAAAGCTTCTGCACAGGGAGAAAAATCAACAAAATTAAAAGGTGACCCACCAAATGGGAAAAGATATTTGCAAATTATATGTCTCATAAGGGGTTAATATTCAAAATATATAGAGAATTATACAACTCAACAGCAAAAAACCCCAAATAATCCAATTAAAAATGGACAGAAGACATAAGTAGACATTTCCTCAAAGAAGACATACAGGTGTCCAACAGACACATGAAAAGATGCTCAATCACTCATCAGCATGGAAATGCAAATAAAAAATGAGTTATCACTTTACCCATGTCAGAATGGCTAACATAAAAAAAAAAAAAAAAACAAAAAAAAACAAGAAATAACAAGGGTTGTCAAGGATGTGGAGAAAAAAGCACCCTACTGCACTCTTGGTGAGAATACAAATGGGAAAACAGTGTGATGGTTTCTCAAAAAAATAAAAATAGAAATACTGTATGATCCAGTAATTCTACTACTGGATATTTACTCAAAGAAAATGAAAACACGAGTTTAAAAAGATACAGGTGCTTCTAGATTTATTGCTGCATTACCTCCAATAGTCAAGATATAGAAGCAGCCCAAGTGTCCATCGATAGATTAATGGATAAAGAGCTGGTACACACACACACACACACACACACACACACACACGCTGGTACACACACACACACACACACACACACACACACTGAAATACTACTCAGCCAGCTGTTAAAAATGAATGAAACATTGCCATTTGTAACAACATGGATGGATTTAGATGCTATAATAATAAATGAAATAAGTCACAGAAAGATAAATACAATATGATTTTCCTCGTGTGGAATATAAGAAGCAAAACAAAGAAACAAAAGAGACAACCAAAAAACAGACTCTTAAATATAGAGAACAAACTAGTGGTTGCCAGAATGGAGGTGGGTAGAGAGATAGGTTTGAAAAGAAAAAAAAAAAAAAAAAAGAATTGGGACTTTTGGGGAAGATACCATTCTCCAAAACTCAGTTCTGGAAACACTTCTTATCCCTGTATACTCTGGTCAAGAGTGACTTCCTCATGATTTAAAAATGTAAATTTTCATCTATTAATGGCCTTCTCTCTAAAGGTCCAGAAACACAAAAAATGTTTAAAAATTTTCACCATTTTAAGGGTTTTAAACTTTATAGTGCAATGATATTGAATACATTAATATTGCTGTGCAACCCTAACCACCATCATTCTCCAGAACTTTTTCTTCTTCTTAAAGTGAGCCTCTCTACCCCTTAAACAAAACAATTTCACAGTTTCCCCTCTTCTTGGACACAAGCAGCCACCATTCTACTTTCTGTGTCTAAAAATTTGACTATTTTAGGTACTTCATATAAGTTAGAATCATCAATATTTGTCATTTTGTGACATTTTGTGGCCTCTTGTTTACTTATTCTGTTTTGTTTTAGTTGTACGTTATGAGAATGTAAAATACAATATTCAATCATTTATTCATTCATTCAACAAATATTTATTTAATGACCATTCTGTATTGAGCCCTGTTCTGAGTGCTGGTGATACAGCTTGAATGGCACTTACAGATAAATACATACATATATATTCAGTAAGAATAAACATATATTCAATGATCAGTATGAGTTCTGTGAAGAAAAAAAAAGATGAAATCAGCAAATGCTACTTAACAAGGGTTATATACCCACCTGAGAAAATGTATTACTTATTATTATCTCTCAACTCATTTTAAAATATAGGACCCTAAAACAACAATGACATATTTTACTTAAAATTTTTTGGTTTGATAATTTGATTGAGGATTAGCTGGGTGTTTTTCTAATCTCAGCCTCACTGATGCATCTGTGATCAGTTGCTAAAGTGACTAGTTTGGGATGATCTCAGTTGGGATGGCTTTTCTTTGTTCCATGTCTTATTCTTTGTTCCACCTCTTATTCTCAAAGAGAGAAATCTGAACTTCTTTACATGAAAGAACCCTTTTAAGAAACTGAGCCAAAGTGCTCTAAACCTTTTAAATCTTAGTCTAGGAAGAGGCATAAATGTCACTTTTGCTGCATTCTATTAGTCAAAACAAGTCACAGGACCAGCCCTCTTAAAATGGCTGCAAAGACATATTGTAAAGCAGCAGGGTTTTATAGGAAAGAGAATAATTGATGCCATTTTAAAACAACATTCGAGCAGAGAGTTGAATAGAGTGAAGGATAAAGATAAAGGAAAATATCATTGGAGATGTGTTTCTAGTAGAGGAAGTAAGTGGCACAAATTCTGAAGATATAAGAAGGCTTGGTATGTTCTAGAAACAGAAAAACAGTCTAATACTCAATATTCCAGCTGGAGCTAGAACATGAGGAAAATAATTGCAGGAGATAAAGTCAAAAGTCAAAGAAGTAGTCATGGAGATATCTTGGTAGGACCATTTAGGTTATGTTGAAAAATTCGCAACTTAAATTTTACTAAACATTTCTGAGGTCCTCTTGTTTTCAGAGTTGATATCATTTTTATTAATATACTCTATTTAGCCTATGTTTTAACATTGTGTTAAAAATGAGCTATATTGGGGCACCTGGGTGGCTCAGTTGGTTGACCGGTCAAATCTTGATTTCAATTCAGGTCATGATCCCAGGATTGAGGGATTGAGCCCTGTGTCGGGCTCCACGCTGAGCATGGAGCCTGCTTAAGATTCTCTCTCTCCCTCTTTGGCTTCCCCACTCACGTGCATGCTCGCTCTCTCTCTCTCTCTGTCTCTCTGTCTCTCTCTCAAATAAAAAAAAAAGAGCTACACTACTTTGATATAATATAAACCATAAGAGGTTCACTTTGAATGACATGTTTTAAATATTATAATTATAGTTTAACTAGAAATATAAAGTCATGTCTTTCGATTACAATCATGGTTTACTTATATAAAATACACTTTTATAGTATAGATTTCCAAATTTATAATCATTACAGATCTAAATATATAGTTGAATAGCCTGCATTTTTAAGTTTCTACTTGTTAAAAGGCTAGGAAAACTCTAGAGTGTGAACCAGAATGGACTAAGGTGAACTACACAGTCTCCACACAGTACAGATGAAAGAAGGCTTCAGTGATGCTCCCTTTCTTCCCCTATTTTAATGTGTTTCTCATGCTATCCCATTCCTGAGCTACATGTGAAGTTTGGGTAGCTACTCTGTTTCTTAGACGCATTAATCATAGTCTCACATATCGTCCATATATTTTAAACACAAAAATTTGTGTGAATAGAGGGTCATTGTGGTGTAAGGCAGAGTGGCATCACAGTAAAGAAATGCAGATTTTATTAGACAATCTAAGATTTAATCCCAAAATAATATACCACTGGGTTAAATTCACTGCGTGCTTAAATTCACAAGGTCATATTATGTCACAGTAGCCAGAGCCTCTTCTCTTTCACCCTTTCTATCACTTTCTCTGCATTTCTCCAGAGATTGTTGTCTGCTTGATACTCCGCATTGATGAGGTCTGTTAAAATGATAAAATTTCACGTTTTTGACTTTTATGTATAGGAAATGAAAAAACTGTTTAACGGTTCCCATCAAAGAAAACCCGGTGTAATGCCTACTTTGTTTTTCTGATGGCCAGTACTATGAAAACTACAAAGATGCCAGTATAACATATAAATTGGAATTGAAGGAAATGGTCAGTAATTATAAATTCAAGTATTATTCAGTCAAGATAACTGTCAATGCAAGTGCTATATACCTGAGGATTCTTTTATTAATATGCTCTTTGGAAATAAGTGAACGTCACCCAAATGAAGACAGTCTGTTCAGAGGTTGTTATGATCAACTCAGTTTGGCAGAGACTCAAAGATGAGCAGTGCAGTAGGAATGTCTTATAGTGAAACAATGGAAGTCTTCATGAATACGCTAATTGGAAGTCATTTTCATGAGGTTGCTTGAGGTTTAGCTAACTAACAGGGCATTTTATGTAATTGTTTTGGGGAACATATTTGATATTCTCTGGTTGGTCCTAAGTCGGAGGTAGAGACAAAAGTAGATACGTTGGTAGTCATAACCAAGCCCTGAACATTCTGGGCCAATTGATGCAGAGGTTGTGGATTGGCTTCATGGACTTATGTAGGTTAGAGTTCTCTTGCCGTATGTGGTCTGGCCATTGTCTATCCATATAGTCATTCTCTCAGCTCTGTAGCCTATTATTTCAAATTCAAGTTACAATTGAGCTAAAGTAATGATATAATGTAACATAATGAAATATAAAGTAATATTATTGGTCACTTTCTAGGTTTTAAATGAAATACTTTTTAGAACTCTTAAATAAAAATTACATCTTAAGATTGATTGCATCAAAAGTTTGTTATCTTAATGGAAATCATACTCCCTTCATATATATTTCCAAATAATTTTCTTAGGTCTCTATTCACCATGTGGTCAAAATAATTTGAGAGAAATGATATCAGCAAGATGTCAGAATAGAAAGCCACAGATTCTCTCCATTCCCTGTGCCCCCTGACTCTGGGACACTGACTCAACAACAATACATAGACCAATTCCCTTTGTGAGAAATCCAGAAACTAGTGAAGAGGCTCCCGTACCCCAGGAATTAACCACATTAAAGCTAGTAGGAAAATTCATGACCCTCACCACAGTCCATCCCTCTTAGCTCAGTGCAGTGCCATAGGCAGGAAACTCTCAGCTCCTGGCTTCTTTTCAGGAAGGGAAAGAGAAAACTGAACTGTACGTTCAATATTTTGACTTTCCACAAGTTTCTCAAAGGACTTGCTTATGTCTTGCCTGAATGAAAGTACTGAAAAGAAAGCACTAAATTGGGGTCTGCTGAGAACCAGCATTTAGACTAGCATGTAGTCACTTTCCAAAGCCCCTCCTCTTTGCTTAGTGTGAAACAAGTGGGAGAGGTTTTCTCCCAGGTCTCCCTAAAGAGGGGAAAAGTTGGAGCACACATCCAGTGTTTTAGCTCTTCAGGGGAATAATTTATCTTGCTCATCTTGGAGCACCAAGGGGATTTAACTTATTCTACATACCTGGGAGGCACTGAGAACAAGAGAGAGCTGGGTGGCTTGCTGCTGCTCCAGAAGACCCGCAGTACAGCAGACACAGGCCAGTACAGATCAACAGCCTCTCCCGTGAGAGAGGGCAAGGGTAGGAAAGAATAGGAAAGCATGTGTCTAATGTTCCAGCTTTTCAGGGGCTGCTCAAGGGACTGGTTTCTGTCTTACTCAACTTGGAGTGATGATGAGACTGGAATACTATAGAAGCCGGGGGGCCGTTGAAAACAAAGGAGAGCTGAGTGCCTGCAGCAGCTCCAGAGAACCTGCATACTGCTTACACCGTTGGAAGCAAGAGATTATAAACTCCTTAAAAAGAAAATTTTAACCACTCTAATTGGAAATTTGCATTTACAAATCCAGAGGAGATGCAGCCACAGAAAAGGTTTTAGAGGGCCCCTGAATCTCTAGCCAAACTGACTAGTAAAGGTCTTTCCTTTGTATGAAGTTAGTCCATAAAGACTGGGAGAGTTTGTTTTTTGTTTTTGTTTTTTTCTAAATCCACTGATCCTCCCCACCCCAAAGTTAAAAGCCACAAAGAAATAGAGACACATGGCCCAGTTAAAGGAACAAAATAAATCTCCGGAAACAAATGGAAGTATATGACTTACCTAACAAAGAACTCAAAATAACCACCATATAGATACAAGTTCAGGAAAATAATGTATGAACAAAATGAGACCATTAACAAAGAGACGGAAAACATTAAAAAGAAGAAAACAAATTCTAGAGCTAAAAATTATAGTAGCTGAATTGAAAAATTTACTAGAGGTGTTCAATAGTGGATTTGGTGGAGAAGAAAGAATCGGTGAAATTAAATAACATTTGGAGTTATCTAGTCAGAGAAACAGAAGAACAAGAAATGAAAAAAGAATGAAGAAATCCTACAGGATTTGTGGGATACCATTAACTACAGGAGTCCTAGAAGAAGAGAGAGACAAAGGAGCAGAAAGCTTATTTAAAAAATAATAGAGATCAAAGACCACAAAGAAAATATGTATAGAAGGTAGATAAAATAAAATGAGAAATGAATGTAAGCATGTCACTCTAAAAAAAACCAACAAACCAAAAAGGAAGACAGCAAAAAGAAAGAGTGACCGAATGCTATAAGAAAGACAGAAAACAACATGGCAATAGTATTTCCTTCCCAATCAGTAATTGCTTTAAATGTATTGGATTAAACTCCCTAGTCAAGAGTAATTTAGCTTTTGGGTGTCAGGGAATGAGTTTTCTCAAAAGTTCATTGTTGACAAAGGGTAGGCCTAGTAAATAGAATATTAACTGCACACATTATTAACTGTAAGGTGAATACTTTGGGGAGGGGTTGTTATCTTTGTTGGTTATTTGTTTAATTTTAATTTCAGTATAGTTAAAATATAGTGTTATGTTAGTCCCAGATGTACAATATAGTGATTCAGTAATTCTATACATTACTCAGTGCTCATCATGATAAGTATACTCTTAATCGCCTTCACCTATTTCACTCATCCCCCCACACATGTCCCATCTGGTAACTGTCAGTTTGTTCTCTGTAGTTAAGAGTTTGTTTCTTGGTTTGCTTCTCTCTCTTTTTTTCCCCCTTTGCTTATTTGTTTTGTTTTTTAAATTCCACATCCGAGTGAAATCATATGGTATTTATCTTTCTCTGACTGATCTGTTTCACCTAACATTATACTTCTATTCTCTCCATGTTATTGCAAATGGCAAGATTTCATTCTTTTTTATGGCTGAATAATATTCCATTGTATATATATACATCTTCTTTATCCATTCATCTATTGATAGACACTTGAGCTGCTTCAGTAAATTGGCTATTATAAATAATGCTGCAATAAACATAGGAGTGCATATATGTTTTTGAAATAGTTTTTGTACTCTTTAAGTAAATACTCAGTAGTGGAATTACTGGGTCATATGGTATTTCTAGTTTTAATTTTTTGAGGAATTTCCACACTGTTTTCCCCAGTGGCTGCACCAGTTTGCATTTTTACCAACAGTGCATGAGGGTTCTTTTTGCTGCACATGCTTGCCAACACTTGTTGTTTCTTATGTTTTTTATTTTAGCAATTCTGTCAGGGGTGAGTTGATACCTCATTGTGGTTTTGATTTGCATGTCCTTAATGATTACAAAGTTTGAGCATTTTTTCACATATCTGTTGGCCATCTGTATGTCTTCTTTGGGGAAATGTCTATTCATGCCTCCTCCCATTTTTACTTAGATGATGATGATGATGATGATTTTGGTGTTGAGTTGTTTAAGGTCTTTATATATTTTGGATACTGGCTTTTATCAAATACACCATTTGCAAATGTCTTCTCCCATTCAGAAGGTTGTCTTTTAGTTTTGTTTCTTTTACTGTGCAGAAGCTTTTTGTTTTCATATAGCCCCAATAGTATATTTTTTGCTTTAATTTTCCTTGCATCAGGAGACAGCTAGAAGAAAGTTGCTATGGCTGATGTCAAAGAAATTACTGCCTGTGCTCTCTTCTAGGATTTTTATGGTTTCATATTTCATATTTTGTTCCTTAATCCATTTTAAGTTTATTTTTGTGTAGAGTGGGAGAAAGTAGTCTGGGTTTATTCTTTTGCATGTAGCTGTCCAGTTTTGCCAACACCATTTGTTGAAGAGACTGTCTTTTTCCCATTGAATCTCCTTGCCTCCTTTGTCATAGATTAATTAACCATATAATCATGGACTTATTTCTGGGCTCACTATTCAGTTCCCTTGATCTATGTGTCTATTTTTGTGCCAGTACCATACTGTTTTGGTTACTACAATTTTATAATATATCTTGATATCTGGGACTGTCATACCTCCAGTTTTGTTATTCTTTTTTCAAGAGTGCTTGGCTATTCAGGGTCTTTTGTGGTTCCATAGAAATTTTAGGATTATTTGTTCTAGTTCTGTAAAAAATGCTGGTGGTATTTTGATACGGATTGCATTATATCTGTAGA
Organism: Panthera tigris; assembly: GCF_018350195.1. Taxonomy (NCBI): domain Eukaryota; kingdom Metazoa; phylum Chordata; class Mammalia; order Carnivora; family Felidae; genus Panthera; species Panthera tigris. The sequence continues at coordinate 24,170,896 of NC_056668.1, forward strand.
TGGTTTTGAGTCATATGGAAATTTTAACAATATTTGTACTCCCAATCTGTGAGTGTAGAATATCTTCCCATTTGTGTCATCTGCACTTTCTTTCATCAGTGTCTTATAGTTTTCAGAGTACAGGTCTTATTATTTTTGATGCAATTGTTAATGGGATTGTTTTCTTAATTTTTCTTTCTTCTGGTAGATTTTGGTGGTATCTGTAGGGTTATGGGGGAGAGAGAGAGAGAGAGAGAGAGAGAGAGAGAGAGAGAGAGAATCATGTCATTTGCAAATAGTGAAAGTTTTACTTTTACTTTACCAATTTGGATGCATTTTTTTTTTCTTGTCTGATTTCAGTGGCTAGTACTTCCAATACTATGTTGCATAAAAGTGATGAGAATGGATATCCTTGTCTTGTTCCTGACCCTAGCAGAAAAGTCTCAGTTTTCTCTTATTTAGTATGATGTTAGTTGTAATTTTTCATATATGGCCTTTATTATGTTGTATTATTTTCCCTCTAAACCTACTTTATTGAGGGTTTTTATCATAAATGGGTTTTGTGCTTAATCAAATGCTTTTTTGTGCACCTATTGAAATTATATTATTTTTATCCTTTCTCTTGATGTGATGTATCACATCGATTGATTTGTGAATATATGAATCACCTTTGCATCCCAGGAATAAGTTTCACCTTGTCTTAGTGAATGATTTTGTTACTGTATTGTTGGATTTGGTTTTCTAATACCAAAATTTTTTATTTTTTTTATCTATGTTCATCAGAGATATTGGCGTGTAGTTCTCTTTTTTGTAGGGTCTTTATCTGGTGTTGGTATTAAAGTAATGCTTGCCTCATAGAATGAATTTGGAAGTTTTCTTTTCTCTTCTATTTTTTTGAAATAATTAAGAAAAATAGGCATTAGCTTTTCTTTAAATGTTTGGTGGAATTCACCTGTGAAGCCATCTGGTCCTGGACTTTTGTTTGTTGCGAGGTCTTTTATTACTGGTTCAATTTCATTGCTGGTAATTTATCTGTTCAAATTTTCTATTTTTCCTGATTCAGTTTTGGGAAGTTACATGTTTCTAGGAATTATCTATTACATTCGTGTTGTTCAATTTTTGGCATGTAATTTTTCATAATATACTCCTATACTTTGTATTTCTGTGCTGTCAGTTATTATTTCTCCTCTTGCATTTCTTATATACTTGAGTGCTTTCTCTCTTTCTCTTTTGATAAGTCTGGCTAAATGTTTATTGATATTGTTGATCTTTTCAAAGAATCAGCTCTTGGTTTCATTGATCTGTTGTACTGTTTTGTTGTTGTTTCTATTTTATTTCTGCTCTAATCTTCTTTTTTTCTTCCTTCCTCTGGTTTTGGATTTTGTTTGTTCTTTTTTTAGCTCCTTTAGGTGTAAGTTTAGGTTGTGTTATAGAAATTTTTCTTGCTTACTTTTTTTTTAAGTCTATTTATTTATTTTTTGAGAGACAGAGACAGCATGAGCTGCCAGCACAGAGCCCAACATGGGGCTCAAACTCACGAAACTATGAGATCATGACCTGAGCCAAAACCAAGAATTGGACGCTTCACCACCTGAGCCACCCAGCTGCCCCGAGATTTTTTTGCTTCTTGAAGTAGGCCTGTCTTGCTATAAACTTCCCTCTTACAACAGTTTTTGATGTATCCCAAAAATTTGGGAACATTGTGTATTCATTTTCATTTGTCTCCATGTATTTTTATTTATCATTATTATTAGTAGTATTATTAGTATTAGTATTAGCATTAGTATTAATTATTTCTTAAGTAGGTTTCATGCTCAGTGCAGAGCCCAATGCAGGGCTTAAACTCACACCCCTAAGATCAAGATCTGAGCTAAGATCAAGAGTCAGATGCTTAACTGACTGAGCCATCCAACTATTTTTTATTTCTTCTTTGATTTCTTGGTTGACCCATTCATTGTTTAGTGGCATATTTTTTAATCTCCATGTATTTGTGCTCCTTCCAGATTTTTTCTTGTGATCAATTTCTAGTTTCATAGTGTTGTGGCCAGAAAAGATGCATGGTATGACTTTGATTGTTTTGAATTTGTTGAGACTTGTTTTGTGGCCTAACATGTGAACTATTCTGGAAAATGTTCCACTCGAAAAGAATGTGTATTCTGATGCTTTAGGACTGAGTATTCTGAATATATCTGTGAAATCCATCTTGTTTAATGTGGCATTCAAAGCCACTCTTTGCTTACTGATATTCTGTTCGGATGATCTATTCATTGATGTAAGTTAGGTTTAAACTCTCTTGCTATTATTGTATTATACTTTCTTTAGTTTGCTATTAGTTGTTTTATGTATTTGGGTACTCCCATTTTGGGTGCATAAATATTTACAAGTTTTATATCATCTTAGATTGTTCTCTTTATGATTATGTACTGTCATTCTTTGTCTCTTGTTACAGTTTTTGTTTTAATGCCTATTTTGTGTGATTTTGTTTTCACTTCCATTTGCATGATAAATGCTTTTTTATCCCTTTACTTTTAATCTGCATGTGTCCTTAGGTCTGAAATGAGTCTCTTGTAGGTGGCATACAGATGCATCTTGCTTTTATATCCATTCCTTCACCCTGTGTCTTTTGACCAGAGCATTTAGTCCATTTCAAAGTAATTATTGATAGGTATGTATTTATTGCCATTTTGTTACTTGTTTTATGATTGTTTTTGTAGTTAGTTGTTTGTTCCTTCCTTCTCTTTCATAGTTTGCTAACTTTCTTTTGTGATATACTTTTGTGATTTCTTGCTCTTTATTTTTTCATATCTATTACTGGTTTTTGATTTGTGGTTACCATTAGGTTTATAGAAAACATCTTCTATACATCTTTACTCCTCACCAGTACCTCCAGCAGATAAGCTTTATGTTTATGTATTTTATGTTTGTACTCCCTTCCACTGGCCCAGAGGCTGGTATTAAAACTGCTTGGTTTCACTGGACCAACTGGGTGGGATAGAATTGTAGTTACCTTAGTTAACTGAGTATTTTTTCTGCAGTAATAGTAATTGAAATATGGCAACATCGGTTTTGAATTGATCAGGTTTCCTTTTAACTTCAGATTGCAGTGAGCTGAGCAGCTGCAAACTGTAAATTGTGTAAGCTACATGATGTAGCAAAAAATAAATTATGTATTTTAATATTTTGGTGACCTAGACATTTCATATACTAATCATATAAAATGTTTTTTGGTTGTATATAAACTATTTTAAATAGCAACAAATCTTATTTTGAATGCAATGCTTCCTGATTAAGATTATAGACTTTCAGATAGTAATAGAAATAATTAGTGAGTAAATAACAACAATAATTTATAACTTTCTAAGTTTTCCTTATATTTGGAATATTATTTTATTCTATGGTTAAAAGAAACACTGCATTGTTATTGTTACAATAATAATGGAGATGATTATCAGGTTATTTATGTGAAAGAACATTATTCAAAATATTTCAAGAATTTGGGATAAATAATTTTAAGAATGCAAATGTGCATCTACATAGATGGCATTGCATCAACTCAACTATATTTAGAGAAATAACATTTTCTTTGTAAGAACTTTTTTTGTGATTAGCAAATAGAAAATGCTTTCTACTCCTGTAGAAACACAATTTTTAAGTAAATTTATGATTTTGAGTATGTCTTTCACAAGTAAAGTATAATTATATCATTTATATTTTTCAAATTTAAGATATTTCTGATTTGTTATTGTTACTATATTAATAAGCCTTGCATCTTTTGGGATGAGCACTGGGTGTTATATGGAAACCAATTTGACAATAAATTTCACATATTAAAAAAAAAATTCTGAAAAAAAAAAGAAAATATCCTTTAAAAAGGGGACTGTATCATTTGTCACTACTGTAAGTATAATTTTTATTAAATACATTTATTAGCAAAAAAAAAGCCTTGTATGAAACATTACTGTAACAAAGTCATAATTATATAAATTAAAACACTTGATAGAATTATTTCAGTAAGCATTATTGAGTGTATTAAACTAACTTTTTATCATGTATATGAGGCATTGCATTAGACTTTCTGGGGATTACAAGAGAGTAATCCTTGTAATTGGGATTACAAGCATGAATTTATCACAGATCATCACTGTTTAAAATCCTACACTCATGTAAAAGCAGTAAGTTCTCTCTGTGGTGGAATTTAATGCCACATTCACTAACTCCTAAATATGAATTATTGATTATGAATTTCAAATAAACAGAGTTTCTTAATCTGATTAATATATTTCTTACCCCAAAGCAGAGCTCAAGGCAACACTTCTATGTGAGAAGTGTATTTTGAGTGATAATGATGTGATACCAGAGAACAGAAATGAGAGATATAACAGTGAAACAGGGAAGGGGGAAGAGCCGTGCAAAGATTCATTGTGAACCACAAGAATCTCCCATCTATGAGATGGCTACCTTAGTGAGATAATAGCACAGCTACAGGGCAGTTGCACTAATTACTAGTACATTTAAAAAATGTTTATTTAAAGCAATGGAAAATCTAATTTTTAACAAAAGAAATCGGCAAAAGTATACACTCATATCCACAGATAGATTTAAAAGTTAATCTAAATACAGATGCAAGTGTGATGTGCAGGTATTATAGACAGAAAAAGATGGTTTTGGTGTATTAATAAAACAAATATTTGTTGAACATCCACTATGTATCTAAACAATCTCAGAGTACTAGAGCTCCAGGAAATTCCCTCCTTAGCTAATATATTGATATTTATTTATATATTAATAGAAAGTTTATTTTGTTTGTATTCTACAGGCAGTTATTAAAGCAGTGGAACCAGCATTGTGGCTTTTGCATTTAAAGGATTCTTGAATTTAACCTCATAATTGACAGATTTTCTGGGACACATCTGGAAATATCAATTTTCTTTTATTAAACATTTATCTTTTTAGTGGTATCTGTTAGGCAATGATTCATTCCTGACAAGCAGTGCTCTTGGGTGAAACGTGTTTGCTTCTCATGTCACAGAGGTTTGACAGGTTATATACTGTGTTCTTGGTGGTTTATATATTATTATTTAATGTGACTTCTACATTTTAAAAATCCCTATTTTAAAAAGACAAGCTCCTTAAAGATACCATAAAATATCTTTTTAACATTAAAGTTTCAGGGCTACATATATTTAAGTTTTATATGACTATACTGCCACATGTTTTTAGGTATTTGATTAAAATAATGAAATATAAACTTTCACTGTTTCACAACTAGTAAAAAGTTTCACTTTCTATGTTGCTTACATCAATATAAATATAAATACCCTGTATTTAAAAGAAGAAAAATAATATACATTTTTGAAAAACTTCTCCTAAGATATTTTCGAATGAAGAAAATGATTTATTTAATTTTAAATTGTTTGGATATTCTTCCAAAAGTACTTTCTACATATTTGATTAGGAACACTATGATCATAGTTTACTGATTTTGTGATTTTAATATTTGAGAGTTTATTATCAAAGCTGCAAATAATAAGTACCATTTGTTATCACTTTCCTATGTGCAGCTTAGACACTCTAAAACCTGTCAAATATGTGACTTTATGAAAAGTATTCAAACTCTAAATATCTCAGTTTCTTTATTTGTAATATGATAATAATTTTTTTGTCAACATTATCAGAGATAGTATATATAATTTGTCAGAATACCCTCTCATAATTTTGCAGTAAAGAACTACTATGTTTATATGTTGGAGATAACACTTTGCCTCATACTTTACTTTCATTATCACTACTTCTTAAAACTCAAGTACTTTTCACTTTAGACTGTCTTAAAAGACCCAGTAATGTTTCCCTTTCTAATTTCGTATACCACTTTCACTTTAAAAAAAATTATAGTCACTGCTAAAAAGCAATGTCCCACTTTAAATGTCTTTTTAATGATAAAACACCACAATGTACTGAATCAGTGGTACTAAATTTTATGCAAGCTTTTTGGGTTGTCTATTTGATGAAAAGATTTTTTGGCTTATATGTCTCTTTCAGATTTAATGCTGCAAACCATCTGGACTGTTTGATTTAAGCTTTACTTTTTTGCTTCCTAAGTTCTTAACATCTCTGGTTCTTGTCTGTGTGAAATATATGTCTTGACTTTTACCTGTAAGCATGCTACCCAACAGATTGGTCTTTCTGAATTACTATACGTCCTTTACAAATTGAATCTCTTGATCTGTCATCTTATACAAACATATCCACCTTCATAGAGCTTTGGCATAATATATTTCTTACCTCAGGTTACTCATAACCCAAATCTATTCTAATATGGAAGTCAAAATTGAAGGAATATTGTGTATATATGACTAGAAAGATGAGAAGGAAAAGGGGAAAGAGTTGCAGGAAAAAAAGGAGACATCATAACTAGCTATTCTCCAAATTCTTCTTGTAAAAATTAGCAACAAACTTGATCACATGGAACATACTAAAATGTAAGACCACTTTGAATTAGGGAAAATTCTTTGAATTATTGCTAAGTTACAAAAAAACATTTAGAAATGAAGGTAAGTTTACTTTTGAGAAAATCTATCATTATTATTTTCTAAATAAATAAATATGTTGCCAAAAATTTTGAGAGAAATTCTTCATGATACTGACTTCATGAAAATATATTTTTTAATTATTTATGTAAATTTCAAGATGAAAGAATTACTTTCTAACTAACTTGAATATCTCACAAATTGCCTTATACTGTTTCTTGAGAAAGCTCAGAATAGAAAGACATATCTAGGTAGGAGTAGACAAATTGCAATTCTATTTGATAACTCTAAGTCATAGTCTCTTTATTTAATATTTATAGATTCTGCCAAGAAATGAAATAATTTTCATTTTTATTACTGTACTTAAACTTAGAATCTTCAGTAATAAAAGCTTGTAAATGTTTAAAAGTACATTCTGTGGCTCAGTGTCACTGCCCTTAATTTTCTATATGTCTTCTTGAAGTTCTTTTAAAGATCTTGCTAAAGAAAAGAGGGATTCTCCCCCGCAATAGTTCCAAGTATTTGATACTGAAAAACATCAAATTTCCTCTGTTGAAGTGTCTTTGTATTAATTAAAGCTTTAATTATGTAATGTGGGAGACTGTATTTTAAAATAGTGTTAACTGGAATAAGATTCACTCTTTCACTCCTAAACTCCTTAAACTTGAAAGTACTCTTAAATTATTGAAGGATGTTGCTAAATAAATACATGAACTTATTGTAACTTATTATTGTTATTGATGGTATTTGAAGAAATGTTAATGTTTCATTTGACATCAAGTAAAAATTATTTGTAAAACAAGCCAAACAGAATGAAAATAACATACATTGTTGATAGTGACTATTATATTAGTTTTAAATGACAGTTCTAACTTAAAATCATCAAGTGAGATAATTTTAACTACAGAGTTTTCTCATACGTACATGTAAATGTCTTATTTATAATTGTAAAAAAAATGTTAAAAAATATTTACAAATAAGAATTACACATTGGGTCATGACTGAATAGTTTTTATAAAAATAAGCTTTCTGCCAAAAACAACAATAAAAGCTAGAAAATACACAAAAATTCTCTGAAAGAATATAAGCCATTTTTTAAAATACAAAATGTGTGGCATCAACAGAAAAGGGAAGTGCACTGAGATAAGCCTTTTTTTTTTTCTCTAAGAAATTTTTTTTAATTTCCAGCAAAGAAAATAGAATCTAAGAAGAAAGTTACTCCCTTGGGTTTTCACTAGTCTCATCTGATTCTGTAGACAGGTTGAAACTGAGACTTACCAAGGCAGCTGGGTCTTAAAGAGAAAAAAAAAAATGTGGTGGTCAAGAATTCTCCATGCATACAGCCTTCGTGAGTCATTTGTCAGCTTCTAAGCTAGGCATGTATAGTCTGGTTCTGAGAGGCAGAGATTAAAGTATGGGGCATGCCATAGTAAAGTGATGGCTTTTTAGGAGGGTCCATGAGTTCTAAACTTTAATAATAAAGGCTGTGTTCCAGGAGTAAAATCTGTATCCATGGACTAGGGTGAAACCATAAATAAACTAGACACAAATGAATCAAATGTATTGTCTTAATTCTAAATAATAGGGGAAAATTAAGCCCTTCTTAAGGAAGAGTATATCAACCAATGACTGAATTTTTTAATAAACTTGAAGAGCTTTCAGTAAAAAATTTCCAGACATGCCAAACAAACAAAAAACAAAAAAAACTCTACAAAAACTCCTCACCAGGTTCAAAGTGTTAAAATGTAAAGAGGAAAAAACTTTTAAAAAGAAAATAATATAGGAATGGATTATAAACACACCCAGCTATAGTTTTGAATCTTTTCTCTCTCATTATTCCAAACTGGGTGCTTTCTACTTATTTCTTTTCCAATTTCAAGCATGAAAGAAAAAAAGGGTTTAAAATGTAATTTTAGGGGTGCCTGGATGGCTCAGTCAGTTGAGCAGCTGACTTCGGCTCAGGACATGATCTCACTGCCTGTGAGTTCAGGTCCTGCATCCGGCTCTGTGCTGACATCTCAGAGCCTGGATCCTGTTTCAGATTTTTTGTCTCCCTCTCCCTCTGCCCCTCCACCACTCATGCTCTGTCTCTGTCTCTGTCTCTGTCAAAAAGAAGTAGGATAATTATAAAGAAAAGAAAGCCGCAGAATAGCACTATAAAGCTTCTTTCTTATTTTCTTTTTTATGTTTTTATTTATTTTTGAGAGAGAGAAAGACAGAATATGAGCAGGGAAGGGGCACAGAGAAGGAGACACAGAAGCCAAAGTAGGCTCCAGGCTCTGAGCTGTCAGCACAGAGCCCGACGCAGGGCTCAAACTCATTGGGTTCACAATCCCCAGTGGATTCATTTCTATTTTCTCACAACAATTAGCCATTCACTTACACAGGCTTTAGTAGCTTTCCTTTATCCCTCTTTACCATTTCTCTATAGGCCTTTCCTTGGATCACTTTCCAGATAACTGCTTGAACTCATCTCAGGCCCTGCTTTTGTTGGAAATCAAATTTGATATTTGATAAGTGCTTAACAAAATGGAATAACATAATATTCTGTTAACTTATTAAAATGCACTTAACATTATTGAAATGAAATCAATTAAAACCACAATGACATAATGCAATGGATTACAAGACACATACATAGGCTCTCACACTCATATACCCTGAAAACAATAAGAAGGAATTCTCATGATGGAAATACATATTCAATATCTATTCAGAAAATTTCTGGGTAATATCTTACTAATACTTCAGAAATTACACTCCTTAATATATGTTCTTAAGAAATAAACACTAATGTATGATGTAAGTAATCTACTTTCAAATGGTTTAGAAAAAAATATTTATGTTTAAAAAATAATCAGAAGACTTCACTATGTATGCAGCAGTTGCTTTTATTAACCCTTGCATTCCCTCTAGCTTATTCTGGAAATCACATGAGGCATATGTGTAGCTAAAGCATATAATTATAGTAGATTTGTTTACAGTATACTAAATTGGAAGCAATTGCAATATCCATCAAAAGAAAGGTGCAAATTACTGTCTACTTATAAATTAAAATATAATAGCAATAAGAAATTACAAATTAAAATTACCATACCAACTAATATTTCCAGTGCATCCCATTTTCATGTTACCATCAGAATTAGATATATCCAGACTCTTGTTTGTATGTCAGACTCAAAGATTCTTACATAATATTCTGACCACTTGTGCTCTGGATTAGCCCTAACATTTTCCTTAGTTTATACTGAATGTGTGTAACTGTGGTAAGGTTCAACTGCAGTAGCTTGCTTCTCCCAAATTTCTCCTCATGAAAGACTTAACCTATCTTTACCTCTTCCTCCTTTAAAACCAGCCCTACAAAGTCTCTTGACTGCTGAATCCTCATTCACTTTTCTTTCCTCACAATTCATACAATACTTATAGTCTGAAGAGCCTTATTTTTAGACAGACATCCCCAATGATTAAAGCTCTATTAAACTTTTTGCATTCCTCAGAGTGCCAAAATAAGGAAATAATTAAAGACAGCTATTCTTTATAGGGGAATATATAAAAAGTATACTTCACATTTGGCAGTGGTTTGGTTATGTGAGCCTATGATGAATGCTTAAAATTAATTTTATTGATGTTGCTAGAGCATTTCTATTGGCTTATCATGTAGTCATTTTGTAAGACAAATGTTCTTGTTTTATTTATCCTGTTATATTTAGTATTTTAACTTTAGCCTGTAAAACATTTCTCAAGTCTTTTTTTTTTATGACACATACGTTATTGTAGTTATATACAAAGGATCTGACTTATTGAAACATCCCTAAAATGAATTGTACATCCAGAAGAATCATAATTATAATCACACAATACTTCTTTTACTTGATTATTCAGACTGGGTTTCTTTTAGTGTGTCTGATTTTTTTCTTTTTTTATTATCTGTAGAAGTCATAATTCGTTCTGGTTCCTGGGTCAGTGTTTAATCACTATCACTATGTGATCAATTTATCGTATATTATCTGTATATATATATGATTAGATACTAGAATTGAGCATTTTTTTCTGAGCATAGCAAAAAGTTTAGCAACTTATCTCAAAAATATATGTAAGTTCCCTTTGAAAATCATCTACTACCATATGAGTATCCCTGCAAGTTGTTATAGATGAATTTATGTCTTAATGCTAAAGAAAGGAATAACATTTAAAAATTACACCTTTAATAGAGCTGATGGAAAAGTGATGCTATTAGATGAGAAACCAAATGCTGTTATGAAAAGATATGAAACAAAAATGGAAGTACAGTTAAGAATATTTAGTGGAGGAAAATATAAGTAGTGCTGTTATTAACATATAGTACCCTCTAAAATATGGATATGATGCTTTAAAATGAAAATTAAAATAGTAAAAAACAATATGGTGAGACAAAATAACAAGCCGCAGGTTTTTGGATTATTGTCATAAGTACATAGGAACAAGGTATCTGATGAATATTTTACTACTTTATTTTTCATTAAGAAAGCATACATACAGTGGTAAAGATTTGAGAATGAAAATAATAAAAGTGAATGTAATAAAACATATACTACCAAATCATAAATACTATTAATACTTTGTGTATTTTTCCAGACATTTTCTACATCATGCTAAAGATACATATTTGTAATACGTTTATTCACTGTATCTTTAACATTTTCCCAGCTCAATACATTTTCATCTATAGTTTTTCTTTAAATAATGAAACCATCCAAGAATTCCCTAACATCCTTTTACAGAATCTACACAAATCACTTCTGTTTGGGAAACATCAGTGTGCGTTGCTTATGGAAATTCATCCTACCCTCCTAGTACCTTGTTCATCACGAATTCTTAATCTTAGTGAAGAATCCTACCATAAACCCAGTAGTAACTCATGTTGAAACCTGGAAGGTGAACTTGACCCTTTCCCCTCCTTTAATGAGCAAAGGACTTGAATTTAATTGCCTTCTTAACCCACAATGGCATTAATGTTTTGAAAAATGACTTTCATCTAAAATTACTACGTCAACTTAATTGCGTGCCATCCCACTACCCTTCAATTGATGCTTCCCTGTGCCGCTAGAGAAATTCTTCTAAAAATGGATCGTGACTCTTTTTGTTTGTTTGTTTGTTTGACATGCTTTATTGTTTCTCTTTGATTTTAGAATAAAATTCAAACCCCTGAAATATGGATTCCAAGTGTCTTAGTCCATTTGGGCTGCTATAACACATACCACAGACTGGGTAGCTTATAAACTCCAGAAATCTATTGTTCACAGTTCTGGAGGCTGGATGTCTGGGATCAGGGTGCCAGCAAGGTCAGGTGAGAAACTTCTTGTCACAGACTTCTTGTATCCTTACAGAATGGAAGTGGTGAGGGAGATCTCTCAGATCTCTTTTCTAGGGGCACTAATCTCATTCTTGAAAGCTCTACCAGAGTGACCTAAGCACCAAGTACCATCATCATTAGAAGTTAGGATTTCAATATATTAGTTTTGGGAACACAAACATTTGGGGCATAGCACCAAGATTAATTAGGACCTATAGACCTAAGGTTCTTTATGACCTCAGACACACTAAAATTTCCTAAGCATCTCTTCCCTGGCTGGGAGCTTCATACTTTTTATTCTATTAGACTGAAACTTTTCTTTCCACTCTCACATGAGTTTCACATCTACTGAAAAATATCCTCTGAATCCAATTAGCTTAGGTTAGGTGATCCAATTGCATTTAATGGATATCGTGTGATTGTGTCTTCTGTGCTAGATTGTCAGCCCGGTGAAGACAGACTTCACATGAATGTATCTCAAAGCTTATCAGACAGCCAGGCACATAAGCACTCAATAAATCTCCCATTATTCAAACACCTTTTTAAGGGACATTATAGTTATTTTTATTTTTGACAGTTATAAACTATTATTACTAGTGTTATATATGCATATCTGATAAATTATTTATTATTTTCTAGAACTTAATATTGACCAAAAAAAATTGATGTTTGATACTTTTTAGGTAGCAAGCTCAGAGTGTGTTTAAATTATCACAGGAATCATACCAAGATATATGTAGAGCATGGGGTGGACTCTAAAAAATACAACACTAATATAATATTACATTTTATACCATTAGTGTTCCAAATTCCAGCAGCTTTTCAAAAGGATATTGAGTACCTTTATGTTATAATAAAAAAGAGAATGACAATTTTATATGGAGGAGAGAACAGAGGTCTTGGAATTAGGAGATTCTGATTTATCCTACTTTCAATATGTATATTAGCAAAGTAACAATTTACAGGTCACCTGACCTTTCCAAGACAGGTCCCAGTTTCCACCTCTAGTAATTAGGAAGTTGCATGAAGTTAACTATTAAATTCAGTATCTATGATAAAAGTTCTCAAAAGAGTAGAATAAGATTGAAATGGATATTTAAGTAGGAATATTCTATTATGAGCGTGTAGTTCTAACTGCAAGTGATTTGAACAATTTATCTCTCTATTACTGAAATTAAATGTCAGTCTAATTTCCCTAGTCATATGGTGGAGTAAATGTATATGTGTATATGTATAGTATATACATATACATACAACTTTAAAAATAGCACATTAGAGTTTAACTTGTGTTTTTTTTTTTAGTTTTCAGAAATTGCTGACTACAATTACATTAATAAATATAATTATCCATAACAAGATAAAGATATGTTAGCTAGTCCTTACTAAACTTCTATTTGTTTTATAAATATGATGGGTACTTAATAGAATATGATGCATAACTAGTATTTTAAATCATAATAACTTTATATTTTCTGATACATTATACCATTAGTATAAAGTAACTAGAATAAGAATATAGAAATAATTTTTAAATAATTTTAAAAGTCTAGGGGCACCTGGGTGGCTTAGTTGGTTAAGTGTTGACTTCGGCTCAAGTAATGATCGTATGGTCCACGAGTTCAAGACCTGCGTTGGGCTCTGTGTTGACAGCTCAGAGCCTGGAGCCTACTTCAGATTTGGTGTTTCCCTCTTTTTCTCTCTTCCCCTCCCCTCTCGTGCTCTCTCTCTCTCTCTCTCTGTCTCTGTCTCTCTCTCTTTCTCTCAAAAACAAATAATCATTAAAAATAAATTTAAAAGGATAGAGTCTAAATCACTTTCCATATATGTCATATATATATATATATGTGTATATATATATATATATATATATATATATATATATATATACACACACACGTATATCTTCACAGAGACACATATATGCTTGTGCTCTGTGCATGTATATATCATAAATATGGAACTGTAGATATTTTCTCTCTAATTACAATTTATTTCATTAAATAAAGCAATAAAATAAGTAAACATCTTATTAAAAATATGTCTCTGTTAAAAAGGGAGGTGGAAAACAGAGGTATATATATTAATATATAGTATTTCCCTGAAAGATACATCTGTTACACGTTTTACAAAATCAGTGAATTATTTACTTTGTTATAATTATTAGTGAGGGTGGTTCCACATATTAATACTACATAAATCCAACTTTAATGTTTAGTATTCATTGAAATTTCCCTCATCCTTTTTTTTTATAAGTTTATAACTTCCCATCCCTACAGGTAAGTGTGGGTGGGAAAATTAGCCAAGAAAATAATGAGAAGGGAAAAATATGAACCTTAAATTTCTGTGTGTGTGTCTATGACAGGGAATCAGTTTATATGTATATTTCCTCCCTCAGTGTTTATATTAAAAGTTGGATCATAAAGTAGTAAGGTTAGAAGTTTGTTTGAAATGTATATAGGTAGGTACATGTATTGAACACAGTCTGAGAGAACATGCAACAACATAGTAATCGTGGTTATCTCTTGTTCGTAGTTTAATGTTGGAAATAGTTTTCCCTTCTGTTTATTTTCGTCTTCAAGTTTGTCCATACTGAAAATAGAATAGTTATCTGATTATAAGTTACAATAATAGAACAAAACTGTATGCAAATGAAAATTTTACTCCTCCAATATTGTATCCTACCTTTGTTGAGAGTTTGCTAGGGAAGAATCTGTGGCAGTGCTTCATTTACACTGTTTTATTTTATCCTAACAGAATTTACATAATCATTATTTCAATAATACACATAAGATGTTAAGTGTCTCATAATGTAAGATGAATATGATATCCAAAACAAATGTAAGGGAAAGCCACGTGACTTTAAAATGCATGAACTATTCATTATTGTATTGAACCTTCCAACAAAAACTTAAATTCATGAGTTTCCCCCAAATTTGTGAAAAGTAGTACTTGTTTCTGTTTTAAAGTAAAGTATGGTACTCAGACATCCAGATTATATTTTATTGTGTTTTCTGATATTAATTTTTTTACTGATTTTTAAAAATATTTTTGAATTATTTTTCTGATTTTTATGTCAAATATTCCCTTGCTAAGATTATTAGTTTCTAAGTTAATAAATCCACTTTCCTTCTCTTAGTTTCTTATCTGTGTGAATTGCATTTCCAGTGTTCTATCAATGAGTCTCCAATTCGGAAGTTGAAAGGCAGCTCATTTGGTCATTATTACAAAGGAGAATCCATCTAGTTTAGTGAGGGCTTAGTATAATTAAAAAGTACACTGCTGGAATATGTTATGTATTTTTGTGTATTGAAGGTTCAATTTGTGTTTCTGAGATCAAAAGGAATTTTCTGCCACATTCATTGTACTAAGCTGAGTTTAATATGTTTGCCACAAAATAAAAATTGTAAAGTGAAAGTGGGCTTTATAACTTGAAGTGAATAGCTACAAATAAATAACAAAGAAAAATGGAAAATATAAATAGATTCTCAACTTTAAAATTGAGACTATAAGGTACATCTTACATGCTTATCATTACTTATCATCTTGACTTCTATAAATATGTCACTTGTCTTTAAAAAAATTGTTTCAATGAGTAGCATGGAGCTCATCATTAATATATATACGTATATATATATGTGTATATATATATATATATATATATACGTATATATATATGTGTATATATATATATGTGTGTGTGTATATATATATATACACATATATATATATGTGTATATATATATATACACACATATATATATATATTCAGCAAAACAAAATGAAGAACTCAGAATAAAACATCTTGGTCATTTTTTTAAATAAAGCCCCTTGTACATGAACATGGAAAAATTATATGAAGAGTTTAGAAGCTTGTAAAGCCACTCCCTCATTTATAATCTCTGCAGTAGGCAGCTTCTGGAATGGATCCCAGTGTTCCCCACCCGCCTGATATTTACACCCTTGTGTAAATCCCTCCATTTGAATATAGACAGGAACAGGTGACTTGCTTCTAATAAATGTTAAATGGCAAAAGGTATATTGTGATATGCTACTTCCAAGATTAGGCTTTAACAAATTGTGATTTCCATTGTGTTTTCTCTCTCTCTGTCCCTCTCTCTTCCCTTTTTGTTTGCTCACTCCGAAGAAACCAGCAGCCATGTTGTTATTTCCTGTGAAAATGTCCACATAGCAAGGAGATAAAGGATGATTTTGGCCAATAGTGTGCAAAGAACCGAATCCTGCCAACAACCACATGAGTGAGCTGAAAAGGGTTCTTTCTCTATAAATGTCTTGAAATGACTACTGTTTTCAGCTGCCTTGAAAGCAGCTGTTTGGGTAACCAAAGCCATCAGACACAGCCAGGCAGCGTCTAGCTCCCTGACCCACAGAAACTGAGATAATACATCTTGTTGCTAAAAGCCACAGAGGTCAAGGATAATTTGTTATACAGCAATTGATAATTAATGCAATTTTATATAAATTATGTTCTGAATTTCTATAATGACAGATTTCAACAGATGGTAATTTCCCATCAACTACACATACAATGGAACTAATTCAGGCAAATAAATGTACTTAGTTGCTCTTTTCCTGTAATCAATGGGAGTTAATAAAAGAAGGAATTTAGAAAAATGGGATGAAGTACATACGCATTTTCTACCAAATTAATAGAATAAAATTTTCCAATAATGTACAATTTTCATCAAAATATTTATGTACTGTATTATTTTTTCTAAAGAAATTAATAGAAGTTTAAGAGTTGTATATTTTGCAGGATGATTTGGCATTCTAGATGGATCGCTTTAATGTCACCATTATAACTTAGTTCTGATCAACAGTCTGCTTATAATTAGCTGGGCTTTATGTAACTAGTATTTGTCTCATGATGAAGGTGATGGATGAGATGATCTTTAAGATACATTCAATTATAAAATTCTGTGATTATAATTTCTGACTTCTTACCCTTTTATACTTTTAATGCTCGTAAAATTGTGTGAACTGAAGTATAAATTACCCTTGGAAATACAGATTAAATACAGATTAAGACAAATTTAAAACAAAACAAAACAATACAACTGGACTTTCAAAGAAACATAAGGCAATTTTTATATAAAATACTTTACAATTAAAATAAGATTAATTAAACTATAGCTACTATTTTGACTCATTATAATATTTCAGGCTCTGTGTTAATTTATATATTTACCTTATTATTCCCAATTATAGATAAAAAAATGATATTAGGTGACAAGCCTGTAGGCACATATTTATAAAAGAATGGAAATAAGGTTTAAATTCCATTTCCAAATCTTATAATGACAATGGGCACTTAATATGTGTATGTAATGTTAAAACGTTTTATTTTGTTTTAATTTATTAAAAACACTTTAAATTTTGTGTTAAGGAATGAAATATGATTCAAAAACTTAATTCACTACATTAAAATTAATTAAGAACAACCAGACAAATCTTCATCAAGTAAAGATTAAAATAAGTTCTTATAATTATAGTAATAAAAGTTAGTGTTTACATTGGAAATTAATGCAGAGATTTGATAAAAGATGTATAAATAACTTGTAAAAGAGTTGCCAAAATATTGACATATTTCTTACAAATAAGTAAAAGTAAAATTGGATCATCTCTGAAATAGTGGGCACAATTAAAGCTATTTCCCTCTAGTCATAGTGAAGGATCATTGCTTTTCCTCTTAAAGTACAAATTTAATTAAGGTTGTGTTTAATTTAAATATCAAAGTTTTTTTTTAAGCAAATAAATCCAATTCATTTTAAAGAGCAATTTATGGGCTGGGTAATAAGCGTGACACACTGGCTCCTCAGGTGAAGCAGAAAGATAAAGATGGCTATATTTAATTTTTAAGAGATGTGACACATAACATAATAACTGACCTCAAATAGGAAATCTCTATGATTATATAAATCAGAGAGTTCTCTGCTATGAAATAAAGCCTCCTGGGTAACTAATATTCTGAGAGTTAGACTGCTGAAATGGAAAAAGCAAAGCTGACAGGCAATGAGATTAAGCAAAGGGCATAAAGGTGCATATCCTAATGCTTAACTTCAACAGCGATACAGTGTAACAGAGGCACCTTCTGTTTTAATGAACTTTCACTTACTTTGTTACCATTTCCAAGTATTGTTTCATAAATGGAAATAAGTTTTTATAACATGTATTAACATGTTGGAAATTCACCAAGAAAAACCCAGGTTTTAAAAATCATATGTTCATTATGTTCTTTCAAGAAACATTGAAATAGGTATGACATAATTACTATTTTCATATTTTACTCTGTACCATTTTACTGGCAGTTAAAATGACATCCTATATCTTGTGCAAGGGTAAATGGTAGCATGTGCATAGTTAATTGAACCAGTACAGAAATTGATTGGTCTTATCAGTTCGGTCATCATAATTTTTATATGATCTTTTGAGGGGAGGATGGTCAGAAACAGTGGAGCAAACACTTTAAACCCAAAGCTCATTTCACTGAATTAAGAAGCAAAGCTGACTGTGAGAGAGCTCATACTTTGAAGAAATTAAGCACATAATTATTAAGTGAATATATTAAATCTAAAGCATCTACAATCTTTGAAATGTTAAAATATGTAACCATTTACAAAACTCTCAGATAGATATAATCAAATCACACTGGAGTTCTTGATGGTGTGGTATATTGCGATGATGACACTTTCATATTAACTAAATATGTACCACAAAGTAAACAAAAAGATCTTCCAGGTGTATTTTCAACTTTTTGTTCCTTCATTTTCATTTTTAATATTATTTGTTGAAAATTTTAAAGCCCATTTCCTCAGATTTTTTTAAGGAATGCAAATGCACATTTCCATTGAGAATTTTAGAACGCCTTATTATAATTTTTCCATAATTCACTGTTATTCTGTCCTATAATTCAATAATAGGTCCTGCCACTTTTAGTACTAACAAATGTGTCTACCTATGCTATCAAGTATTACAATTATCTCCTTAAGGTTGTGCTTTAATAGCTGTAAATCTCACCAATTATCCTATTAAATTGCTAACTTAAGACAGACAAGGCATATAATTCAGGAACTACAGTGGCTCTTGGTTAGACTGACATTTTGGCTCATTACGTATATAAATTGAATTTATCTGATAGTTCAAGCATTCTACCTTCTCAATAGTTGACAATTTTGGCCTATGATTTTCTGATAATTCACCTGTAAATATACCTATTGATGGCTTTATACTTTAGCAGCTTCTTTGCCATCATGACTTTTTATGCTTTTAAAATTGTCACTTATCATCTAGCAAATTTGTTTTTTTTTTGTATAAGGTGAAAACCAGTGAATCAAAATCTTTCTACTATGTATGCAATTCTTTAAGAAAATGAAGACAGTTTAACCTGTGGAATGGTACAAAAAATTGATTTAAAAAATCTCCCAAAGAAATAGAAATATGATGGTTTTTTGAGGGAGATACTTAAAGGCTAACATGGAATTCTGCTATTAAATCAATTTGAACATCAGACTCTGTCTGAAAATACATCTTCCTTATATTGGGCAGAATATTAAGATGGCGCTTGTTCAGTGCTATGCCCATCAAAAACCCAATAGCATTTATAGAGAAACAGAGAAAACAATCCTAAAATTCATATGGAATCACAAAGTATCTAGAATAGCTTAAAAAAAAACCCAAGCCAAAAAACACAAAAAACAACAATAAAATGTTTAAAAAACATTGGCCTTCCTTGGTGATGATTTCTTGAATATGAAAGCAAAAGCACTGATAACACAAAGACAGACAAGTGGAGCTACATTAAGCTGCAAAGCTTCTGTACAGCAAAGGAAACGACAAATGAAAAGACAATGCATGGAATGGGAGAAAACATTTGCAAGCTACATATCCGATAACTGTTTAATCTCCAAAACATATAAGGAACCCTTACACTCAATAGCTAAGAAACAAATTACTCGATTAAAAAATGGGCAAGAATTGGCATAGACATCTTAATAAAAGAAGACTTAGTAATGGCCAACAAGGACATTAAGAGGTGCTCAGCATCACTAGTCATAGGGACATGCAAATCAAAATCACAATGAGACATCACCTCACACTTGTTAAGGTGGCTATTTTATTTAAAAAATATATACATGATAGCAAATGTTTGTGAGGACATGGAGAAACTGGAATCTTTGTACACTGTTGGTAGGAATGTGAAATGGTATATCCACTATGGAAAACACTATGGAGGTGCCTCAAAAATTAAAAATAGAACTACCTTCTAATCAAATAATCCCATTTCTGGGTATATTCCAATGAAAATCAGGATCTTGAAGAGATCTGAATGCCCACGTTCATTGTAGCATTATTCATAGTAGCCAAGATATGGAAATAACCTAAATGTTCATCTGTGGATGAATGGATAAAGAAAATGTGGTACATATATTCAATGGAGTATTACTCAGCTTTAAAAAATAAAATCCTGTCATATGCAGTAACATGGATGAACTTGGAGGACTTTATGCTAAGTGAAATAAACCAGTCACAGAAGGACAAATACTACGTGAATCCACTTACATGAGGTATCTAGAAGAGTCAAATTCAAATAGAATGATGGTTGCCAGGAGAAATGGGAATTCATTACTCAACAGGAATAAAATTTCACTTTTGCAAGATGAATTAATTCTAGAGATCTGCTTTACAACATTGTGCCTATAGTTAACAATACTGTATTTTGTGCTTAAATGTTCATTAAGAGTGTCGATCTCATGTTAAGTGTTCTTACCACAATTTAATAAAAAAAGATAGCCTTTGTAACCTTTGCCTCTGGTGTTACACCAATGATTATTTTATATTACATGGCAAAAGGGAATTTTGAAGATGTAGTTAAAGTTACTAATTTGTGACTTCACATAGAGACATCGTCTGAGTGGGTGTAATCTAATCCCATGCATCTTTACAAAGCGGAGAGTTTTCTCAGGCTGGTGGCAGAAGAAGTCAAAGAGATTTGAAGCATGAAGAGGATTTAATCCGCCATTGTTGCCTGGAAGATGGAGGTCACCATGTGACCAGGAATTCCTATAAAATCTGAGGGTGGTCTCCAGTTGACAACCAGAAAGGAAACCAGAGCCTCAGTTCTGTAAGCAAAAAGACCTGAATTCTACCAACAACCTGAATGAGTTTGGAAGCAGATGCCTCTAGGTAAGAACCCAGTAGATTCCTTGTTTAGGTCTTAGAAGGCCCTATGCAGAGGATGCAGATGAGCCTGACCAGACTCCTAATCTACAGAGTTTTCAATACTTTTATAGGAAGATCCATCAGCTTTGTGGACTATGCTCTTACTTTGGTTGCATCAGAGAAATTTGAAGAGAAGAACACATAGTTCTTGAACTTAGACTAAAGTAGCAGACAAATGGTAACAATAAAATATAAGTTACTGTCTCCTAAACCTAGAAAGTATTTTTCTCAACATTTGAATATGTGCACTTGCTTGCGTGCACATGCACACACATACACACACACACTTTATTCTCTACCAAAAGCTGCAAGATTGATCTTCTTAAAACCTTGCTTTGATTATGCCATTATTCTGTTCATTATTCTGTTCATCTTATTATGTCATTAATTGTCCTTCAGTTACTTTCTGTTTTCTACAAAATAAAAGTTTATTCATTGTTCTGATAATTAAGCACTCATAGGCTATCAGGCAAGTTGTTGTTTTTTCCCCTCGGCTACAATTTTAGAGAATGAATGGTCTTTCTATTCTATTAGGTCAATTTTTTTTTGTCCGTCGCAAACATTAATACTTCCCTTGTCATATATACACTTTATTATTATTTCTTCACTCAAATTATATTAGTAAAATAGCTAAATCTTCTGTGCAAGGATAGAAATAACCAAGAACTGAGTAGATAGAATGAGGGAAGGAAAAGAACATATAAACACTTTCATTGAAGAAGAGGATTAAGATGTATTTCATTTGTTTTTATAGCCTGGTCATTCAGTTCCTCATTTATTCCATAAATACTGATTGACCACTTTCTGTATTCTAGGAGGACACTTGGCCAGGCATCTTCCTGAGTATAAGGAAGGCATTTCCTGAGTGTGTGTACATTATTATACTGGAAAATGTTTAGTAAGTGATTTATCATTATTACTTACTGATTACATACACTAAACACATTCTCCTCTCTGTGACCAAATTTTTGCCTATATTTATAACCATTCCAAGTTTGAGACATTTATTTTAATTGCATATTATAAAACAAAAGGAAGAAGAAGAGTTTTTGTGTCTTACATAATTGAAAAGTCAGGCAAGGAGAAGTTTAAAGGCTAAATGATGTTGTCAATTCTCTACTCTTTTTCCCCACCCCTGGACTCCCATTTTCCTTGATTTTGCTTCCTTTTATTCATGTAAAGGTCTGGATTTAAGCCAATTTGGATGAAAATATTAAAGAAGCCTAATAAGGCCAAGCCTGATGGCAAACTGCTCTTTCAAAGACTATATCTCTCTCCAGAAATCTCAACAGTTCTTTCTTTCTCAGAATCAAAAATCATAGAGGAAGTCTGGTTGACACATTTGTGGTCACTTTTCTATGAATATATCACCTTGTCCAGAGGGCTAAGATTTTTAGCTGGATCTGGCTCACTTATTCTTCCTTGTATCAGGTGAAGACAATGTACCAACTCTCACCAGGAAAGAGGTTTTATTACTAAAATAAATAAATAAATAAAAAGGAAAAATGGGAAGCATATATAGTTACAAATCTGCCAATTTCCATTAGAACTTACTATCAGCCAATATGATGTATCTACTTTGACTTGATAGTATTGGGTTTCATATTTTTTATTCATGTCATTTTATTCACATACCAAACTTTTTTCCATTTATATTAGAGTATGCTGTTATCTATATATTCTTTATCTTCTTCACTTTTCCAAATCCCTCTTATCTATGAAATTATAGTTCAAATTATATACCCTCTATGAAATCTTTTCTACTCTTTGTAGGTTAAAATGATCTGTAGTTCCCTTAACACTTTATGATATTTAATATTGCTGGTTTTTTTGTATTATATTGGTAATGTCTTAATGCCAATAAAACCTTAGATGATAATGTATCTCCTGGAATGTGATTGCATATTAGAGAAATAATGGCTTTCTTATGGTTCTCAAAAAAAAAAAAAAATCTTAATCAGAAATGGCTTTCTAAACAGAGTCCTACCCATGTATAGATACATGTGGATACATGCAAAGCTGTCTTGCCTTGCAGTGGAGCATTAGATATGACTATTCAAGCCCCTGAGGTGATTTTCTTTTAATTTTACAAAAAAAAAAAAAATCAACTTATTCTGACACAGCACTTAGAGCTGCTTGTGTCTGTCTACTCATCACAACAAACTTCTCAAGACATTTTCTAAAAGATTTTTGTTTTGTGTATCATATTGGAATTTGAAATATACATAAAAGGACTTTAGCAAATTTGTTGATTTAGAGCGTAATGTCCAGAGAATACCAAGTACCAGTTAGATGAAAGTGGACTTAATTAGATGAGTTAAAGAGATATTTAACAAAGGCTTGCTCCTTCCTAAAATGTTAAGTCTGCCATTCAAACGAAAGCTCCTTCATCCTGGGATCAAAAAATTTAAGTATAATGATTTCTAGATTTCTACAATGTGTGAATAAATGAAACAAAATCATTTTTGACACTTTCTAAAATCCCTGATAAGACAGTCTATATTAGAAAAAGCAGAGAAGAAATGTGCCAACCCATATTCCAAGTTCACACTCTAAGCTTTCTGTTAGATCATGAGTAATTAGACATCTGAGAGATGCTACTCTCATCTTTTCTGAAATTTGGAAGCTTTATTAGATGGCATGATATATTGCTTATTCAATTAGTTTGTAACTAATCCAATGTGATTAGAAGAGCTAGTGACAGATTTTGCCCTCTGAAGTTAAAAAAAGGTAGGGGGGTAATATTCCTACAGATATCTTAACTATTCAGTTAAATAGAAACAAAACTAAACTTAAATTCTTCACATTAACGAGACAAAAATAAATGCATAAATAATGAAAGAAATAATAAAAAAAGAAGAGGTTAAAATTGCTCTATAAGAGAAATGCAAAACCAGGGGTATTTCACATTTTGAGCATATATTTTTAATTATGAGCCAAGAAATTTCTCTAAGACAGGATTTTATGCAGAACTTGTAAATTAAAATCTTAGTTTTCTTATAAAGTTGTCTCCTTGAGTTCTCCAGATTCTATTAAATAAAAAAGAGTCAAACATTATTTTGGGATCAAAAGGATGAAAGAAAAACTGATTACACATTAGAATGGTTTGTTATGACTTTAATAACTAGAAAAAAAATACTGAATTATTTATTTAATTTTGATCAATAAAAATATTGATTGAAATGTTTAAACATTTCCTAACTGGTTAGATAAATACGTGTTTACATACATAAATATTTGCACATATATAATTCCTTTGGAAATTTTCTCTAACAGTATGAACGTTTTAACAATTAAATTTTGTAATTGTATAATTAAATCTGTATTCTTTCTCAGTTTTTTTGCAAATGTATAGAAACTAGTGTTTCAAAATAGGGTTATTCACAAAATCATTTACATTTTATGCTATTTAAAAGAAAACATTGGTTTTTTCTTAATATAATCTTAAACATTTAATATCAACCACATGATATATTTAAAATATTTTTCTGAAATATACCTAGGAACACTTTATTGTTTCATTACCATATATTACATTTTTATATACTATAAGAATTCTCCATTCTTCTCATGCATTTTCCTATGTTCTCATATGTTTTATTCTTAGTGATATGTGAAAAAATTTATACTTTCATATTTGTATTTACTCAGTATTACAAAATAGTTCCAATTAGTGCCAAATATCTTAAGTATTACAGTATTTTTTTTTTTTTTTTTGCTACCTTTAAGAGCAGCATGTCCTGGACTTATTTACCATCTCAGAAGAGTTTCACAGAAGGACTGGAGTACAAAATAAGGCTTATTTGGATGGGTTTTAGTTTTCTTTAAATATGCTTCTCTATTTTATCGCTATCACCAAAATTGAACATCCATTCTTTCCACTCAGTCTTTAGTGCACTTTGTTTCCCATTAGGCATGTAAAATTTTTAGCTTAAGTACCGTATTCTAAAATGTATTTTTCTTAAGTAGACTTAATAATATATTTCTAAACCTTTCCCCTGTATTACCTTCATCTGTAAAACTGACTAAATAGTCACACTATGAAATCGATTACTTTGGCAATGAGGCAGAGCATAATTTTTGATTTTTAAAGATAATTCTCTGTCCTGGCACATGGTAGCTCTATTACCTAAAGTACTTCTATTTTTCATATTGCTAGATCCTCAAAATAGGGGAAAAAATCCTTTTTTATTTAAATTCAAATATATTTATCATTAATAAAATAATTTTCTATATCATCATTATGTATTACTATAGTAATGCATTATAGTTACAATCAGTCTTCTGGGGTGGTTTTGAATGGCCAAGAACTGGATTTATTCACTATGTCACTGATTCATTTGTTGTATTTGTGTCAGTCATTCAATATTTATGGATAACTTAATATATAACAAAGTTGTGTACCATAATTATCTTGAGGTCAAAACAGATATCTTTTTCCCTAAATAAAGTAATTATGACTAGGCCATCAACCTCAAGTAAGAGGAAGTAAATTTATGCTTTTAATATGAATAATGTTGTAAACAGTCATAAAATATTCTGTACTAGGTAATAATTACTTCTAAGCTTATACTTCTATTATACACTGAGAGAAAGCTAAATTAAAAGGGATTAATATCAAAATGGAAAGTAAAATGGAGCCTTGAGTTGTTAATATTCTTCTGTTAGGTCAGGGTTAAACTCATTAGTAAAGCAGTATTATTCCTATTGTTACAATAAGAAAATTAATACTTCTCCTATACCCAAGCCACTATATCACATATTCTTCATAAATTGTATCTGCTTTTAGATTGTGTTGGTCAAATTTTTTATTACAGCTTTTTATTTGAGTATATTGGCACATAATGTTACATTAGTTTCAGATGTACAACTTAGTGATTACACAAGTTTACACATTATGATATGTTCACCACAAGTGTATCTACCATCCGTCCTGTTGTATCACCTCTACAAAATTACTAACTAGATTCCTTACGCTGTGTGTTTTTTTTATTCCTGATACTTATCCATTCCATAATTGAAAGCCTGAATCTCCCACTCCCCTTCAGCCATTGCCCAACCTGCCACCTCTTTCCCCTTTGGTAGCCATCGGTTTGTTCTCTGTATTTATAGGTCTGATTCTGCTTTTTGTTTGTTAGTGTCCATTAGTAGACAAATGAATAAGGAAAATGTGATATATCAATCAAAGTGAAATAAGTCAGACTGAGAAAGACAAATACCATATAATTCCACTCATACGTGGAGTCTAACCAAAAAACAAACAAACAAACAAATACAAATGGATGTACTGGTCAAATTTTTGTTGAGATAATAGTGCATTACAAAAACTCACAAAAATGCCAATGGCTACAAAACAAGCATTTATATCATACTAAGAGGTATGCGTGTTGGTTGAGATTAAGCTGATCTCATCTTAGTCAGCAAGATACATCCGGGCTAGGCTGAACTCCAGTCTTTGGTGTGAGTCCAAGTCACCTCCATATATCTTCATTGTTGAAACACAGCTGAAGGTAGAATCCAGGCTGAAGCTGCCACATTCATCTGGGTCCTGCGTCTAATGGCAAGTAGCAAAACTCCAAAAGGACAATGGGAAACTGGTCATGCCTCTTATGGCTTTATTTCACAACTTGACCTACTGTTACTTCTGTTTTCTTTCCATCTGCCAAAGTAAGTCACATGTATAGTCAATGAGGTGTGTGAAAGTATAATGAGCCCACAAGGAAGCCATGGCCAGGTTGGGCAGAATAGAAATAATTTGAGGAAATAATACAGTTTACCACACATAGAAGTGCCTTGAGTTTTAATGCCAAATAAAATGTAAATTTACCAGTGAAGAGGTTTAGCATACTAGTGCATTCAAATTTTTATAATTATCATTTCACCAATGAACAAATAAAGTATTTGTAGATTCTTCAAATTGCCATTAGTGCCTTTATTTTGATGAAGGAGTCAGCATTTAAAATATCTCTAGAATAATAGAATGCTAACAGAAATAGAAACCAATCATATACTGAGGTCACTTTTGTGATAAGAGAGGTAATTATTCTTGTTTTACATTAGGAAACCTTAAGATGATTGCCTTTAGAGAACATTATTTGAGGATTGTTTTAGTTTTTTAATTGCTGAGTAACAAATTACTTTAAGCTTTATGGCTTGAAACAACACCCTTTTCTTATCTCACAGTTTCTGTCAATGAGGACAGACATTCTCAGCTGGGTCTCTGCTTAGTTATTCACAAGGCCAAAGTCAAATGTTGAGTCAGGATGCTGAGTTCCTATCGGGAGGCTCTGGGGAAGACTTCTCTTTCACTCTTTCTTGGGTTGTTGGCTGAATTCAGTTTCTTGTTTTAAGATTGAAGTTCCTGTTCCCTTGCTGGCTGTCAGCTAGGATCTGCTTTCAGTTTGTGGATGTCACCTGCATTTTTTTTCATATGCTCCCTCCATTTTCAAGCCAGCAACGACATGGTATGGATCCTTCTTGTACTTTGAGTCCTTCTGACTTAATCTTTTGCCAACAGTGAGAAAACTTTCTGCTTAAAAGGGATCTGTCAGTCATGTTATTAGATTAGTGCCACCTGAATAATTTCCCCATTTTATGGTCCACTCCTTAGTAATCTTGCCTACATCTGCAACATCATTTTCCATGTAACATGACATAATCATGGGACTAACACCTGGAGGTAAAGGTCATGAGGGACATCTTAAAAATCTGCTTAACATAAGGAAAATCCTTTTTCAGACACATTTGATATTCAAATTCTTTTAGTAGCAGAATTACAGATTAGTCTTTTAAATACCTTTCCTCATAAAGCTATCAGATTTCCATTTCTCTAGGGAACTTTTTCCAGTTTGCTATTCAAATACACCAGTTAAGTTTTCTCCATTATTATGAAGATTTGCATACATATTAGAGAGATTGTCATTCATTACCTTTTCATCTTTTTGAAAAGACATAGGCTGACTTGGTAGACAAAAACTAACATCTTTAAAGGCACAAAAATATTACAATAGTTTCCCATGAAATAGCAAGACAAACACTCAAAGTTATCAACAGGCGTGTCTTGTCACTCCTTAAAGAGAAGAGCTAAACTAGTTGAAACTGAAGTTTAAATAAAGAATACCTAATGTAATATAATCACTATAGAAGTGTGGAATATATCCAGGGCCTTTTTAGACATAATTAATCCATGTGCTTATACAGACTATAAAGCTTAGTAGAAGAATCCAAGCCAAGGGATGTCCAGACTCTCCCACAAAATGGTATTTAAAAACAATACCAGACCTTTAAAATGGGATGCTGAAAATGTTCCAGTTACAGAGTAATCCTACTGTTACATAAACGTCTGTACATCTAGAGCAAGATACTACCACAGATTAATATTAAACACATAATAACTACAAATGCTTCAAAAAATGCTGGATCAATTAACTTGTAAGACGTGTTTTAAAACTTTCTATCCTCTCCTGAAGCATGAATGACCATAATTGTAAATTCAAGGCAGCTTAACAAGCACCCCATTTTCCCATGAAATATAGCCTTTTGCTTAGAAAGTATGAAAAAAAATATCACTTACTAGGACATGAAGAGCTTCTAAAGTAGTCACTAAATGGCCACTGTAAATATAAGCAGCAAAGTTGGCTGGCTGTACAATTTCTAGAGGCTACCTACATTCCAAATAATGTGGCTGCTGCTATTTTTATGCCAGCAATGACATGGTAAATCCTTCTTGTGCTTCAAGAAGCACGGTCTTCATCCTGCCTAGCCCCCATTGATATCAGTCTAAGCCTTCTTCAACCATTCTTTAAAACATACATGGCTACTCCTGGTTGGAATAAATATCTGGTCTTTTGTAGTCAAAGAATCCCAGGCTCTCGTGTCACCATATTGTTCATCCAATGCCAAGTGCAAATGTTGAGACCATAGTCAGTCACACACTGTGCCTCCTCCCTGAGTGAATGCTGAGATGGTACTGCCCCCGTGTAACTTCGGGCTATGTCCACCACCAAGACCCAGGCACCACTACTGAGGGGGCTTGGACACAGCTAAAGGGTGCCATTTGCATTTTATTTAGAGTTGTAAAATTTAGTATGCAAGTATTTTGACATAGGGAAATGTGTCAGTTCAAAATCCAGACATGAGTCTTGTACATAACTTCTTTCATACTTTTTTCTTGGTAAGCATCAGTTCTGTGTAATTGATTTTAGGTCATAATTTTACTTAAGGTAACGATGTCAAATTTTTGACCTACTCATCTTACATGATTGTTTTTGTAGGCAGTCCCTCTCACCACCTAATTTTTCTCTGTCAGGGATCATGCTTTCTCCTGAACAGATAAAATACAGATGGCATGAGGCTGAAAAAACCTCAGCAGTATACCCCTCCGTCCTCCAATACTTAACTCTGCTATTGCCTTGCCTACATTTAGTTTGCCAGTGGAGGTCATCCAAACTATAATTTATAATCAGTTCATCACCTCATCAGCTTTCTTCACTTACTGCATTTAAGCATCCATTTTTACCATTCCATTGAATGACTCATAAATGTGACCCCCATAAACTTACTGATTGTTCAATCAAATGGATACATTTTAATTAGTATTTAATCTCCCTGAATCATTTTTTACCATTGGCATATCTTTCTACATTGTGATTCTACCCTCTTTTTATGAGTCGATGACATCAATGTTTTACTCCAATTTTTCTGATCATTCTTTATCATGTCTCCATGGAATGATCTTTCTCTGACTATCCTCTCAGTGGAGAGTCCCATTACCAATTGTACTTCAAGTTCTCTATGACCACAACACACATCCACTCTCAATTGTTTTATTTTTATTTCTTCCTTATTTTCTTATAATTATCAATGCTAAACTTAAGTTTGTATCACTTTTATCAGTTGCAGAGAAACATTTCTGTGTCAGCCATATACTTACTGGCTCCATTGCAGGATTCTTCAATCATATTTGACCTAATCCTAGACAAACAAGAAAAAAAACATACAAAATTTCAGTACTTCACTATTTCTCTTCCACGAAAAAAAAAAAATCGAAGGAATTAAGTTAAATTTTGAAAAGTAAATAACTTAAAGAATTGAAATTTAGAGATACTTGAAATTAAAAACAACACTGAATAATTTGAGAAAAAAATGTTTGCGTTTCCTTTAAGATTTAATCGCTGATGGATGAGAATGAATGCCACCTGGAAAATCTATAAACTGGGCTCCATGGAAAGGAAATGAAGCATAGGAATACTCATATTAAAATGTCATCACATTATCACTCTTGTTCCGTTAAATTTTGATCTATTTTATTCTAAGGTGAGATATTATGGTTCAGTAATATCTGAGGAATGGATAAATAAAAAGTGATATATATGATAATATATGTATATTATCATATATGTTATAATACATATATGAATATATATAATAACAGAATATATATGTATATATGTATGCACACACATCAGAATATTATTCAACCATTAAAATGAATGAAATCTTGCCATTTGCAATGATATGGATGGAGCTTGAGAGCATTATGCTAACAAAATAAGTCAATCAGAGAAAGACAAATACCATATGATTTCACTCATATATGGAATTTAAGAAACAAAACAGATGAACATGGCGGGGGGGGGGGGGGAAAGAGAGGCAAACCAGGAAACAGACTCTCAACTATAGAGAATAAACTGAAGGTTGCTAGAGGGGAAGTGGGTGGGGGATGGGTTAAATGGGTGATGGGTATTGAGGAGGGCACTTGTGATTAACACTGGGTGTTGTATGTAAGTCATGAATCACTAAATTCTACACTTGAAACTAATATTACATTGTATGTCAACTAACTGGAATTTAAATAAAAACTTGAAAAAATAGAAAAAATATCATCTGAGGATATTTGTTGTAAGAAAAAGTAAATTTTAAAATAGTATTATTTAAATACCTAGGAAAAATAGAAACTTTTTTTAGAAGAAAAAAAGCCTTTTTGAGGAGGTTAGACTGATTTGAAAGAGTAGAAATTTCAGAGATTCTACAACCAAGGAATTTATTTAAGTATGAAAATAAGGAGACAATATGAAAATTATTAGGGGCACTTAATCTTTGCTCTTCTACATTAAGAAAATAAAGGCTTCAGTCAGATCCCATTAAGTGTATATGGATATTTCATATTTTGAAAAAAAGTTTTGTTTCTTTAATATTTTATAAGCTAATTATATAAATATCTTTAGTAAAATTTGGCACAACCGGCACATGAGCATTTTAGCTTACATGCTAGTCTTACTTTTCTCTAGAAGCAATGGAATGAAATAAGGTTTCAAAGAGAGAGCAATCCATCATAACTAAATAAATAGAAAATAGATATTATTACTTTCTTCCATGTGGTATGAAATCTGGTCCAGGTGAAGGGTAAGAGAAGGTGATCATGACTATGACCTATAGTCAGTAAGATGATGTAGTGTTTTAAATCTACTAGATAACCATGTACATCACCCCTCTATCAGTTATGGCAGAAGTTTTTAATGGAAAAGAGAAACAGAGTAAGCATTGAAAGACAAGCCGATTAATCCTAGTAAGTCTAAAGGCTCATTACAGAATGTATCTAAATGATAAGGCCTACCTTCCTTGTATTTATCAAATTATAATGTAACAATTATGATTAACCAAAAAAAAAAAGAAAGAAAAGAAAAAGAAAGAAAGAAAAGAAAAAAGAAAAAGCATTCAATCAAGTAAACTCAGTGTGTCTTTTTTGAAGATTTTATGTCACGATTGTACATAAATAATTATTTATTTTGAGATTCCTATTTTCTAAATTGTAAAAGGATACTGAGAATGAAGAATCTGTGCACAAAGCATAATAGAATTTAAGGGAAAGACCACTATTTCTTCTTGCTGCCTACACACCTTAAGTGATCAGTCTGCTCAGATATCAAGCAGTACATATTTAGCAACCATCTAAGAAACCACAAAAACTATAGATATTTTAGCATTTTAGACTTGAACAGGACTTAAAATTTTAGTTTGAGTAATTTATTTGGGGAATAAAGAAACAAAAGACTGAAAGAATCAAGTGCAATATGAAATATCCTATAACATTTTAAGATAACATGCATTCTTTGGTTTTGCAGCTAGTGCTATTTTCCATACTTCAATTGGTTTGGTTTCCCTTTAAAATAAATAAATTTAAAAAATCTACTTTGCAAAGGAGTAAAAAACAAAATTGTGATCTCTCATGCTGCCATGGAAATGTCTAATTGCTACTTTTTTAACGCAAATTAATTTTCTCATATGCTCAATTTAAGTATCATCCAATTTTCCTCTCTGTGGCCTTTTGCTTAAGGAGTAATTACATTGCTGACATTTTTAATTAAAACAGTGCTATCTATTTTAAAAGGCATTAAGCCTGCCATTGATTTCAGATTCTGAATAAAATTTTGGTTGATGAATCAGGATATGTGTCTTAATACTCTATGAAGCCTATATGTAACAGTCAACAATTAACTTGCATAGTATTCAGATAAAAAGCCATTTTTAAAAATTTAATAACATCATTTAAAATTAGGGTCCTAATACAATGAAACAGATTTTCTTAATGTGTACATATTTGTGGTCCATTCTGATGAAGCTATCATCTAACAGTTTTAATTTACAGTCAGATAGAAATTTAGCATTCTGGCATTTTTGGGAGCCTGAAAAATAATCTATGACTTACTATGTATTTACTAAATATATTTCCAAGTTCTGGAGAATGTTTCAAACTCTTAATGAGGAGGAGCTGTGAGCCACTTCCAAGTACAATGAGAGCATTAGTAGTGTTATGAAGGATGCTGCTGGGCAGAATGGTGGGGAAGAAATGTGCAATTCAACCAAATGGACCTGTGAATTCTGAAAGTGAAGATAATAATTTCACTGGACAAAACGAATATTAGTAATCTGTAAATGAGGACAAAGCAGAGATTTAGCAAGGCCTATAGCAAAAAAATCTCACTTAGAAAATCCCTAAACCAAGGCTCTGATATCTAAATAAAGGTGGCTCTTAATGTAATGTATATGAACCTGTATTATAAAGTGAAAAAGAAAAAAGAGAGACAGAATAGGTCTTAAAAGTTCTAATCACAGGAAAAATATTTATAACTATGTATGGTGATCGATATTAACTAGTCTTATTGTGGTGATCATTTTGGAGTATGTACAGATTTGGAATTATTATGTTGTACACCTGAAAAATATATATTACATGTCAATTGTATCTCAATAAAAAAAAAAAAAAAAGTGAAGAAGTGTCCATGATTAATCCTTGTAAGTTATGTGTAACTTGACTTAGGCTTCAAAGATGATTCTACTCTTAATATCTACCATAGTAGACAGATAAAGTCAACCAGTATATTTTCGTGAATAAAGGGGAAGATATAGTTCTTATTTCTATTTACCAAATAGTAAAAAGGGGCTTTAAAACTAAGGATATCCATGCATTATAATGTCTGTGGTTACCTACTTACACCCCTCCTAATGTATTATTTGTTCTGTAGTCTTCACATACTGAAGTTATATAGGCTTAAAGACTTATTTTTATATATGCATTATATATATATACAAGTATATTACCTGCATTTAGTGTTTAAATTAGTTTAAATATTCCTTACTTACAAATTATCTAGTGTTATGCAATTTCAGATATATTATTGAAATGAGTCCTCTTTTTAGATCTTAGATAAGCATCAAATTTATGATACTAATTATTTCATTATCTTAGTCTTCATTTAACATAGACTTAACTTTCCTCCAATAATTTCCTTTGATTTAAATTTTCTCCACTATTAAGAAATTTGATGTATTCCATGTATGGCTGAGGGCTGATTTTTCCCACTATGAAAGATTATAGGTGGTAATGTATGTTTTCAAAGATTTATTTTTTTCTTTCATTTGAAACTCTTTTTAGCTAATTCTCATATTTTTGAAGCTCCAGGCATTAAACAGTGGGTGGAATTTAATGATGAAAGCAGCAGATGTTATTAATGCAAATACATCAGCTGCATCAAATTCCTATTTAGAAGATGTGATAACTGGGCAGGGGTAAAATCAGGTCCTTTATTATTTTGTCATGACTACTTTTCATATTGACAGAACACAAACAATTTTCTGCCCATTAAGGAATTTTTTAGAAGTGATAATGATGAGGTGAAGTAAGAAAGAAAAAAGTAAAGAAAAATACTAAATATATGACTCACAAATCAACATTTGTATAAAAACTGCATATGTCAATTTTTGGCCTTACTAAGGAATAACAGACTTTGGTAAGAAATACAATTGATGGAATTAAAAGGAAATCAACTCTGATATTCATCCAATATAGCTAAGGAAATAATAATTCATTTCTAAGCGGTCTATACATTTAATGCAATCCCTATCAAAATACCAACAGAATTTTTCACAGAACTAGAACAAACAATCCTGAAATTTGTATGGAACCACAAAAGACTCCAAATAGTCAAACCAACCTTGAATAAGAAAAGCAAAGCAAAGCTGGAAGCATCACAATTTCAGACCTCAGGTTATATTACTAAGTTGTAATGATCAAGACAGTATGGTACTGGCACAAAAATAGACACATAGATCAATGGAACAGAGTAGAAAACCCAGAAATGAACCCATAACTATATGGCCAATTAATCTTCGACAAAGCAGGAAAGAATATCCGATGGGAATAAAACAGTCTTTTCCACAAATGCTGTTGGGAAAACAGCATTTGTGGGAAAACTGGACACAACATGCAAAAAAATGAAGCTGGACCTCATTCTTACACCATACACATAAATAAATTCAAAACGGATTAAAGACCTAAATGTGAGACAGGAAACCATTAAAATCCTAGAGGAGAACACAGTCAGTAACCTCTCTGATATTGGCCATAGCAACTTCCTTTTTAGATACGTCTCCTAAGACAAGGGAGAAACAAAAGCAAAAATAAACTCTTGGGACAACATCAAAGTAAAAAACTTCTGCACAAAGAAGGAAAGAATCCACAGAACTAAAAGGCAGCCTTTGGAATGGGAGAAGATATTTGCAAATCATATATCTAATAAAGGGTTAGCATCCAAAATATATAAATAACTTACTTACCCAACTCAACATCCAAAAAACAAATAATCTAGCTAAAATATGAACAGAAGACACAAATAGACATTTTTCCAGAGAAGACGTACAGATGTACAGATGGCCAACAAACACATGAAAAGATGCTCAACATCACGGATCACCAGGGAAATACAAATCAAAACTATAATGAGATATCCCCTCACACCTGTTAGAATGACTAAAGTAAAACAAAACAAAACAAAAAACAAAAAATATAAGAAACAACAAGTGCTGGCCAGGCTGTGGAAGAAGAGGAACCCTCTTGCACAATTGGTGGGAATGCAAACTGGTACAGACACTCTGGAGAATAGTGTGGATGTTCCTCAGAAATTTAAAAACAGAAATACTCTACAATCCAGCAACTGCACTTCTAGGTATTTACCCAAAAATGCAAAAATACTAATCCAAATGGATACATGTACCCTGATGTTTATAGCAGCATTATCTACTCTCTACAATAGCCAAATTATGGACCCAAGTGTACATCGATTGGTGAATGAATAAAGAAGATGTGTATATCAATCTATCAATCTATCTATATCTATCAATCTCTATCTCTATCTCTATATCTCTATATCTATCTATACATATAATGGAATATTACTCAACCATAAAAAGAATTAAATCTTGCCATTTGCAACAACATGGATGGAGCTAGAGAGTATCATGCTAAGTGAAATAAGTCAGCCAGAGAAAGACCAATACCATATGATTTCACTCATATATGGAATTTAAGAAACGAGCAAAAGTTAAAAAAGAGAGGTAAACCAAAAAACAAACTTTTAACAATAGAGAAAAAAAACTGATGATTAGCCAAGGGGATATGGGTGGGGCATGGGTTCAAAGGTTATGAGGATTAAAGAGTGCACTTGCAATGAGCACCAGATATTGTACAGAAGTGTTGAATTACTGTATTGTGCACCTAAACTAATATTACTCTGTATGTTAACTAACTGGAACTTAAATAAAAACTTAAAAGGCAATTAATTTCTATTTTTGAATTAATTTTTTTTTCTGAAATACTTTGAAACTACGAAAATATTTTTATTTTTAGTCACTATTACCTCATTGTGTAGGTTTGAATTTGAATGGTTCATTCACATAGACTGCATTTTGAATTTGAGCCACATAATATAGAACAATAGATCTATGTGCATATGCAACATGTTCTCTGTATTATGTCAAAATTTTTCTTAGGCATAAAAAGTTGAGACGTGGGAAATTCAAATTTAACTTTACCTATATAAACATCCAAAAATATTTAATTGCTACATACTAAAGATCATGGAATTTAAATAAAGAACAGTGTAATATTTTATTTTCTTTGTATTTAATAACGTACTGAACTTCCACATTCTGATGGAATAGATGTAAATTGGTAAAAATCTTTCCCTAAAAACATAACAAAAGGAGTCCAAATTAAAAAAAAAAAGGCAATATGAACTTGGATATAAAAGTTGATCTGTTGCAAATACATATTATTGAAATAATTTGACAAATGGCAGAAGAAAATGGTACAAGAAGGTTTATTATAGCCTTCCTTACATTTGGAAGCATGCAGTAAACGATGGACAAATACAAAAGGTAATTTCAGATAGGGTTAAGTTTTATAAAGGAAGTAAAATAGAGTAGTTGAGCATGAAGAGAAGAGGTTAATTTAAGTAAGGTGTTCAGGGGAAGCTTCTCTGTGGAAGTGACATTTTTTAAAGTATTTATTTTGTTGGAGAGACCAACAGAGAACAAGTGGGAGAGGGGCAGAGAGAGAGAGGCAGAGAGAGAATTCCAAGCAGTCTCTGTACTGCCGGCATAGAGCCAGAGATGGGTCTCGAACTCACGAACCATTAGATTATGACCTGAGCCAAAATCAAGAGTCGGACGCTTAACTGACTGAGCCACCAAGGCACCCCAGAAGTGATATTTGATTGGATTCTTAAACTATGAGGAATTAGCTTACCCGTTCAACAGTTCTAGGCAGAGTATGAGCAAATAAAAAATGGAGATGAAAATAAGTTTGGGATTTTCAAACATAAGAACTATGGTCTGTGTGTGTTAAACAGGGGTAAAAAAGTAGGAGAGAGTTTGGGTGAGACATCATAATCATGGGTTATAGGCATCATAATAGGAAAATCTGAAGATGAGAACCTATTTTAATGGATATGCAATTCCTGATGGAACTTCTGGAAATTTAAAGTCAGAATAGCAGTCTGGAATCATATAATATGATGCTTTAAGCCCTAGAAGTGACTATGGATTTATTTAAATGTGCACAGAAGCCATTAGAAAGGTTAAAGAAGCACCAGGAGTGTATTTATATTTTAAGGGACCATGACTTCTGTTGTGACAGTGCACTCTGACGTGGGGCACATTATGATTAGAAGCAGTGAAGACACCTCAGAAGCTGCTATAGTAATATAACTTCTATTAGTATATATCTATGACTTTCAGAATACATTTAATTCATGTATATGACTTACATAATGCATTTAATTCATAAATTCATATCCATATTGTGAAGACCATGACAACCTTAACAGTTCCACTGTAATAATTAGAAAAGCTCAGTTCATTGCAAAAATAATTTGATAGATACTAAGAGCAGTGGAAGCAATAATGAGTTGAATTGGAGTTTCAGAAACGGGAGGACTCTTCTTAGATGAGCTGACTATCCTCTCACTGACTGTTTTCTTCTTGGTGACATTTGCTAATTATAAGCAAGGACCAATGAGGGACTTGGCTCATAATCAGACTTGGCCAATGCTGAGGACCTGGACTGAAAGTAAGAAAAACTGTAGTTCTCTTGGAACTTAATGGGGCAGATGGCAGAAACAGACAACTTGAGAATACCCCAATACAGCCAGTTTTCCCCAAGGATAAATTCTGAATCTCGAACTGCTGGAAGGTGGCTTTGTTTATAAGTAAACCAAGTAATGACTCCTATGATTATGTAGTACTGAGCCCAAGTCCCACCACAGAAACGAAGCCTGTCTCAAAACACAGTTGATTTTCTCTTCAGCATATCTGAAAGACTTAGAAACAGGAGAAATCAGGGGACTAGAGAGCTAAACATAAAATTTCTGCAGGTCAGAATCTCCTGGGTTTTCAGGACTGAAGAAAGATCTCAAAGGCTCTCAATCCAAGATTGAAATGTCCTAAGAACATGTCCCAAGAACAGAGATGGACGAGAGGTCAATTAAATATTATGAAAACTGCATATTTAAACTATCTAAATGGTTACAGAAACAAACCATTTCAATCTCTGTCGAATTTGAGATCAGCTCTTTACCATATCTTCCTATAAGGGTAAGGGAAAGCACTCATTTGCAGAAAAGACTTTATGAAGGTGCTATGGTTCCTTAAAAAAAAAAAAAAAAAAAAAGCCAGACATGCAAAAAGATAATTAAAAGGTGGCTAGTAATAAATAGAATGATAATCCTAATAGTGACATTAGTACAAATGAGGACTCATTATTAATTTGTATAGACAAAATGGTGAAAAGTTAAAAATTTCAATAGAAAAATTTAAGAATCAAATGTACATTTTAGAATGTAAAATACAATTTCTGAAAGAAAGCAAACTTGTTGAATGATTTTAACAACAGACTGTACACAGAACATAAGATTGGTTGTGTATTTTATTATACACACTTTATTGCATATAAGGTATACATACCATGTATTATCTAAATGTAAATATTATATATCATATATAAATATTAACAGTGATTATGTCTAGAGTGGCTGCCGACTCCTTTTTTTATTTTCATTTTTCTTCTTTTTTTTCCTTATTTTGGTTATATCAATTACATTTTTAGACTGGATAATTGGCATTAGCTACCAAAACAAATAACTTCAAGGTCTCAGTGCATTAACATAGCATTTTTTTCTTTCCCGTGGTAAGTAAAATGTCACTATTTTTCAAGTGGTCCTCCTGGACAGCTCTCCACTAAATGATCACTCTGGGAAGTAAGTTTTTGTCACCTAGTGGCCCCACAATGGCCCGAAGCCTCCTCCTCCCCTGCATTTCATCGTTTGACTAGAAAAAGAGAAATTTTGGAGTATTCTGCAATCATCCCCTGAGTCCCTCAGTGAGTCCCTCTACTAGCCAGTGTACAATGGTATCATGGTTTCATTGCGAGCTGGGAAATGGAGTGCCTGGCAGATGGACGACTCCCTCAACTCTGCACAACAGAAAGGGGGCATAAATCTATGCAGTTCAGCAAGCAATCTTCGCCACAACAAATGCGTGCAGTGAAGCAAATTGTAATCTACATGTAAAGTAAATGCATTGTTTCCACATTTAAACTATCTAAACGGTTAGTTATTCTGTGTCTTTTCTTATGTTCTCTAAAGTCATCTCTTAAATTGTACCTATTTCTTTAATTGGGAAAAGTAAATTTTGCACATCTTCAATGCATAAATTGTCTGTAAAAGTTTTAATTGCTTATAATTTATCAGAGAAAAGGGAGTATTTGTCTTTTTCATGTTTATCTGTCTCTTTTTAATGTACAGATTAGATTTGTGCTTCCCACCCTTTGAATTCACAGGAAAAAGAGAAAACTTATGGAGGTCTTCTGTAAATATTTGTATGTATAATGCATCTCTCATCACTTTACATATTTTTCATTCCAAAATAATTTTTCATAGGAGAAAATTTATAATTACTTACTGGTGTATTATCATTTTAACCAGGTTTTCTAACCACTGTTGCCTTTAAAAAAATTATTCCTTTTCTCTTGCCTTATGTTAAATAATAACAAAAAGATTTTTTAAAAATGTTTGCAATAGGTTTCCTCCAAGTGGAAGTTAGTGATTATACGTCTTCCAAATAGCTTCTGTGTGCCATCCTGGTTCACTTCCCCATCCCACCCTCTTATCAAATTCTTGAAGCCTGACCTATATGACAACTTCAGTAGACACCTACATGCTTTTGCTACCAGAAACTTTCAGCCAGTGGGAATGCCAGAAGGAGACGGACAAGGGAGCGTATGTTTAGTATATTTATTCTCCTGGGTCCATCCATGACCCAACACAATGATGGGCCGGCTGTGGCTCTGGACTGAATACCACTGTGTCTCTCAAGGTGGTCTCTTCAATAGGACTCTTCCTTCTAGGTTCTGGCACAGCTCCTTTCCTCTTCTAAGCCTATTTACTGCTCTTTCTTCTACTATTTACTGCTTTGTGTCTAAAAATAACATTATTTCAAATTAAGTGAAGAAACAAAAATATCCATTATAATTAAAACATAAATTACATATGCACCTACACTGAACCTCATTATTATATGGCCATAAAAGATTTTAACCATATTATTACTACAATTTCATATATATATATATATATATATATATATATATATATTATTATTATTATAAGAAGAGACAATGGTAGTTCTGTCCTTTAAACATTAACATTGATTGTAAAATATCATTTATGGGATCAAAATACTAGTATAGTAAAAAGCGAAAAAATTGATGTTCATTTCAAAACACTAAACACATTAAAAGTAACATTTAGTATTTTATTGCTTATCATAAATATGCATTTTAGAAAAGTTTTGGAAAGAATCTAGAAAAGTATATGAATAGACTGTGTTATTCATAACTTGGAGATAACCAATTTGATTATATTTACATATATATTTTCTAGCCCTTCTCACTGCATGCTAAAAATCATGATAAGCATAGTGTTAGATAATAGATTTTATAAGATTGTTTTTCATTAACATGTTTTATAACTGATTATCAGTAATTTTTCTTTTTTTCTTTTTTTCTTTTGTAATGAAACAGTATTTAAAAATGAAATAAACTTTGATTAAGTGACACATGATCATAGCTAAAAAGCTAACATTTTAAAATATACATTATTTTAGAACCTAGTACTATTCATCAAGATGTCTGACTCTCCTGATAATATGGAAGACCTGCACTGTCTCACTTCTCGGGTGGTAGGCATGTCCATGTTATTTGCTATGAAATAGACATCCTGTCCAGATACGAGTAGCTATATGTGTCACTTCCTGTGAAGAAGCGTGTACTTGATGCGTTAGTCTTTCCATGTCTTTCTTCCCTTGCAACAGAGATAGTGGAGACAATCTTTCTGTCTCTATGTATTCTGGGTTTTCCATAGAAACTTAACCATACAATATATAGTCTTTTATGTGTGGCTTCTTTCCTTTAGCCTAGTGTTTTTAAGGCTCATCCATATGGTAGTGTATTCCTCACTCGTCCTTTTCAAACTCCATTAATAATCCAGGTTTCTGGAATTTGTATTAAATATAAATGATGCAATTCTTAATATGCTATTGAGTTTTCTTCCATTTTATACTATCTATCTATTTTTTTAAGAGTAAAAAAGCTTAAAGGCAAACTATATTTAATTCTATAGCTGATCATTATTTAACTAAAAAGTATTAGCCCAATGACAGCTTAAAGGAAAATACAAAAATATTCTCTTTTGCTGTTGTATACACTCTCCTAAATATTTCTAAAAGTATGGAATTATAAGAATTTACACTTTCTGTAACTCAGTGTGAAAGGAATGTGAATCACATAAAAATTTAAAAATTCAAATATTTAAATAGATATATTCTATGAACAAAAAGTAGTAAAGATCATTATTTTGATAACTGATAGATTCTTAGGCAATTTCTATGACATTTTAATTATACAGAAGCCATCCTTTTTTCATAAGTAGAAATGAACTATATCCCGAAGTCTTAGGATCAAAAGGCATTACATTTTACTTTAATACATGTGAAGTTCTAAGATGCAACTCAGCACCGAAAAGCTACAAATGAATTCTTCACCCTGGGTATTACTGACAAAAAGGATTAAATAAATACATTTGATTTCTTTTCTTTCTTCTACAGCATAAGCTAGCTACAGTAACAGAATAAAGCTTCTGAGTTCTTTTTTGTACTATATTGCAAAACTCTTATCTAATGTAAATTGATATTTAACAACTTTTTCTCTTCTCTGTGAGGATTTTTGTGCCTTAAAAAAAAAAATCAATTCCTCTTTCAACAGCCCTAAAGTTAGTTTGCCTAGTATAATTTTTTTCTTGCTAAAATATGTGTTTTCTCCCTCACTCTTGCTATTGCTTCTCTCTCCTACCTTTTTATCACTGAATCTCTCTGCACTCCCATGGATTCTTCAATATCATGATGATGCATTTAATTCTCTAGTTATATTCATCTTTCCAGAATCTCAACTTTAAAAAAAAATATTTTTAATTGAAGGGTTAAGCTGTAAAATGAATTTGACCTAGGAAGAGTAAATGTAAGGTGAGGATGAAGGGGAGGCATCAGAAAGCTGTCATTTTCAATCACTCGGAGT
Organism: Panthera tigris; assembly: GCF_018350195.1. Lineage (NCBI taxonomy): Eukaryota > Metazoa > Chordata > Mammalia > Carnivora > Felidae > Panthera > Panthera tigris. Next base: position 24,213,434 of record NC_056668.1, read on the forward strand.
CTTCTGGCCATGTCCTTTGTTATTTTTCCAATGATTATTCACAGAAGCTTTTCAAATGAAGGTACTCCTTGACTTAGTATATATAAGCCACTACCAAGACATTTCTAAGATCTATGCTCTGCCTAAGTGCTGCTCTTAAGGTGAATATAGTTTCAATTTCTAAAAGATAAAGGGTCAAGTCCAAAATCATCATCTGCAAAGGCACCTGTCATTTTCTCCAAAAAGCCATTCCAGTGTTGGGCCCTCACACAAAAGCACAACATAGGATATCTGTTAAGTTCTGAAACCATATTTCAAAACACAGTGACTTCCCGTAATGTAGTTAACCATTACTGTTCTGCATTCTCTACTCTGAGACATTTTTGAGAGGATTGTGGATTTATCATGAAGGCCTTAATGTTAATGAGCCGCAGATTGAGTGTAGAGATTACTAAAAGAAATTTCATCATTTCTTTTCATACCTAATATTATATTCATAGTAGTGTATACTTTAGGTTATATTTCCTCTCCAGGTATAAAATTTTAGGTGAAAAAAAAAATCCCTACTTGGAGAAACCTCTGGTTCCTGTTCCTGCCATAACATAGGTTTAAGTAGTTCTTTGTCACCGTAGCTATATCTGCTGTTCCAGTCACCTGGGCTGCTACAGAATCACAGTCTGCCACCATCCAATGGTGAACCCACAGCCAGTAAAACCTGTTCTGTCACAGTACACACTTTCCATAGGATTCCACTTTCCATAGGATTCACTGCTGAGGAATCCTACTCAGAGCCATACCACCTGTTTAATTTTCTTGCTGAGAAAAAACAGAAGAAACAAGTTCTGTAGTCTCTTGATTAGTGGCATCTGGCCAGCATTGGTTCTTTGCAAACCTGAGTGCAAGAGAGTTCTTAATACATGTTTCCATTCTCTCATCATAGAATAACATTATCATTAAATAGAAGTAAGTTAATGGAATTTATTATTCAGTCTTTAAAAAGAAAGGGGCGCCTCGGTGGCTCAGTCGGTTAAGCGTCTTTCTTTGGCTCAGGTCATGATATCACGGTTTGTGAGTTTGAGCCCCGCATCGGGCTCTATGTTGACACCTCAGAGCCTGGAGCCTGCTTCAGATTCTGTCTCCCTCTTTCTCTCTCCCTTCCTCGCTCTCTCTCTGTGTCTGTCTCTCTGAAAAATAAACATTAAAAAGAATTTAAAAAGAAAGAAATCCTGCCATTTGCAACAATATGGATGAAACTGGAGGACATTATGCTAAGTGAAATAAGCCAAGCACAGCAAGACAAATATCACATGATCCAACTTATAAGTGAATCTAAAAATGTCAAACTCATGGAAGCTGGGAATAGGTGGTGGTTGCCAAGGACTGGAAGGAGTGGGAAATGAGATATTGGTCAAAGAGTATAGTTGTGGGAAAAGATGAATACATTCTGGAGATTTAATGTACAACATGGTGGTTATAGTTGTATATTTGGTTATGGTTATTGTATATTTGAAATGTGCTAAGAGAATAGATCATATATGTGCTCAGCACACACACATACACACACACACAAAGATAACTGTGAGAGGTAATATATATGTTAAATATCTTTATTGTGGTAATCATTTCACGATGTGTATGTATGCCAAAAAATCATATTGTACACTGTAAATGTATATATTTTCTATTTGTCAATTGTACAAGAATAAAACTAAAAAACATTTTTTAAGGAAATAAAGAAGCATTCAGTTGTATTAGAGGCAAAAGAGAAATATCACTAAGATGAGAAGGATATTGATTCAGAAAAGGTATCAATCCCAGGAGAAGCATCAATCTGCCAACTAACCTGGACTAATACCAATACCATTAGTTTCTGACTCATGCAGATTCTCCAGGACACCTATCCTGCATGCAGTGACTTAGTGAACTTGGTGGCCTTAATATCCTGGCTCTTTATTTTTAACACAATGCCTATCCCTGAAAAAACAGACTGAAGAATCATGAAGGATTCACTGCCTCAGGTCCAAAATGTCACATATCACTTATGCTTATGTTATATTGGCCAGACAAGTGACATAGTCTTCCACAGGGACCCAAGAAAAAAAGAACTGGATATTGGTGAGAAGTGGATATTGTTCTACCTCAGAGACTGAGATAGGAAACTTTGATCTATCAATTACTGAGATGTAACGCTAGAAGAATACCTCCCCTATGGTTATTAAAGTAAATGTAAAAACTCATGGATTGAGTCCTGGGAAAAAACCATGGATTAATTTTGGTAAATATTTTATCTGTTGTTACAGTCCAAATTCTCCTATTTTTAGTATACACTTATATAGCTATATTGTAAGACATATATTAAATATAAAATATTCATTAAAAAGAATAATCACATGCTTTATCACAGGGAATGCATAAAGAAAAATTAGGTCAGCATGAGGTAGACAGTTTTTAGACATAGATCATAATGTTCTTTGCAGTTTCTAAGTCTTTGGGGTTGGATTTAAGGCACAGCACCTCTAAGCTCCTGGGGCTTTAATATTTACATTTTTTCCTTAGACATAACAAATGTAGAATTCATATAAACCTTTCAGATCCAACCACATACGTGACAAAAACAAAACAATCACTTTTCTAGAAAGTTTAAGTATAAATGAAAAAGATGTATGTTAGTTTGCATCCTCGCTAACAGTGCACAAGGATTCCCTAGTATCCACATTCTTGCCAGCCTTTGTTATCTCTTGTCTTTCTGATATCAGCCATCCTAACAGCTGTGAGGTGGTGTCTCATTTTGGTTTTGATTTGCATTTACATCTTTGTCTAGAAGCCCTGTTGATTTAAATTTGCATCCTCAGATGGAGAACCACATGAGGATATTTAATTGGCATTCCAAAATGAACATGTGTAAAATAGAACTAATATTCTCTCCTCCACAATCTTATTCTAGGAAACTGATTCTGGCCTGGTATTTTCCGCTTTTAAAAAAATTAACCAACAGCACAAATGTTCAACAATTCTCAAATCCATCTTCCTTATTCCCGTATATTATGAACATCACATGCAAGTATCATTAACTCCAGACTCTTTTACCTTCTCTATTGATGGCTTTTTTTTTAAACTTCTCTCCATTCCGATGGCCAGCATCGGAATTAACTTCTTGTTTTAACTTAACTTCTGTAATAGCTACCAAACTTATTTTGCTGTCCCCATTCTTAAACTTATTTTATGCATCAATCATAGGAGTCAGCACTTTTACTTTGAAAATGTAAATTAGTTTATTCATTCCAATGTTTTAAAATTTTCACTGGGTTTCTGTTGCAAATGGAATAAACCCACGATTGTTACTTGGATTAGAATGATCTGCATGATCTCTCTTCTTGCTGTACCCCTCTGGTCTCTCTAATGGGGTATATGCAACAAAAGGGAACAAAGATAATCCATTTAGGGCTGGAAGAAAAATATTAAATTCTACATATGTTTTAATCGAGAAATATATATTTTTTTAATTTTTTAATGTTTATTTACTCTTGAGACAGAGACAGAGTGCAATTGGGGAGGGGCAGAGAGAGAGGGAGACACAGAATCTCCCTGAAACAGGCTGCAGGCTCTGAGCTGTCAGCACAGAGCCTGATGCAGAGCTGGAACTCGGAAATGGCGAGATTATGACCTGACCCCAAGTCAGACACTTAACTGACTGAGCCACCCAGGTGCCCTTTATATTAATTTTGGTATTATACATATTTAATATGCAAGTTCCTATTGTCTCCTTTTTTTATTTCATGGTATTAAATTTTATTATAATAGTATATTTTGATATCATATACTAGTGCTTATACTTAGACAATAACCAGTATAACGGTTTATGTCCTATGGATGAATACTCAATAGTTTTAAAAGATAAGGTGTGCATTAAAAAAAAGTTTGAAGACCACTTCTCATCCCATGTCTGTTCTCCTCTCCTTGCTGTTTGTATTTTAGTCACAGAGTCTTCTATTATTTGAACTTATTCCTTGCTACTTGAGGCCCATCTCTCATATTGTCCTTTAAGGAACCCTAATTGTAATTTTCCCCACTAAGACCTAAGCCCAAAAGACAGTGAATGTGAATGTCTGTTCAAAATAAGACCCCTAGTATCTAGCACACTGCCTTACATATATTGACAGCAGCTACACTTTTCTTGAATGTACTCTTATTTAAACTTACATATGTTTTTTGATTGTGCTTTTGCAAAATAAAGACAAAAGAATAGTGGTGCTTTGAAAAAGGGAAACACACAAACTTTTTGTTAATTCGTTAGAAGAGACATTTAGCATTACTATAGTGCCTTTTATACATTATCTAATTAATATTCAAACAGCCCTAAAGAATACTTTTTGAAAGTGCCATTTAAAGAACACAGAAAAAGAGAACTTAACAATTTGCCAAGGGTCAAAAATTTGGTCAATAGCAAAGCCCTTTCCAAAGACCCTAGACTTCATGTTTCTTATTCCTGTGACTAGAACTGTAAGTTAAATTGATTCAATTTCGTGAAGAAGGAAGAAACTAACTCATAAAATTATAGAGCTTGAAGGGTCTCCATAGGTCATCTAACCAATCCCCTTTTCTAAAATACAACTGAAACCAAATATCCTCATCCCTTGAACTAAATTTGAATATGTCCTTGTAGAATAACTCCAAGAATTTTCATATGAACTCTAAAATAGAACTGAAAGTATCTTTCAAGTAATTATTTTGCCAGAGAATAGTTTACAATAATTTTCTGGGGAAATAGGAAATAATATTTTCTAGAGAAATAGTATTTTATTATTATAAATAGTATTTTATTATTGACTAAATATTATATTTCTAGGGAAATAGTAAATATTTTTTCTAGGGAAATAATAAATAGTAAATATTGCCTGAATTATGTTAGTTCATCTGATATTTTAATTTTATCACATAAAATGGATTTTAAAAACATTTGCTACAAAATAAATATTTTCTCTCTCAGTTTGAGCCTATTTCCTCTATTTTCTCATTTTTAGAGAATCAGAAAAATTATTACTCTATAGAGAATCCATTATACCAAAGTATAGTGGTCATTTCTCTATTTCTATGAAAATTGCTTTTATCAAAATTCTAGGTTAAGAAAGTCTCAAGACCATTAGGTCCATTTAGTTAGTAATTTCAGCATATGTTTAACCATTCATCTGGCTCAACTAATTCTTATCTGGCTTTTTATTTCCCAATTTCTATAAGAACGTATAAATAAGGGCATTCCCGATAGAAGAAACCTAGTGGATAATGATCCTGTAAAAGAAGAACTTAAAATGCCTTCTAGAAATGTGAGGGGAAAAAAAAGTTTGTGATTATAAAGAGCAAAAGGAAGAGAAACACAGGATCACGTGTTGGAGGTGGACAAGAATTAGATCTCTCAGCACTTCATACTGTGTTAAAGTTATTCATCCTAACAAAATGGGAAACTGTTGAAAGATTTTATTCTTTTAAAAAAGTTTGCCCTTTAAGAAACATAGGTAATATACTAGGAGGAGCTAATGGTAATTTAGAAGAAATCAACTAGGAATCTACAATGTAATTTAAGCAAAGAGATGACGGTACTTAGGGTGGTAATGGTAAATGCTGAGAAAAATGGATGTCCTGAAGAGATATATAGGACATTAAGTTTACAGGACATCATGAGAGATGAACTTGGGTGTTGGAGTTCGTGAGGTATCAAAAATGAATACTGAGTTCTGGAATGTACAAAAGGATGTCACTGGTGGTTTCAGTATAATGTGGATTCTCTAATACAGTCTCCCAAATTCAATCAAAATTTCCATCATTGAAATTAACCTAATTTGCTCTACTACTTGAATATAGATAACGTAGGTTATTAAGGTCAATTAGCTATTTATAATAAATTCACAATTTGATATTTCCCTTAATGGAGAGACTGACAATATATAATCAATATCAAGCTATATTTCTTAAGAAATGTTAGAGAAATGTGGAACAACAGATGGAACTAAACCTTTCTAATGCAAGACTTGTTCTAAATAAAAATATATGTAAGGATACTGTTTGTTAAAAAATAGTTCTCAGTAACAGTTTGAAAAAATAAGTACAATTGGATTATGCCAGCAATGCTGCTGCTTATTAGCTGAGATGTCTAGCCACCCTATTTTACATTTTATTTAGTTCTTAAACTTGATAAACATTGTATAATGATGCAATTTCAAAAATTGCTTTTAACTAATTAGCATATGATCACATAGATATGACCAATAGCTTTATATCTTTCTTAACCATACTTACTGAGATAGAAGAGAATGTATTTTCATTTTTAATAAAGAATAAAATAGGATTATATTGAAGCATACTCTCCTCGATGTATTATACCATAGAGTATTATTATAGGTTGGTAAACCTGTGGAGGACTTCTGGAGGCTGAATTAAGTTTCGGGAAATAAGAGGTGGGAAAAAAATTTAACACTCTCCTGGATAGTCTATAATGGGACAGGAAAAAGAAATGTGATGAGATTGAGAGACATGACATTTTGCCCTCTACTGTGGAAACTCCAAGATCCCCTTTCCCCTGGTATGACCACCAATGGCAGTGACTGTGGCTTTTCTGTTAGCTTGATTCCCTGAGTGACTGTCAAGGGTAGGGTTGTCAGATAAAATGCCAGACACCTAGTAATACTTGATTTTTGGTAGCAATAACAACTAAGTTAGTAGAAATATATCCAATATTTATACTCTTTGGAGACATACTTCTAGTGCATGGGATATATTTATACTACAAAGGTATTTATTGTTCATCTGAAATTTAAATCTGAATACCTTTTATTTTTATTTGCTAAATCTGGCCACCTTAATCAAGACTCCCTGACAATATATAACAAGACATGGAGAATGAACAACAACAAAAAAAACTTATTTATTTAAATCCTGAGATTATTACAATAAAGCTTAGCTAGTGTAGACTGATATATCTACCTGAAGTCAAACATCTATTTGTGCCAGAAAAGGGGTAATTATATTCAATTAGATTAAAGGTTCTTTAGATATACAACTTACAGGTATTTATATATGTAGATTATAGGATATTTGAATTTATGTCTTGACCCTTCCTCAAGTTACAAGGCCCAGTTTGTTTCTCAGTTAACAGAATATCCTAATTTATGTCTATATAACGTTTAACTTTCCCAACATTATAATAAAAAAATTAAGCATTACTATTTATTTTTAATTCTTTACCATATACAATTCTGAGCCTACCACATGTTATGCAACACTGAATTTATATTACTGGCATTGACAAACAAATTAAATCAACATTGTACAAAGTCACTGACAAATGGCCATCTGGTAAAAAACTCAGTCCACTGTAGCCAAATTTGAAGAAAACCTACTAAATGAAAAACAGTGCTCGAGATACCTATATAATTATTTTGAAAGCCTACAAAGAATACAGATGTTGAATGCATAGAATCATTTTTTGCATCTTACTGAATCTTACTGTGTTTGGATATTCACTTTTTCTATATAACCATAGGGAATCATTTCTTAAAAAGGTACAAGAAGAATGAAGAAGTAGTTTAAAAGATAACATTTTTGTATACACTGCATGCTTTTGCTTTCCATTTTCACATGAGGGTAATGAGTATGCATCTTTGAAATTGTATCTAGGCAGGATATTTAAAATTAGTTCATTTTAAACTCAGAAAAATTCCATTTGGAAAAAAGGCAAATACAGTTTTTCAGTTAGCATATACATAGGCTTACATCAGCTTTGAAATATATCTCATAGCAACTGGGACTGGCACTGACTGATAAAATAGAAAATCTTACCTCTAACTTGAGAAAAATGCTTACTACTCCCCACAGGTTTTCAACATTGCTTTAAAAACAATTGTAATAGTTGATCAAAGAGGGAGAAAAGGAACAGAGTTGAGCACTAGGAAATAAAGAAAACTGTACAGTATAAAGTCTTCAAAAATGGCTATGTTGCTAATATGGTTCTTCTTTACAAGATATGGATTTTGTGTCTTATATCTAAAATTTTATAACAGGGCATTTGCAAAGACTCAAATTGCTCAGAAAGCAAGGAAGGTTTAAATTAAAATCAATTATTTCTGCTCTTTTTGGGGAAAATTATCATTGTAAATTCATTTTCTTAATTCAAAATATTTTAAACTGTAATAATTTGTTCAATAAAATTGTTGTATTCTATGCTAGTCACAGTTCTAAGTGTGGGTTTGAAACAGCTAAATAACAAAAATATAATACTTTGTTTAGTTTTCATTCTAGTGCAGGAACATAGAAAATTAAATAAATAAAACGTATTGTTTGACATATGGTAGTCATTGCTAAGGAAAAATGGAGAGTAGGAAGACAGGCAATATTGGAATGGGAATGGCTGTTATAGAGAGAACGCCCAAGAGACTGAAGAATGTGAGCAGGAGAGTCCTGTTGAGGGGACAGACAATAAGTAAGCCCCTGAAGTGGAAGGCAAAACCTGCTTGATTTTTTAAAAGATTATTCTTACTTGTCTGTTGAGAATAGACTTTGGAGACTGGGGAGGGGTGGTAAAGATTAGAAACAGTGAAACTGCTTAGGAGTCTCAGAAAATCCAGATGAAAGATAATCATGACCTGGAACAGAGTGATAGCCATGGAGCAGAGACAGGTAATTGGATTCGGAAATACTTTGGTATATCTAGTTAGCGTCAACATATTTACTGACACTTTGTGTAGAGTACGTGACAGGAGAAATGAGGTCAAGAGTTATTCCAAGGTATTTCCATGAGTAAATAAGGGAAGGATGAGATTGTTATCCTTAACTGAAAAGAATACCAAGCAAGAACAGGTTTGGAGTGGACGTAGTGAAGATTATGAGTTCACTGTTGGACATAAGAGTTTTGAGTTGCAATTGGATGTGTAAGTGAAGGCGTGTAGTCAAGGAATTTTAATATCTCTGGAATTTAGAGGAGGCCTGAAGTTATAAATTTGGGAGTCATTAACATATAGATGGCAACTAAAGCCATCAAGTGAGATGAAACACCAGAAAATGGAGTTTTGATAGAGGAAGAAGGAAATTGAAGAACAAAGCCTGGAAAAAAATCAGAGGATTTGGAAACTATGAGGAAACAGAGAAAAATGAGAGGAACAATGTTAGAAGTAGAAGGAAAAACTACAGGATTCAGGAAGACCTCAGAAAATAAGGTTTCAAGGATGAGGAACTGTTACCTATGATAAAAACTGAAAGGTCAACTAAGATGAGGACTGGAATTGGCCATCTTTTTGACCAAACTGACAAATTTAAAACTCAGGAGAAGAAATGGAAGTCCATACCAGTGCTTCTTTGAAGTATTTGATTGAGTTGCTACTCTCTGCAATTCCCTAGAAGGCAATTATTTTTATTGACTATATTTTTAGGGGAAGGGAATTTATTGGGCTTTATTTTATTTATTTATTTTTCACCATAAAATCCATGCTACAAAAGTCAGGGAACCACCTTGGGTGGGGTAGAGGCAATTCCTGTTGCAAAATTATCTATTCCAAATAGTCTCCATATTAGAGAAAATATCATGAGAATATTTAGTTTTAGGTACTCAGGGGCCCACCATGAAGCAGATATAGGTAACACACCAATTACCATTTACATCCTCACTAGCAGCTGGGGACCATCATAATGAAGAACTACTGTTCTAAAGATCACTCCATGTTCGAGTATTTTCCTTTACAAACGGCACACTTAGAAAATTGTTTCAGTGTATTGTAGGAGGACTATAGACGCATTCTGAGTATTTACATTGATAAAACCTTTCTCTATGATCATCTCTTGAACTGTGAACAGACTCAGATCTGGGAGTTATTGACAAGCTAGGAGTATATTTTGTAGTAGAATGAGTAAGCATTTATTCATTCTTGTTAGTTTCACTCTTAAATTATATAACCTTTCCTTAATTGGAGCAGGGAAAGATTGTTCACAGGAATGATCCAACAAGAATGTATCTTTAAATATATATACATACGTATGTGTATATATATATACATATGTATATATATATATATATGTATATATATATAATATATAAATAAATATAAATATATAAATAAAATATATAACGAGCAGGGGGAGAACAGAGAGAGAGAGGGAGACACAGAATCTGAAGCAGGCTCTAGGCTCTGCTGTCAGCACAGAGCCCTATGCGGGGCTCAAACCCATGAACCACGAGATCATGACCTGAGCCAAAGTTGGGTGCTTAACCAGCTGAGCCACCCAGGCACCCCAACCCAACAAGAATCTTTGAGCGTACATTCCTAGCATCAAATAGTGCACACTACAGGAGAAATTCATTCTTGTACAACCTAATCATGGAAATGGTAACCTTTCACTTCTGCTGTGATATACTGACCAGAAGCTAACTACTAGCTTTAGCCCACATTTAAGAAGGAATTACAGGGTGTACCTGGGTGCCTCAGTTGGTTAAGCATCTGACTTTTTGTCTCAGCTCTGGTCATAGTCTAAATTCTCTCTTGGCCAGCAGGAGAGCGGGATGCAAGATTAAAGCGAGATGGCTAATGTCCAGGAAAAAAACAAGAGCCCCGAATAAGGGTCCTTGCCCCATATTTATTAAGATCAGAAGGCTTACAAACGAGATGGGCGCGCACAAAGAGACAATGAATCTGTAAACATTAACTCATGGGCATGAGGGAAAGGGGGTTTTGAAGATATAAGATGTTTGGGGTTTCAGTCAATATGAAACAAAATCCTGGCACTGGGCAGATGGGCAGATGGTTGTTAACAGCAGACAGGAGGTGCCCTGTCTGTTTATCTTAGCTAGCCTAGGGGATAAGACGGATAGGGGAAATAACCTCAGGGTAAACAAGGCACCTTTTCTTTTGCTAATCAGCTCTGCTTTGAGCAGCTTCATCCACAGCAGCACAAGCAGCACAGCGCAGAGGTCTATAGCTCTATATACCTGTTTATCTCATTTGGTTCTTCCTGCGAAAACAGCTTTCTGCTATAGTACTAAATTGGGGGGCGTTTTTGCCCTGAATGCCTAATCTTGCTTACCTCTATACCTTTGTATTGGGAGCTTTTGCTCCTCCCTCTCTATTCTGGGGGCCCTGGCCCCTCCCTATTTTATTCTGGGGACTTTGCCCCTCCCTACTTTAGTCTGGGGGTCTTATCTTGTTTACCCAAGCTTGAGTGTGAGCATCCTATGGCTTTGTAATTCTTTATGCCTCGTTAACCCATTGGCATAAGCCCTGGGAATTTCTAAACTTATTCCCCACAGGTCATGATCTTGTGGTTGTGAGAGGGAGCCCTGGCTCTGGCTCCATGCTGAGCCTCTCTGCCCCTTCCCTTCTCCCCCTCATGCACACATGCAAGCACACGTTCTCTCTCTCTCAAAATACTTTTTTTTTTTTTTTAAAAGAAAGGATTACAGGGGCGCCTGGGTGGCTCAGTAGGTTATGCGTCTGACTTCAGCTCAGTTCATGATCTCATGGTTTATGAGTTTGAGCCCTAAATTGGGCTCTGTGCTGACAGCTCAGAGCCTGGAGCCTGCTTCAGATTCTGTCTCTATCTCTGCGCCCCCCACCTCTCAAATATAAATAAATATTAAATAAAGAGGATTACAAAAGGCATTAATACTAAGAATTGGAGATCAGTGTAGGACATCATATGTGTTTATGTAGGACAACTATGTTTTTGAAAAGGGACATATGTATATGCATGAGATTAATGTCATTTAAAGTATGGGAAGCTATGGTTTTTACATTTATGTCAGCCTAATTGTATTAGATTATAATTGACTGCATGATTGTATTTTTTTAAGGGATTGAGGAATTTAAAATAACGAGAAGGGATAGATGGAGGCTCAGTGTCTTTCTGTTCACCTTTAGGTTAAAAATACCTATCTTTCCTATATTTGTTGTCTTTAAAATATTAATATCAATGCAAATTAAAAATAGTTGTCAGTAAACTTAAGGTTGTACATGATATTATCTTGACAAGAGCTGAAAACTAATCACTTCTCACAATGGGTGTCTGAAAAATAAATAAATAAAAGAAAATTGAACTCAAGAATCTCATTATATAAACTGAATCTATGTTAAGTGACCCTCAATGCAGTGCCCTGATAAAGTTCTTATTTAGGGAGAAGAAAGAAAAAGGTAAATAAGGAAGAAGAAAATAAGAAAATAAGAGAGATTGAATAATTCATTCGTGACTGATTCAGGGACCTAAGAAAAGAGTTCTGACTATCTTACCACTTTGGAGCAGTAAACAGAAGAGTTGAAAGAATAATGAGGTAATTTTAGAGCATTTTACTTTCTTCCCAGGTTTTTTTTTTTTTATTTGACAATACTCTCATGGATATGAGTTTTTCATATAAAAGGAGATAAAATGAAAGATACCTTTGGGGAAAATATTTAGTGGTTTGAAGCAAAATTATTAGTGAAAATGAGAATATCAGACTGACAAAAGAAAAGCCTCAGGAACTATTCATATAGATTTGGATAATTGTTTTGATTTCTTTAAAGAAATTTTGCAAAGCGTTGTCTAAAAGACGTTAAATTAAGCAGAAAAAAGACATTCATCATTCAGAACATATGAAGTAGAAATTGGAAACATATTAGGTTGTCTCCTTAATTGAGAGTAGAAGTACATCTTTGCATTGAATATTTCAGTTGAAATAAAACATTTTTATAACTTCCACTGAAATATATAATATAGCCAAAGAATCAATTCAACTAGAGCAAAAATGACAATAACCTTATCTGGTTTCTCTAATAAGAGAATCTTAAAAGAAAATTTTCAAACTCAGGAATGCACAAAAAACTGGAAGAGAAATATCCTGTTCTGGTCCACTTTTCTGTGATCAATAGTTTGGAATGTTAGGTCATCATGACAGTGAGCGTTCAAAAGCCTATCAAATGTTAGATTGCATCATTTTTAGAGTGTGATGTATTTTGCTTAATAAGAGATTAAGATGCAATAACCTTTTTTATGGTAGTTTGCCTTTTCTCTACATTATCAATAGACTAAACCTCAGACAGAAGGAGAAAGTATTTGAGGCTGCCTGCTAAAATAGTTCTAGAAGCAGAGGTGACATAGGAACAGCAGGGCTCATGCCCTGTCTCTCTGTGTTTCTCAAAAATGAATAAACGTTAAAAAAAATTAAATAAAAGTAGTTTATCTTACAATCAAAGGATTTATAAATGGGAACTGTAAAATATTTTCCTTGAGTTCATAAAAAAGTTATTTGCTTAGAAATTCTAGCCACATTAATCTTGATAAATTTCTTACTAAACTAACTTTCTAAGATTTTTATTGGGAAAAAAAAATAGATGTAGGGTTTAGCCTTACTTTGCTCAATAGAATATGGATGGAAGTGGTAGTGTGTAATTTCCTTCAGGGAATCCTATGTTCCCCTTGACTGGTCTTATGCTCCTGTCACAATGATGAGAAGGGCATGCATTGTGTAATCTGATAGATGAAGGTGGGTCAGTGTCATGTCAGCTCACCCAGACCCAGCCTACAGCTTATTATAATCAAGTCTACCTCTGCTCAATCTAGAGCAGCTACATTTAGCTGACCTGAAGAAAAGTGACCAGGGGCACCTGGGTGGCTCAGTCAGTTAAGCGTCTGACTCCACCTCAGGTCATGATGTTGCGGTTTGTGAGTTCGAGCCCAGCATCAGGCTCTGTGCTAACAGCTCACAGCCTGGAGCCTGCTTTAGGTTCTGTGTCTTCCTCTCCCTCTGCTCCTCCCATGCTCATGCTCTGCCTTTTTCTTTCAATAATAAATACATGTTAAAAAAAAAATTTTTTTTAAAGAAAAATAACCAAATTAATTTTTTGTTTGTTTGTGAGATTCAGGATGATTTCCTACATAGCACCATTGTTTCAGGAGGTATGATACACATGGCTGAAAAGAAAACATTAACATTAGTGACTTCTTCTCTGCAGTTTATTATATATTGCACATTTTCTATAATGAGCATACATAATTTTTAATCAAGGAAAAATCTGTTAAACTAAATCATTAAATAGAAATTAGTTGTAAATTAAGGCTTTAGGTCAAAAAATAATTAAACTCATTCTCTAAAAGTACTTAATAATGATTACTAAAATTTGCATATACAATGTATGGTATGTGTGAGTTTAGAGTTTATATTCCCTGAGAAATCTTATTTAATGCTAAATTTTTATACTTCTTAGATTTAATCTCTCATTCCTTAAAAGAAAGATAACATTGGTATCTATCTCTTCTCTTTATCTCACCAAAAAGATTTCCTCCGGGGATGCCAACGATATGGATAGTGATAATTTAATGTATTTAATCCATCACCTGTCTCCTGTTGTCAAGATGGCACAAAAAGCACCATTTTCTTATGCTCCAATATGAGGCTTTGTTATTGTACAATTATTTTTAATTCAAATATATATTTTTAAAATTTTTTAAGTAATCTCTACACCCAACATGGGGTTCCAACTCACAACCCCTGAGATCGAGTCTCATGCTCTACCAACTGAGCCATTCCCTAATTTCAATATTTTTCAACTTTTTCTTCAAAACCTTTAACAAGTTTATGCACTTAGATAATCTGTGTAGCTGCAGCCCTTTCCCCATCATTTTTCTTGCAACTTGACCCTCAGCTTCTCTCAAAAGTAAACCTCTGTGCTTTGGAGGGTATGATTGGATTGGGCTGCTAAGTCTACATTAACTTGCTATTTTCTGTTATTTCTTCTTGATGTATCAGAGTCACAATCTCCTGTGTCTCGTGTTTTTTTTCTTTAAACCAACATTGTATATTCTTTAATATATATTGTTTAATATATATTCTTTAATATATTCTTTAATGTTGACTCAAAGGGCATAATACAAAGCGCATATGATCAATAGTTTACAAGCACATTTAAAATACCAAATATATTGGACATTACGTACTTGCTTGGATATGGCATAGTCAGTAGAAGTATATGAGATTTGTATTCAAGTCAGCCTGAATCTAAATTGCTGTTATATCCTTAATGATCTGCATGAGGCTGGGCAACATATTAAACTTATTGGACTTCAGTATCCTTATCTATAAAATCGAGTTTTAAAATAGCTCAGAGCTTTATTGTGTCTATTTTCACGAATAATTTTAAGTGGCCTGGCATATAGTAAGTACTACTCATTTTTTTTTAAGGTCTTCATGTCAGTAGGGGGAACTGAAAGAAAAAAATGGAGAAATAATATAGAGCATATAATTTTACAGTTACAAGACACAGAGAGAATCTGTTCCAACCCCTTCATTTTATAGATGGCTAAATTGAGGTCAAGGGAGATTTAGTGTTTTGCCTGAAATCTTTCAAGAAGACAGTGACAGGAGGAGGATTATTTCTTAATAATTATATAATAAATCTAAGGGCCAAAAATGGCACTTCGAAGTGTTTGCTTTTCTCTGGGTACAGGAGGACCATCTATGTTAGCAAGGCTGTGTTTTTGTATCATTTAATATTATCCCCAAAGCATTTAAATGTATTATAGACAACTATTACATTATTCAGTATTTCTAAAGTACCCCAGTTTTTTTATATCTCCCTTAAATCTCCTTTAAAAGTCTGTTTTGCCCAGTGACTGTTATGCAAAAGAAAAAAAAAAAAAACAGTACAAACTAAGTCCAAATTATTGAAAACCTCTTGCTTCAGCATTAGCTTTTGAGACTATCCTCATCCCTTTTCTAAATCAGTTTAGCCCATCTAGATCACTACAAGGGTCAGATGACACTTGAGATAATGCACTACCATTTTTATTTATTCTCCAGAAAACAAGACTGGAGATCAGATTTTGATTTTGAAGAAAAAGTCATAATGGATAGTAATTATTTCTAATCCTGAGTGCAATGAATTTGCTAAAATTGGAAACTCCTTGGGGTAAATAAAATTTAACTTCACCAAGCACGCATACTTTAATGCTTCTTACACTATGGACTCTGGGAGGACTTGGAATTCTTGCTCACATGTGGGTTTATATTTGCCTGGGTCGTGTATTTCCTAGTCTTAACTGAAACCATAGAGACAACTACTCCTGTCACATTTTCTCCCCAGACAGAATCCAGGATTACTAAAAATCTCATAAGTCATCTTGTTTTTGAAAGATTTACAGCAAGATTTTCCGACCAGATAAGTTGGATAAGTTAGCTCCAGATCTCTATCTGAAATGAACTCCTGTACCATTTAAGGTTTATCATGGGCAATACCATCAAAAAGTAGCACACACAGCTTACTTTCATTGGCAGGAAAGGGCTTTGGCAGGCTGCCTGAAGAGAAAATACCTGCAATTCAGAGAATTATGATGACTTTTTAAAAAAACGTTCATACCTTTTCAAGGTTTCTATTGAATCAGGGTCATTTAGCTCTAGTTTCCACTTAATTGACTTTGACCTTCCCATATGAACCTTGATACCAAAAAACCCCATGGGAACTAGGATTTTTAATTATTTCTCTCAGGTTCTGGGCGGGGATGTTTATTATCTTATTTTGCTCAATAATGATAATTCCTAAAGTAAGGGGGTAGTTCCGAAAAGAGGAAGGGTTTTTTCAAATTTAATGTTTTGTGTTTATTTCTAAGTTGGCTAGAAACTAAATTTATTTGTTGGCTTTCTGAAAATCACTGTTCTTTGGCTTTTATGTTTGAAGAATACATCAGCAGCCATTTGCACTCAAACACACATCTTTCATCCTATTATCTTTAATTATTTGGAATTAAATAACAATTTCAAAATTGACATTTGCTTGTTTTCCTCTCAGTTACTGAGTGCCTTCTCACTCTTCTTTCTTCCTAGATAATGGAACTATAAATCCTAAGCCAATCTGGAAAATAATTCTTTAAGTGGAGTCCTTAGGTATAGGACATAAGAAAATAAGGACTGTTTAATAGATCTGTTCCACTTTTCTGAATTGCTGGAATGACACCCATCAGCTCTTCTCTTCTCAGTATTTTCCACATGTGTACACGTTGTGAAGCCAGACTGCCTGTATCTCTTCATGCTGGGCAATTTACTTAATCTCTCCATGCCTCAGTTTCTTATATGTAAAATGGGAGAAATAACAGTTCTTACGTGATAAAGTTTCTGAGGATAATTTAGGAGAGGATGTCTCTCTCTCTCTCTCTCTCTCTCTCTCTCTCTCTCTCTCTCTCTCTTTCACACACACACACACACACACACACACACACACACACACACCACACATTGTATAGCTGTAAACTATTTTTCTATTATTATATGCCCACTAAAAGTACAAGTTAGTGTAAGTTAAAATGACCCACATTGTTAGGGATGAAGCGTTGGATAAAGGAAAGGAGAGTGAACTATAGTTTATAATTTCTTTGTTTCTCTAACTTGAATTTGACTTGACCAGCCCGGAATTCGGAAAATCACAAATCATCATTAATTCCATCCTTCCTACGGAGGGTCCTGAATTTAGACTCTGGGAAGCAGAGTAGTAGCAAGAATAAATTGGCTGGATTCACAAGTATAAATCACAAAGCAAAGAAGAAAATAAAAGGTAAAAATGGCATGGCTACCTGCAGGAAAATGCAGAGTATTTGTAGGTATGTAACAGAAAGGAAGAAGAAGGAGGGAGATCTCTGAGTAGCAAATCAGAGCTGACTGTAGTGAAACAATGACATGGTGAACTCTCTTAGAATAAGCTTTACAACAGCCCCTCCTTGTCCTGGGGATCTGTTTCAAGACCCCCAGGAGATGCCTGAAACCACAGATAGTACCTGATCTAAATATACTATGATTCTTCCTATGCATACCTACCTGTGAGAAAGTTTAATTTACAAATTAGGCATAGTAGAGATTAATAACAGTAACTATAAAATAGAACAATTATAACAATATACTCTAATAATAGTTATGTGAATGTGGTCTCTCTTTTTCTGTCAAAATACCTTCGCATACTGTTCTCACCCTTATGATGAGATGGTAAAATATCTATGTGACAAGGTGAAGTGAGGCGAATGATTTAGGCATTGTGAGGTAACATTAGTCTGCTAATGACTTCTGACGATATGTCAGAGGAGGATCATCTGCCCCTGGGTTGTGATTGACCATGGGTAACTGAAACTGTGGAAAATGAAATGATCGTTAAGAGGGGCTACTACACTGTGTATTTTTTCTTTCTTTCTATTCCTGTATGTCACATGGTACATTTGAAATGCATTTTGAAGGGTTTTTTTTCTTTAAGTTTTTATTTAAATTCCAGTTAGCTGGTGTGCCTGGGTGGCTCATGAGGTTGGTTAAGCATCTGACTTAGGCTCAGGTCATGATCTCATGGTTCGTGGGTTCAAGCCCCGCATCCAGCTCTGTGCTGGCAGCTCAGAGCCTGGAGCCTGCTTCAAATTCTGTGTCCCCTCCTCTCTCTGCTCTTGCCCCACTCGCTCTGTCTCTTTCTCTTTCTCTCAAAAATGAATAAACACTAAAAACATTAAATTCCAGTTAGTTAACATACAGTGTAATATTAGTTTCAATAGTAGAATTTAGTGAGTCACCACTTCATACAACACCCAGTGCTCTTCACAAGTGCTCTCCTTAATCCACATCACCCATTTAACCCACCTGCCCTCAGTAACCATCAGTTTGTTCTCTATCGTTAAGAGTCTGTTTCTTAGTTCGCCTCCCTCTTTTTTCATCAAATAAATGTGTTCATCAACTGATATGAATATTTTGTGGTCAAGTGCCAGTGACTGTCAATTGAAAGAAAATCTCGTGGGATGCCTGGGTGGCTCAGTCGGTTGAGCGTCCGACTTCGACTCAGGTCATGATCTTGCGGTTTGTGAGTTCAAGCCCCACATCGGGGTCTGTGCTGACAGCTCAGAGCCTGGAGCCTGCTTCAGATTCTGTGTCTCCCTCTCTCTCTGCCCTTTGCCCACTCATGCTCTGTCTCTCGTCTGTCAAAAATAAATAAACATTAAAAATTTTTTTTGAAAAAAAATTTTTTTGAAAAAAAATCTGGCAACAAGTTTTTGTGGTACTTTTTAATCTATTTTCCTCCCAGAAATTTTAAAAGTAATTCTTCAGTCAGAGGACAGAAAAGGAGATCTTTAAACTCTTTTTTATGGCTGTGTTGAGGTATAGCTAACATAACACTTCTCACCTTTATATAATTTGTAAATTTTGACACATGAAACCTCTACAGTTCAAGACTGTAAACATATCCATCAATCATATAAGTTTTCTCATGCCTTTGCATTTTTTCTCTCCTGTTTCTATTCCCATCCCCTGGTCTCCTCAAGCAACCACTGATCTATTTCTGCAGTAAATCATTAAACAAAATTATCCAAAAGTTATATAAATGTAATCATATAATGTGTATTCTTTTTTTAGTCTCTTGTCACTCAACATAATTATTTTAAGATTCATCCCTAAATCAAATTCATTGCATAAATCATTTCTTGTTATTACCAGGTGGTATCATCTTGGACCAATGCACCTAAATGTTTTTATCCATTCACCTGATAATGTACATTTGGGTTATTTCTGCTTTAGTCCATTAGAAATAAAGCTGCTATGAGCATGAGAATTTGGGAACAAGTCTTGAATGGACATATGCTTCCATTTCTCTTGGATAAATAAGTAGGAGTGGAATGCCAGGATCATGTAGTATGTATATCTTTGAATTTTTAAAGAAACTACCACATTGTTTTCCAAAATAGATGTATCATTTCACTTGCTCACCAGGGGTATGTGAGAAGTCCAGTTCCTCCACAATCTTCACATCACCTGGTATGGTCAGTTCTTTTCATTTTAACCAACTGAATAGATGTCTAATGTTATCTCATTGTGATTTTGATTTCCATTTTCTTTTTTTTAATGTTTGTTTGTTTATTTGTTTAGAATACATGCAGGGAAGGGCAGAGAGAGAGAGGGAGTCACAGAATCTGAGCAGGCTCCAGGCTCTGAGCTGTCAGCACAGAGCCTGATGTGGGGCTCAAACCCACAAACTGTGAGATCATGACCTGAGCCAAAGTCATATGTTTAACCGACTGAGCCACCCAGGTGCACCTTGATTTGCATTTTCTTCAAGACTAATGATACTTAGCTTTTTTTCATGTATCTATTTGCATTCCATGTGTTGTCTTTGGTGAAGTTTCTGTCCAAATATTTTGCCGTTTTTTATATTAAATGGTTTTCAAAAGTTTCTTAGATTTATGTGCATGGGTAGTAATGTGGATAATTATGAGAAGTTTTCATTCATAATTTCATCAAGTATTACTTCTGCCCTCTTTTCTTCATTAATTCCAACCAGATGTATATTTGGATCCTTGAAATTTTCACAGAAGCTTATAATGATTCTCATTTTTAATATTTATTTTTCTTACATATGATAAGATTATAAGAGTAAAGCCCTCATGAATGGGATGAGAGTCCTAATAAAAGAGACCCTAAGTAGTTCCCTTGCCCCTTCCCTGAGGATACAGCAAAAAAAAAATAGCTGTCTATGAACCAAGAAGTGATTTCCCACCAGATACCAAATCTGCCCATACCTTCTTCTTAGACCTACCAATGTCCAGGACTATAAGAAATAAATTTATGTTGTTTATAAACCACCCCAGCCTAATGTGTTTTCTTATAGAAGCCCAAACAAAAAACCTTAGCCTAAATTTCCTGAAGACAGTAAGAAGAAAAAGAAAAACAAAAATGAAACAAACGAAAACAAACAAAAAAAAAAAACTCAGGAAACACAAATGGGTAAGATGTTACCATACTACTTCCAGAAAAGAAAATAGTTCTCAGTTTCTCTAAAATCAGCAGAATTATAGAGAAAGACTTATTTGGAGATGTGGAAATTGGAAGTTCACAGATCCCATCTCTGACACTTTTTAGTACAATGGAATGGCATGTCATGTATTCCTTGCTACAGAAAATCTGGCAATGGTCATTAACTGTTAAATGATAATAAGTGCAGTTGTTTTTTACATAAAAGTTCCATAACTTTAACTCTAAATATTTCAATTCTATTGAAGAACAAGCAGTCAGAGTTACCACTTATTTTTCTTCAATCACTGAATTAGCAGAAAGCCTGCTGTCATTCTTACCTCGATTTTTGAATACATTTAATCATTAAGATATAGAAAATTCATTTGAATGTGCAATTCCTAATTTTATAAATGTTATAGATATACAGAAGTGGAAGAAAGTTAAAGATTATCTAGACTAACATGTTCATAATATGGATGAGGAAACTCAAGTTTTTGAAGACAAAAGTACTAAACACAGTAGCTGCCAATGGATAGATCGATGATAGACAGTATACTCCCATTAGAATTTTTTTCAATTCCACAAAATAGATTAAAGTTTATGCATGGAGGTGAAAACATCTTTACAAATACTGAGGAAAAAAACAAGAGAAATGTAATAAATTTTCAAGTGCACTGTCATACTTTCAGAACTAATAAAGACTAGCACTGCCATCTTGTGTCTTTATGACTATTTATCAAAATATATATATATTTATTTCTATTTTTATTACCAATATGATTTGTTGGCTAAAGTACATATAAAATGTATATAGTATACATGGTTGTACATTTCTGATACTAATATTAATTTGAAATAAAAATATATTTTATCTTAAAATCAAGATTATACATTTTAATTAGGTAAACTAGAATAGAGTTGAAGTAATAGATTATTATAAGACCAAAGAAAATATGCATATATTACCTGCAGATGCCTTTTTATATCACATAGGTCAAGTGACTAGTTTATATATGAGAAATTACATAATAATGGCATGCAAAGGCAGAAACATACCTGTTCTTTATACATATATATTTATATATACTTCCTTATATACGTATTCATTTTACAAACACTATAGCTTGGGGTTTGTTGATATATGGGCTGTATGTTGAACAGAAGGTAAAGTCAATTTTCAACAAAATTTTGCTCAAGATAATTTTATTTTAAAACTAAAGAAAAAATTTTAATTTCACAATCACAGAAGATGGAGACTTAAGCACAATTACGGTATTTATTATTTGTGATAAAGAATCTCTTTGATAAAGCTAGATATAGCTTATCAAAATACTTATTTTCAGGTTAAAATAAAGTCATTTCTAAAGAAGGAAACAAAATCAAAAGTGAGTTCTTTATGAATGCATTTAGTATTTATTAAATTCAATAAAATGTATTATAGAAGAGATAGATTTATTAGTTCATGAAATGTTTATACAACTTTTTGAGTAGCAGCTGTTGAAGTAGCAACTATAATTACTGTTCTGATTATCAGGGACACAAGGCTCTGAGAAGTAGGTGAATATTGAACGTCAAATACGTAGCACGTAGAAAATTAAAGATCTTGGCCCAAGTGTTCTAATGCCAAGTTCATCTGTCATTCAACATCACAGCTATCTCCCCGAAGCAATCTATAATCTATTCCTTACTAAGAAATACAATTTGCAAAATCAATGATGTATGTGCATGTTTTATAAAGGAAACTATTCTCTTGAGCATTCTCAGCAAAATAAATAGATTGATATATTGGAGAATGCAGTCTATGTACTTTTATGAAATACTTTGTGCTCTGCCATACTTTATTCAACAATTTATTTCTCAATTCCGGTTGTTATTTGTTCTGAGCATACAGAATGATTTTATTAAAGCATTTGGAACTAGGGTGGTAATTGACTGCTGCTGTCTGTGAACTACAAAATCAAAAAGAAAAATACTAGATAAAAGAGATGACACTTTCCAACATTTTGAGTTCTTTACAAATTGCAGAATAAGTGAGCTGCTGGTTATGCATTTCTTTTCAAAAAAGTTTCTAAGACACAAAATAGAGAATAATAACCACAATTTCAGTTTTACAAATAGCTTGTGCATGCATTATTCCAATTGTTCCTCAAAACAGTCTAATGAGGCAACTGCTTTCATTGACATTTTACTGAAGAAACTGGCCTCAGAGAGGTTAAATCACTTCCATAAGCTCACACAGCTGATAAGTGATAGAATTAGGCCCCAATCACAGAATTTTAACTTCTAAATTCTCATGAACTTTCACCATTCTATCGCGTTTCTACTTTTTCCCTCGATACCTGTTAAAGTAGTGTTTGTTTTTATATTTTTATAACATTGCTTAAAATAAAGGCTTGCCCCATCCCTCAGAGATATATTCCTTGAGATTGGTGAATTTTAGACAATTTTAGCTGCCGCTTGGACAAGTAATCTGGAGGATGTTAAGCCAGTGCTCAGGATAATTTCTCATGCAGTGTCCAAATATTTTCATTTGGTTTGTGAAATGTGTGTATGTGTATTTGTGTATGTGTGCCTATGTTTTTTTTTTTCTTTTCACTTTTACTATGGAAAAATTCAAGCATATACAAATTTAACTAACATTATTATGACCCTCCATATGTCAATCACCCAGCTGCAATGATTGTAAGTATTCTGCTATGCTTGCCTCCTTGATATCTCCATCCACACTTCATCCTATAACTGGGGGGTAATTAAGAAGATAATGGTGATGACTAAGGTGATATCTGCGCAATTTTTACAGGCATAGATATTTTGTTTAGGTATAATTTACACTCATTAACTTTTTTTTTTTTTATTTTAGTGAGAGTGTGCAAGCAGTGGAGGGGCAGAGGGAAAGAGAGAGACAGAGAGACAGGTAGACAGAGACAGAGAGAGAGAGAGAGACAGAGAGAGAGAGAGACAGAGAGAGAGAGAATCTCAAGCAGGCTCCATGCCCAGTGCAGAGCCCAATGTGGGGTTCGATCCTGTGACCCTGGTATCATGACCTGAGCTGAAATCAAGAGTCAGACACTCAACCAACTGAGCCACCATTAAAACTTAATTCACCCTCTTTGGTATACATGTTTATGAGTTTTGACAAAGACCGGCATTATCTATCACCATATACCCAAATAATCTTTGAGACAGAACAATAAAATGATGAAAAATAAGGCTATACATTTTATTCCAATGATAAAATATGTCTGTAAACTATAAACCCATATGATGTCAAAGTAAAGTATCTTAATTAGGCTATTTTTGTCTCCTGAGGCAGGCTGTTTAAATTACCTTAACAAATGGAAGTTTATGTAGCCATTCAGAGAAAAAGTGGAACTCTATTCCTATGTAGAGCAAGAACCACGATCAGGGCAGATCACAAGAAAGCAGGTCTTGGCATACATACCATGTTGAAAGATTTCAATGCTCACACTCCATGATTACTGTTACTTAGAATCTCTGTACAGACTTGTTCTTCTCTGACTCACACTTCAAGTGGTAATTATTTTTTTCTTTTAAGTATCAGTTCAACCATCTATGGAAGCTAACTGTTCAAGCTCTAGTATTCAACCCATAATTATTGACTACTCTACTTAGGGACCCAACTGACAGTGGATATTGATCTTTCTTCAATATCAGCAAATCCCAGGCAGGATTCCCTGAGCAGGGGGTTGTGTGAACGGATGGTGGATAACAACCAGGGTGCCAGATTCCCCTTTTTGCTCACCAAACAAAAGCTAATATAAATTGGCCTACTCAGAAAGTTCTTTTCACATA
Organism: Panthera tigris; assembly: GCF_018350195.1. Lineage (NCBI taxonomy): Eukaryota > Metazoa > Chordata > Mammalia > Carnivora > Felidae > Panthera > Panthera tigris. The sequence continues at coordinate 24,237,975 of NC_056668.1, forward strand.
AATTAAAATTCACTCGCTAGGTTGACAAAAGTCATGGCTGGCTTCAGGGCTCAATCTTGATATGATGAGTCAATCTGTGTATCTCTCAGCATTGCCTTCTGCTATTGTAGTTGTGTTACCAGGTAAAAGTACTCTCCTCAATTTAGCCTTTACAACGTTGATTTGTAATGCATTTGGGAAAACAATAAGGGTCTTTTCACCCAGAGTTTTCATCAAGAAAGTTACTGAATCCTTTTGTTCTGACTGAATCAAATAACAAGCCATAAAGCAATCACTGTGGTCAAAGTGATAAGAAAAACTGTTTGTCTTAGATCTAGAGGTGAGAGATAGGTCCTCACCAAAAATTTATGCATCAAATATGGAGAAAGGGAGATTTCAAAATTCCTATTAGCAGAAGTAGAGTTAAGGGGTCCACGTACTGGATGGCCAAAAAGTAACAAAGACATATTATACTGGAAAACTTTGATTTTATTTGGAAGATAACTATCATAGCTAATTCATAACATAAAATACTAAAATAAATATTTTTTATTGCTCTGACATACGAGTATTACAACATTGCATTACTTTTGGCAAGAGCAGCATTATTCATTCATCTCATAGTGAATGATGAATTTGATGTTTATGATGTTACTATAATAGTATTTTGCTGAAAATTGCCAAAATATTTTAAAATAGGCTTTTCATGTCATATTTGAAATTTGCCTAGTGGGGCACGTGTGTGGCTCAGTCAGTTAAGCATCTGACCTTAAGCGTCTGACCTGGTTTTGGCTCAAGTCATGATCTCATGGTTCGTAAGTTCGAGCCCTGCATTGGGCTCCATGCTGACAGTGCACAGCCTGCTTGGGATTCTGTGTCACTCTCTGTCTCTATCCCTCCTCCACTTGTGCTGTCTCTATCTCAAAAATAAATAAACTTTAAAAAATTAAAAAAAAAAAAGAAATTGGCCTAGTTATCTTTGCAACTGATTTTTAGAAATTTTATGAAAAAGCAAGTTAAAATTAATAATTTCTTTAAATTCTAAAAACAGATATTTGGATTTTTTGTAATTCACTTGAAACCCCTAGATTATGTCTTCTGAGTTATGAGGCAAGCATGTGTTCATGCAATGAAAATCGGACACAGGGATTATCAGACACATCACAAATTTATACATTGTATTGCTCAGTGCAATTCATGCTTTGAATTATGTGTTACCAATTACATATTATGGAATGTATAGCATATTGATGTATTGTTATAATATCAATAAACCATATTTTATATACATATAAATACAATATATTAGCCAGTATGAATACTATTTATATTCATATTTTGAATTAACACTGTATATTTAATAATATTCACATGACAAAAACCATATAAATATGTATATGTATTTATCTATATAATATCTGTATTTCCTGACATTATGGCCACCTTGTAGTATCAGAAATAAAGCAAAATTTTTTCTTCGTTTTTGTCACTCTAACAGTTGAGCAGAATTAAAATAATGGTTTCCTTTTTCCTTTTCTTTCATATTTTAAGTTATGATTTGTTCATAGTAGCTCAGTGCATAGTAGCTCATGGCCTCTACTAAAGGCTAGATAAATAGCAGGCACTGCAGCAGGATGATGGCTGAAACCTAAGAGGTATTCTAAAAAGGCTTGGAGACATTACTTTAGAGTGCCTATCACAGACAGTTTTGAAATTGTGTTAATATCAATAATAGCATACAGAGAGTAAAAGTTACATACAAACTTAACTGCATATTTAGTATTCTAACAGAACTACATAACTTCTTTAATACCATGGAAGAGAAAAGATAAGAAACTGCCAGGAGATCCCTACTAGCATTGAGGCATGTGTTTCTAATGAAATGACTGAAATTCATATACAAAATGTCCCCTAGGGCCTAGTAAGCATGAAAATTACATGAGATTAAATGATTACATTTCAATCACTAAGGATAATAATTAAAATTAATGTAGAATGTCAAAAGTAATTTAAGAACTCCAACTAACCTAAGTGATCATATTAAGTGTCTCAATGCAAACGTATACAGATTTGTTTGGAGGTTATGTGTGAAGCTTGTGCTCTCTGACTAAAGATTAAATCACCATTTTCTTCACCCTTAAAAAGTCTCCAGTGGTTTTTCTTAAACATACACTAATTGTTATAATAAATTCAAATTACCAGAAAGTGGCAGCAAATTCACTCTATTCAGTTAAGTGAAAAGGAATATTTCACATCCCTGACATAAGTATTAACATTAACCTACATTTCATAAACAATTTTTTTCTTAGGTGTTCTCAGGTGACCATATTGCACAGAGTGAAATAATAATGCAAAACTCTGTGTGATTCTGGATCTCCTGCAGGAAAGTTAGTGGGAATTACTGCTGTTCCCAGTCACAATGGCCCAGAGTCAGGTCCTAAGTTATGCCTTCATGTCAATCCTCTCTTCTTCTGTAGCTGAATGTCTTCACTGAGCTTAGTAATTAGAAATTTCTCAATCATTTGTCCACATGTTGATCAAATGAAGCGATGAGCCCCTGCTGAATTGTGCTAAATAAAATACAAACATCTATCGGGCCATATCCCTTCTGTGTCCTGACTATTAAAAGTTCATGGGTGTCCTGATACATTCAAACTGTAAGTCCTGCCATCTTCTAATAGTTAAAGCCCAGCAAAATTCACACCATCAAAGAGAAATATCCTAACCATAATCCATCTGGCATGGATCTAACTCACACATTTATTTACTTGAGATCGTGAAACACATAACTGATGCAACAACATCAACTTTGAAGCAACCACAAGGATATTTAAATTTTGTCTTTTGTTTAGGGAAAAGCTTTGACAGAGTGACACTTTATCAAATATATATGCCAGTAGAAATCTGTCTACTAGGATACCATTAAATATGAGGCTACAAAAAACTCCAAAGGGTGAGGTATTAAATATATGAATCCTGTCCAGGTCTCATAGGGGTTTTTGGAGAACCTTTATCCATACCTAACAAAAATGTGGCTGTGATATTTATAAAGAATTTTATTTATATAAAGAATAATCAGACAAATAATCTTTCTTTTCCTTTGTATCAGTGCTGCTCAAAGCAGATAGTTCTAAAAGACAATTGATGATACATGTTTTGAGGTGAAAATCTCTTCATACTTAGGTACATTTAAGTATTACAATATTCAGTTATGTGGGTTTATATAGGTTTACGGCAGGACTTACCAGATTACTAAATATTTGCTAACACTATAAAGCACTTACTCCGTGCCACGCACAGTTCTCAGATCTTTATATTTGTGAAGTCATTTAATCTTTAGAGCAACTTGATGAAAGAGGTACTATTATCATTGCTATTTAAACTATGAGCAAACAGATAAACAGATTAAGTGACCTATCCAAGGTCATGTAGATGGAAAATACTCAAATGCTTATGATGACTTCTCAACAATGAAATGTTGAAGCCATCATTTCCAGTGCTTATTTGAAAATATCATCTCGAAATAAACACCTGAAGTTATTCAAAGCACATGTTCTGTATAACGAAGCATGGCCAATATTTTTTTGTATAGTTCAAATATTTCATCAGTCTAAATCAAATCATGGAGGAATCACCTGATAGACTAAATCTTTTGGTTGTTGTTGTTGTTCCTTTTTTTTTCTTTTTTTTTGGATTTCAAGTTTTATTTAAATTCTAGTAGTTAACCTATGTGGCAAAATGGGTTTCAGGTGTAGAATTTGGTGATTCATCACTCACATACAACACTCAGAGCTCATCAAACAAGTGCCCTCCTTAATACCCATCACTCATTTAGCCCATCCCCCGCCCAGCTCCCTCCATCAACCCTCAGTTTGTTCTCTACAGTTAAGAGTCTCATGGTTTGCTTCCTTCTCTCTATTTTTTCCCTTCCCCTATGTTCATCTGCTTTGCTTCTTAAATTCCATATATATGTGAAATCATATGGTCTATTGGTAGACTACATCTTTATTGCTCCTACGTCATTCACTCTTACTAATCTTTGCTTTCACACTCCACTTTCTATATACACTCACACATGCTATATGAAATGCTAATGATGAGACTGATAGTTATGACAAAACAACAGGACAAGATTTACACTTCTACATGAAAAAACTAAAGCAATATATAAAATCCATGAAAAAAAGTACTTTTCAGCCATTAGACAAGAGACAGCTCAGGACAGTAATCTCTGAGAGAAGAGAAATAAAGCAAGTGAACACACATGCCCAGTTCAATGCATGAAGAGTTTCTGAGCCACAACACAAGAGAGGAAACTCAAAGGGAACCATCCCAGGGATCTCAGTGAGTTGAGGACACAGAGTTTAGAGTAAAGGGTAGCAAACTACCAGAGAAGGAAGAGTTGCACAAAGATAAAGAATCTTTAGATTTGCACAGGTGTCCCTTGAGTCTTTGTCTGCATGGAAGGAGCTATAAGAAGGACCATGGAGGAGCAGGTGTAAAAATCCTGAGGACCACACACACCTAGAAGGATCTCTTCAAGTAACCTGTTGGCCCTCAGAAAAGTATTGACTCAGTAATGGGCCCAAATTATTCTCAAATTGAAGGCTGTTCTGGTACCACTTAATAAAACCTTCAAAAGCAAATCTCTGATTGAACTGTTTCTAAGAAACATAATTGTGTCCTAGATATAAAACCAAAAAATTTAAATGTGTACAAAAAAGACCAGCATCCAATAAAATAATCACCCAATATACAGAGAAAAAAAAAAGATTATACATAATGATAATGGTAAAAACACAATAGAAACAGATAAAGAAACATAGTATAATTAAGAATCAAAAATGCTAAACCATTTATTTTATATAGATTCAATATGCTCTTGGATTATGGTTAGAAACTAAAAATAAATGATAATGCTCAAGTGTTTATGTATATTTTAATGTTATGGTGACTTTGCATGTTCCTCAAATTGAAGCAGTTTTTCGGAAAAACATTTCTGATCTCTTTTCTTTCCATATTCCTTCATTTAGATGTCTACACAAGAGAAAGAGTGGTTTTTATGATAAGAGATTTGACAGAAGGATTCCCAGTGTGGTAGTTATTGTCTTCTGGTCTCTGTGCTCACTTCTCAGCCCATTTATGTGTGTGTGTGAGTGTGTGTGTGTGTGTGTGTGTGTGTGTGTGTGTATGTGTGTATGTGAGTGAGTGAGAGAGAGAGAGAGAGAGAGAGAGAGAGGTGGGGTGGGGGCGGAGAGAGAGAGAGATTGGATGAGAGTTTGTTCCTTTGTTGCCTGAATTTAATAACCATTTAAGGTCAGTCTTCTACCTGTGGTGTGAGCAAGATGGCTTTACTATTCTCAGCTTGACTAAACTTTAGGTATGCTTCTTCCTGAATTTAGGCCTCTGAACTCCCTTTCTTAGAACATTTACTTTAGAAAACATGCAGTCGTACATTCTTTCTCTGCCCCTCTGAGACCCAAATCTTCTTCAGCGTAGGAACATTTTTCTCAATGACCCAGGATCAATCCCTTTGAAATGTGACCATCAAGAAAGATAGGAACCCTGTTTCCCAGTCTCTGTGGGATGATAGGAGCCTCACTAGATAAGTGACAATTAGGAAACACAGATAGATGGCTCATGATATTGACCATCCTTCCCCATGAAGTCCTATACCTCTTCTCCATTAGCTCATCCAGATTTTAATTTGTTTTTCTTATTTACTGTTTGCAGCTTAAAACCCACAATTTTATTTTTTAAGTTTTTATTTAAATTCGTTAGTTAACATACAGTATAATATTAATGTAGGTGTACAATGTACTGGTTCTACACGTCCATACAACAGGGTCACTCCCTAATCCCCATCACCTATTTAATGCATACCCATCCACCTCCCCCCCTGGTAACCATCAGAGGTTTTGCGCTTTTGTTTTGTCATACCAGGTTAAACAAACAAACAAACAAACTGCTACCTTTTATTTCAGTGGAATTGAATTCAATCTCTGCCCTAGTGCAGTGATCCTGAGTAAAGTTCCATTTGCCATTTTTAACATGTGCCCAGTGAAAATTTTCTTTTGTAAACATGAAGGTCAGCAGTTTTAAGATTAGTTAAGTTTATGATAGAGTATTGGGGGGCACCTGGGTGGCTCAGTTGATTAAACTTTGGCTCTTGATTTCAGTTCAGGTCACGATCTCAACGGTCATAAGATGGAAACCCACATCAGCTCCATGCTGAGTGTGGAGTCTGCTTAAGATTCTCTCTCTCCCTCTTCCTCTGCCCCTCTTCCTCACTCATTCTCTCTCTCCTTCTCTCTCTCTCTCAAAAAAAAATGGACAAGAATTGTTTTTAAATTTAAGATGGAGTATTGGAAGTTAAAATTTGTTTTGAGCAAAGCCACATTTCCTATCTGACTGCTAAGCAGGTTTTTTTAATTGGTATGGAACACATGGAGGAAAGTGATATAGCTGAGAACTAAAAAACCCAACATTAATTAACAGGAAATGTTCACAGATAGGACATATCTAGATTTATCTCTCTCTCTCTCTTCATCTCTGTCGTGTACACACAGGCACACACCCACACACTGAGAAATCTTAGAGCACTCCTTCTATTTCTGAACTATCAAATGGGTGAGGGAGACACTTAATTCCCTGACTGTACATAAAATCTACACGTAAGTCTGAAATTTTAATGAATGGTGCAGACTCATTTTTTTTTTAAGTGAGGCACAAGCAAGGGAAGTCATTGTCCCAAGGGAAGCTAATTAGCAAAAGAACAGAGAATATAATTCAGACTTCCCTAAGTTTTATTACCCTAAACTACCTCTCTATTAATTTCTACCTGACTGCACTAGTAGGAATATTTTACATCAGGATTTTATATAGAAAAGGGAAAATGTTTTTCATGTTTATCAGATAATCCCAATAGTTTTTGGCAATTAAAATGAACTGTGTTCATTAGCACATCTTAACCTGTGCTTTTTAAGCAACATCAGGAAATCCTCTGTGCTCAATTTCCTCCAGCATTTCATTGATCGCTTTGTACTCTCTTACACTGCAATTGAGCAGAAATACATAAGCCAAGTGGCCGTGTTAAAATAAGAAGAATCAAACAACTATCAGCATTCAGTCCAGTTACTTTGGAATAGGACACTCCATTTTATTATCTGCTTCATTTCTCATAAAAAAGATTGAGGGTTTACCTGTTTGCAAATTGCCATAGTTATGGATGATATATGTTGCCATACTGTCAAAAAATGAGGGGGGATGGATTTTCTTTATGGTCTTACACAAAAGATCCTTTGAAAAGTCAGTAAGCGGCTCTGTTCAGATTTTCTTTGGTCTCCTATCAATCTCATTTCATTGAGATTCAGAACCTAACAAATAGTAGATTATGATGTATTTATTTAAAGTGCCTGCATTTATGTATTTGATTATTAATTAAATTATATAATTATTCTTTAAGTTTTCAGCAAAAAAACTTAGCAAATACATATCATATATATTGATGTACTGATAGATTTACCAAGTTCACCAGACAATTTTTGCTATGCAAATTATTTCAAAAACAATATAGCAAACCTCATGCCCCCTGACAGCAATTCACAGGGTGACTGGAGATACTTCTTGGCACAATTCTCCTTAGCCTTTCTCGAGTTTTGGCTAACAGCAATTCACAGCCTCAGCTTAATGTCTGCAATGATGCACCCCAATGAGTGAGAGCTTTTCTCAGCATGGATCTTATTAGCATTTTTCTGTGCTTGGCAATAAGCAACTCAATACTCCCCATATCCTCCCTCTTTATTGCCCCCAGCAGACAGCTCCGATTTCTTTAAAGAAAGAAGCATTCTCTACTGGCTATACAAAACATTTTTTTTTCAAGTTTGCCCTATTGGAGACAGGTGAAAGACTGACTTTCAACAGCTGCACAGGAGACTACTTCCAAGGGTTCTTTGCATTAATATGTAAAGTAATAATCAGTAAGTAGTACCTTTTGACAAACAACAGGTGGTTTTTCATTCTAAAAGAAGCAGTATCTTATTGTGAATCAAAGATACCCCGTGGTTCTGCCATCACTTCCTGGTACGTCCCACCAGCTCAGGGTATATAGATATCTTCACAGACTAGAACAGCTTCCCTCTCCCCAGAGATGCTTTCCATGCTTAAATTGAACTTCAATGGTCCAGCAAGTCACTTCACCAGTGTACGCTTTTCTTGCACTTTCAAATCGCAGGGGGCTTTTGAACTGAAAAGACAGGCTTCCTAATCAGAGAACAGAAACCATAATAGAGCATTCTCTGTAAAGATATTCAATGGCGGAATAAGCACACAATGCAGATTTTCTTTTTCTTTGACCCCATACTTACTACCCAGAACTATGTGCTCTGGGTTGAAATACTTACTGAATGAACCTGTAATTCAGTTATGAAACAATTTCTAAGCTTTGATAATGCACAGCATTTCTAATTTTACTATATTTAGTTGAGTACACCAGCAGGATTAGTATTGTTGAGATTACATTTTGTCCCTAAAAGATTGAGAAGTTAATTTTCCAAAAAATAAGAGACGAATCCTTCCCTTTTGCCTGAGACGTTAAACACCGTATCCACAAAAGTAAGATGAGTTAGACATGTATTTATATAATATAAAACCAACCCAGAACTATCATAGAGAATGAGACCCTGTCCCAGCCTCTTGCTTAGTCCCATTAATGAGAGACATTTGAGGGGCACCTTGGTGGCTCAGTCGGTGGAGTGTCTGACTTAGGCTTAGGTCATGATCTCCTGATTCTTGGGCTAGAGCCCTAGGTCAGGCTCTACCCTGACAGCCCAGAGCCTGGATCCTGCTTTTGATTCTGTGTCTCCCTCTCTCTCTGCCCCTACCCCGCTTGGGTGCATGCCTGTGTTCTCTCTCTGTCTCGCTCTCATTCTCAAAAATAAACATTTAAAAATAAATAAATAAAAGAGACATTCCATACATGTGTGAATATTATGCCTCTTTTCCACATAACATGTAAATTACTGAGAGCTGTCTACCATATTTAGCAAGTATTTTTAATCTTAAGATGTACAGATGTTTGTAATCTGTATGGAATATACGGAGTTAGTCTTATTTAAATTTTTTTGTGTGTCCAAACACATTTGTTAAATGAAATATATCTTGTCTTTATCTCTATTTCTATTTGGTTATCAATCACCATATTTTGCACATAATGATGTATTTTAAAATTCACCACTCTTATCAAAATTTAGTGATATTCAGAAATATGTTAACTGACCCAATGTGCTAGATTAACTGGGGAGTAGAAATTACCATTTATTGTAGGGAATTATAACACAAATAAAACCCTAAGTAAATATATTCAGAGCTGGTTGAATTGAGAGTATTTGATCAATAAATGCACAAGTAGTCAAGATACTTTTAGAGACTGGGGAATGTGATATCAACCAAGGGAAGTCAGTAACGGAATTTGCTGCTTAAAATTATTTAGAGAGAAAACAGAACATCCTAGAATGTGAAACCAGTGAATTATGAAATGCAGAATACATAAATTTCTAGCAACAGTGACATAAACCAGAAATGAGATTCAATTATTAACTTTATTGTAAGACAGTGGACCTCATTATCTAAGGGTGTAAGGCACAAGAATATTTTAAAACTTATTCTTTTTAGCTTCAGGCAGTCTTTTTTTTTTTTTTTTTTTTTGAGAGAGAAAGAACATGCGAGTAAGGGGGGAAGGGCAGAAGGGTGGAGAGAGACAGAGACAGAGACAGAGGGAAAAATCCCAAGCAGTCTCCACACCCAGCACAGAGCCTGACATGGGGCTAGATCCCACAACTGTGAGATCATGATCTGAGCCAAAATCAAGAGTCAGCTGCTTAACCAATTGAGCCACCCAGGCACCCCCTAGCTTTAGGCAGTCTTAACAAAAGCACTTGTCCAAGAAATAAATACCAGATCTTAAAATCATGAAAAAAAAAATGATGGTTGCATTGGTCTTTCTCAATTCTGACTTTATTTCTGATCTACAAAAATCTGAGAATTTAAAACAGGCATTGTTTTTTGTTGTTGTTGTTGTTGTTTCTAGTCTCTTCTGGAGTTTAAACCTTAAACTTCCTCAAATGAAGAAATTGATGTTATAAGAATTTAAATGATTTATTTAAAGTTATTCAATCAAGAGTGCAGGAGGTTGTTTCATATCTATTTAAAAGAGCTTTCCAATATGCTGGAGTGCCTCTAAAATATAAATGTAATAAAGATTACTGTTCATTGAGCCTATACTCTATAGTAAGGACTTTTTAAAATTTCATTCTGGCCCTCATGGTAGCTTTTTTTCTTGTAGTTTCTGTCTCCTTCCTATAAGTAAAGAAACTAAGCCAAGTACAGGTTGAGGAGTCTGTACATTTTATACAACAAGAGGCAAATTCAATAATTAAATCAGTCAGGATTGAAATAAAACATACCATTGTACTATGTTTTTTCAGGGATAGAAAGAATTGTTCATATTCCTGGGCTTTCTCTGAACACTAAGCCATAGATTTACTGTAATAGCCTACCAAAATGCCCTGCTGGAACAATGTTATGGATAATTAATATTTTCTAGTGAGCACTAAAACATTTGTGTGTTCAAGTTTGAGTTACTTGAATAAGAGAAATAAGAGCCCTGCATCCTGATAAAATATAATGATGCCTTAAAATGAACAAACTGGATCACAATTTTGCATGGGTTAAAGCTATCTATATATCTATCTGTCTATCACCTATCTACCTATCTATCTATCTATCTATCTATCATCTATCTATATGTTCTAAGCACTGAACAGCAGGAAATAATAAAGACGCACAATGCTTCTCCAATTTAATGGTAATACTTTTAATATAAACTATGCCTGCAAACATGTCAAACTTGAGAAAATATTAAAGAATTCTGGAAGAACACACATTATAACTAAATGGATACATTTCCAAGGTTACTTGTAATTGATGTAATGTAGTTATAGATAAAGAGCCAGCAAAATGAAAAAACTTAGTAGCTAACAGTACATCCAGTGATCTCAGCTGGCAATTATTATAACCTATCTATGCAGGTATCTATGGCTATCTATGCAGGTAATTCATTGGATAAATTATCCATTAAATTTAATATAATTATAAATCTGTTGTTAATCTAAATATTCCACAACCAAGAAAATATCTTAAACTTCCTTTATACAGAAAAACATCTAGTTGTATTAACAATTATGCCTTAACACTCATGAAGAGTGTTGTATAAGAATGTTGTCTAAGCTGATTTTACACTCAGCATGAATAAAAGAGATAAGTGGCATTAGAACATAGCACAATGATCCCCACCATGTTCTTAAGGTAGCAGCAGACTAAATATTATAATTTAATGTATTTATGTGAAACCTTATAATTTAAATCATTCATGTGCCTGGACATTATATTTTTGTACTATGTAGTAATTGTTCTGATCTGGTAATCCCTATAAAGTGTTTTGAGATTTTTAGAAGCTTAACTTTTTTTTAAAGTTAATACATCCTTCCTAGAGCTTAATACATATTAAATATCAAGACTTAGATATGATTTTCTTCTTCCAGATTTAGGATTTTTTTTTTAGATATAAGCCTATTTGTTATTTCTTAATCAAAAATGAGAGAAAACATATTGTATCTGTTTATTTTGTGATTAACAAGGTAATAGGACTCCACTAAAGTAGATTCAATTGATTCACACCTTTCTAAATGACTAGCTGTAGACTGTTTTATTTTCTAACAAGCAACAGATGCAAGACTGCAGCTTGAAATGAGGTAGCCCAAAATTAGACTATGTTCTTTTTAATTGTGTTCTAACTCTGAATTACTCCATTATGTTTTGTTATAAACCTTGTTTTGCCACAGACTGCCTTCTACTTGTCTTTTTTACTCTACACCAATTTTGGAGACTCAGGTTTCCTTAAGAGTCTAGCAAAGAAATTAGATTATCTTGGCAGCTGACATGCTTGGGACTACTTTTTTTATATCCTGTCTTTATGGCTCAAAATACTTTTGACATGAATGTCTAGCAACCAGGTGTGAGCTGATATACAACAAAAGGAAACACCTCTACTTGATGCACTGATAGAGGGAGACTTGCTGAAAATACAGTAGACACAATAGCATACTGAGCCACATTCTGGCCATCTGTGCATTGTAACGAATAAATAAATAAACTTTCTGAACAAGTAAAATGATTACTCAAGGGATGTAGTGAAGTTAGGCACCTAACAAACTGTACCCACAGGGCAGAATTATCTAATGCAAGGATGGTTCACCATAACTAAATTTGGTCTACAATTCAGAATTCAGAGCCAAACAAAACAAACTTTCTCAGCCTTTATTTATTCTGCTCCCTTTTACTTTGCAACAAAAGAGTTTCAATCTCCAGAAGTTTCTGTAATCTCTTTTAAAACAGCTATTACTTTCATATTCTCAAGATTGTAAAGTAAATGCACTTCAAGATTTGTATTAGGTAGAGGGGTGGAAATGATATTCTCATCTTATTTTAAATATTGCATGTGAATGCAGCAATTTGCATAGAAGAATGTGTGTGTGTGTTTGCGTGTGTGTGTTTGCATGTGTGTGTGTATGTGTGTGTGTGCACATATGTGTGTGTTTTAAAAAGAAAGCAAATGCCTTTTCTCAGGTCTCAGAAGGCGTTATTAATAAATGCCATTTGAACCTACATATATTTGAATCTCTTGCCTCTTGACTGCTCCTTTGAACCAGACTGCCTTCTCTTGACATGTGATTGGCAAAGAGTAGTCAACCATATCCAAGCCAAAGGGAAAAGATTTATAACTATTTAATAGAATCCTATCATAAAAAATAACTCTGTAGAAGAATAAAGTGGAAATGCACTGGAGTATTTCACATATTTTCCTAACCCTGAATCAAAAAAAAAGTTTTTCAAAAAGATTTGAACACACAAATACACATAAAACGCTTTCTGTTTTTCTTCTTATATAGAGTGTCTCTGTAAATACAAGTACATAAAATACAGTTTTAAAAAAAAAATTTAATGTTTATTTTTAAAGGAGAGAGAAACAGAGTGTGAGCAGGGGAGGGGCAGAGAGAGAAACACAGAATCTGAATCGGGCTCCAGGCTCTGAGCTGTCAGCATAAAGCCTGCTACGGGGCTCAAACTCAACAAACCGCAAGATCATGACCTGAGCTGAAGTTGGACACTTAAACGACTGAGTCACCCAGGCGCTCCCATAAAATACAGTTTTAATGTGTATGACCTTTTAATATCTATGATTTCTAAAAATATTAGAAAGGATATACAACATTGCTAAATGAAGGTATAGGCAATTCATATTTTTTCTGCGTGTGATCAGGGGATACTTTTTAGTTACACAGGGCTCTAGGTACAATATATATATTTAAAAATCTGAGATATAATTAGATGTAAAATTGAAAAATGGTAGAATCTTGATAATTTTTGCCACTTCTATACTGACTTTAGGGCAATTAAAACTAATTTGAAAAACAGAGAGAAAGCGAATACACATCTGGCTTGACAGTGAGAGCTTGGGATATATTTATATTTCTCTAACTGATGATTAAAGTTTAAACTAGAACAAAGACCTTTATCCCAAGCCATCGTTAAAAAATTCGTATGCTCTTTGATGTTTGCCAAGTAGTACAGACATGTCCTACATCAATATTCTTATAATTAGTTGAAGCCAATGTACTTAACCACAACTATCCAGTAATTGACATATTATTATTCAGATCAACAGTTTATTCTATTATTCTATTATCCATGTATTCATACTTAAGAAGTTTTTTTAGACTAGACTCCAGAACTTATTCAGATTCACTAGTTTTTCCATTAATGTCCTTTATCTGCTGTCAGACCCAGTCCAGAATATTTGCAGTTAGTTGTACTGTCCCTTAGTCCCCTCTAGTTTATGGCAGTTTTTCAAATCTTTTCTTGTTTTCTATGATTTTGAGATTTTTGAGGCATATTTTGTCAGTATTTTGTGGTATGCCCCTCAAATTAACTATTTCTGGTACTTTTCATGCAATTAGACTCTGGTCTGTTAGATTCTAGAGTCCTATAGTTTCTATTCGTATTATTTCACTTCACCGTTTCTCAGTCACATTTGCTTTCTCTTTTTCTCCGTTTTAAATTTGAGTAAGTGACCAAAAAAAGTGTTAACTGTGTGAGGTGATGGATGTATTAATTATCTTAATCTTGGTAAACATTTCACAATATATATGTATATCAAATCATCATATTGTACCCCTCCAATATATGTAATTATATTTGTCAATTATTCCTCAGTAAAGCTGTGTGAAGGGGAAGTTCAAGTGAATGACTCAAGGCTCAGTCCTAGGTCCCATCACCTTTTTTATCTACCTCTCCCTTGAAGATTTCCTCAAGTCATGTGGCTTTAAATAGCATCTACATGGAGATGATTCTCAAATGTAACTCTAGTTCTAATTTCTGTTACGAATTCCAGACCCATTCCTGGCTGCCTATTTAACATCGCCTTTTGGATGTCTGACAGACTTGTCAAAGTTAAAATATTCAGATCTAAATTCCTAAATCTTCTTCCATCGCTACCTCCTGTCCAAATCTGCTTCATCTCCACCTTTTCCCATATATCTCATTCAGTGGTAGCTCCATTCATTCAGGTTCTAAGGCCACAAAACTTGAAGTTAGAATAAATGAGCATTGATGGTCATAATAATGAGTCTTAAAATTGTAAGCGACACAGGCATTTTTAATGTATGTGCTTATTCAAGTTTCTAATTGAAACAAGCTTAATAAAAAACACTGACGTACCAAGTGTGTCCAGGATATATATTGAGGGGTTTGGGTAGCTGATTTTTTTCTGTTAAGCAAGAACAGTGTGTTCTTCAGCATTCTATGAAACCCCCATAACCATCCTGTATCATAGGTTAATAGTAGAGGATATGATTCTAAAATTCTGGCCTTTCAGGGCTCAGAAGTTTCTTTGAAACAATCTTTTAATCTTTATGAAATGGATTCACATACACTGGGAAAGAAAGCCATCATTCAGTGAGCAATTATTAGCTGTCAAAAATTGTGCTTGGGATATTTATATTTCAAGACCACAATGTATTAGAAGCTTGATGACTAGTCCAGGATTGACTGACACTATTGAATCTTTCTGGAACAGTATTATTTTCAAAGGGTGACCTTCAAGCTGGTATTTGCCTAGGTAGTCATACTATAGGGTCTGTCAGTAGACATCCAGACATGTTCTGCTGGGAGATGAAGTATGTTTCACTGTTACTAGAAAAGTATTAATCTTGAATATAAGGAATCAAGTCTGCCTATTATGGCAATCAGCATGCTCCATCCATCAAATGACATAGTAAAATAAATAGTCTCATGATTTTCATAGCCAGCACAAATGTAAATGAATACATCTGTATATAAACATACTGTTTCAATATGTATGCACTGTTGTAAAAAACATCTAAAAGTCACTTGCATCCATCTGGTCAACAACTCACTGTATGATAAAATGGACCAATATCACAGCTCTTTACCTATATATTGCACTGAGAAGAATCATGTCTGAATATTTAAACCAAAGTTACAGAGAAAAATGCTGTTCTACATGAGGCATAAGATTTTTTTCTCAGAAGTCATTCAATCAGTAGTCATTGTTGAAGTGAAAATATTTCATTCAGACTACAGTAGCCCCCCAAAAAATACAGGACACTCAGTTAAATTTGAATTCCATATAAACAATGTATATTATTTTAGCATGTGATACTTGAGACATATTTATGCTAAATAAATTATTCATTATTTTACTGAAAGTCAAACTTAACTTGGAGACTTATGTTTTTATCTGTTAAACCTAACAACCATAATTCTGAAAAAAATAACCCATCTCAAGAATATTTAGTTATTCATTCATACAGTGCTTATTTAATGAGCACCTAGTATGTGGCAGTAATACTAATGTTCAAGTTCCAATGAAGAAGAGTTGGTTCAGTTCCTCAAAGACCTTACTGTGTAGTAGAAGAGAAAGACAAGTAAATGGATATCTGTAAATAGCATGATAAGCATTATAGTAAGTGTTCAGTGGTAACATGGCAGGTGGATATGGAGCTACTTCAGCCATTTATGGAGGTAATGGAAGATATTAGAAAAAGATCATCATCTAAGTTAATTCCTGAAAGACAAGTGGAGAAGCAAGTCTCTCCTTCATCCTCTGTCCTCCAGTCTTCTTCTAGTGCTCCTTCTTGACAGAAACTAATAGGAAGGCTACAGACAAAGTAGAAACACAGGTTTCAGATTCTCAGCTTTAGCACCAAACACAGGATTGTAGCCTGACAACTTGATGCTGAAAGACACCTTAATTAGCATATTTTTAAATCATTAATGAAGATAATCCTGTAGACGTTATCTTTCATCATGTAGCGTTTTTTTCCTCATAATTTTTGCTTTTTTTCAAGCTTTTCCACTATGTCAATGGGAAAAAGTAACTTCTTTATGTTAATTGATTTCTATCACTTCCAATCATATGACAGTTTTTTGATATTTACAATATCACATGCCTTTTTTCCCCCTGATCAACTTGACTTTATCGCCATATAGAGTTCTCTCTTTTGCAATGTCAATCATTACCCATCACTTTATTGGTCTCTATTGTAAGGAAAAAAAATAATGAAACCATGTTTCACCAGTAATTTGATTATTAATGGTACTACAATTCTATCATTAGTCACCTGAGACATACATTAAGGAGTTTTCCTTGCCTGCCACAAATTAGAGTTCTTAATGAATGTAAGAGAAAGCCATGCATTGTCCCTGAAAATGAGTATGATGAGAAAGTTTTGAAATTTAACATATTGATAGATATTCCCGAGATAAACTAGAAAAGAGTTTGAATTCCTCCAATTTTATACAACAATAAACTATTATTATTAGCAATGACTATGTTTATAAATTTATGCCTGTTCTCTACCTCAATCATAATCTTTTGATCTAACACATTGGGACAACTTCAGGTATAAGACACAGTGGCAAATATTCAAGGGCCTTCCATAAGATAGCTATAAACTATAATCAAAGACATGTATCTCACATTAACTATAAAATTATTTTTAATCTATAAAGAACTTATTAAACTCCACAACCAAAAAAACAAAATACCCAGTTAAGAAATGGGCAGAAGACACAAATAGACACTTTTCCAAATAAGGCATCCTGATGACTAATAGACACAGGAAAAGATGCTCAACATCACTCATCATCAGAGAAATACAAATAAAAAACACAATGAGATACCACTTAACATCTGTCATAATGGCTAAAATTAGCAACACAAGAAATAATAGGTGTTAGTGAGGATACAGAGGAAGGGGAACTCTCTTGCACTGTTTGGTAGTAATGCAAAATGGTGCAGCCACTCTGAAGAACAGTATGGAGGTTCCTCAGAAAGTTAAAAATCGAACTACTCTAGGGTCCAGCAATTGTATCACTAGGTGTCTACCCAAAGGATACAAAAATATATATTTGAAAGGATACATGCACCCCGAAGTTTTTAGCAACAATATCAACAATGGCCAAACTATGGAGAAAGCCCAAATATCCATCAATTGATGAGTGGATAAAGAAGATGTGTTGTATACACACACACACACACACACACACACACACACACACACTGGAATATTAATCAGCCATCCAAAGAATGAAATCTTGTCTTTTGTAACCACATGGACAGAGCTAGAGTGTGTTATGCTAATTGAAATAAATCAGGGAAAGACAAATATCATATGATTTCACTCAGATGTGGAATTTAAGAAACAAAACAGATGAATATATTGTAGGGGGTGAGGGGAGAAACAGAGGGAGAAAACCATGAGAGACTCTTAGAGAACAAACAGGTTTGATGGAGGGAAGCGGGTGGTGTATGGGCTAGATGGGTGAAGGGTATTAAGGAGGGCACTTGTTATGGTGAGCACTGGGTGTTGTATGTAAGTGATGAATCCCTGAATTCTACTCTTGAAGCCAATATTGTACTATATATTAACTATCTAGAATTTAAATAAAATTTTTAAAAGAAAAAAATTAAATGATTTTTAGTCCCACATTATATTTTATGTCACAAATGGAAATTATTAATTTCCCACATTAGTAAAAAAAGTAACCAAAATGCATATATGGTGATGCTTATTAAAACAGTATAGGTTTAAAGTCATGTGGAATTTAGAACTTATAGACATAATTAAATTAATCTAAAACTCATGGTAACAATAGGCCGAATAAAACCTTTTTCTAGTGATAGCAAAAGTAAAATGCAGAAATTAAATCTCAATTATGGTTAACAGAAAAAACAACTGCTGAAATTTTGTGTCCTTTCGTTTAATACTCAACTAATAATGATATAACCAGCATTATTTGGAAGAAAGTGAAGATGACCTGTACATTTATATGATTTTTAAAATTATGTTCATATTGTAGTTTTCTTTGACACAATGGGGATCAATAAGGCAGAACATGGTGTGTAATATTTGTCCAATTAATGGATCTCAGGTGGTTGAATATTCTGAAAATTCAAGAATGCAATGGTTATCTTTTTCTACATAGTGTGAAATAATACTTGGTAATTCCTTTGTCCTAATCAATGAATTGTTTTGCATTATATACTATATGTTGAATGTGTCTATAAAATGAAATTTCCATTCTTATTAAAAGATTTTCAGGATCATCAGCATAAAGGGCAATGCAAATATAAAGGGAAAGTTTCCATTCCTTAATTTATTAGCATAATTAGCAACATGTTTTGAACATCTCTATCAAGTGTACTGGGGTGAACATGTATCATTGGTCTTGAGGTAGAGTTACATAGTATGATAGATCGCAATTGCCACCAGTCATTATTGTCAATACGTGCTCATTATAAAGTGCCAATACCGAAATCCTGAAAGCAGCATTTCTCTGATTCTTATGAGAAGGAAGTGCCCTAAGAATTTAAAATGATGTAGAAAAGTCTGAGTAAATACATACAGAAACATTTAGATATTGTATAGATTAATACGCATATTTAATTTGATAGAAGAAAAAAATATGTGACTAATAAAAGTGTTAGAATGAATTTTATGTTCTTTATGGCTTTGGCCATAAAGGAAGAAGCATTAAGGTTTCTTTTGTATCATATCTTAAAACGAAGTCATAATTCATTCAGAACATTTATAGTAGTTAAATATGTCTTTAAGAATATAGTCTCACTCTAACACAGACACAGGAATAAGCCAAAGAAATATATTCAGTTATCCAATCCTTTTGGATGTTTTTTTTTTTAATTGCTGATTATATTGAATTTTGCTCTATATAAGTAGTGAGCTTTTAAAAAATATGTATTTCCAAACATCTCTCTAGATATCAGTTTGTTCAATACTATTTTACAAACCCCTAAAACAAGACACTATTAAGGATGAAATCTTTCAAATAATGATCATGCATGAAAAGAACTTCCATATACACTATTATTGCTCTCTTCTGAATATTGAACTATCACTATCACACTGTGAAATAAATGGGTTCCTGCCTCCCCCTGTGGCCTGTTTCAGTGACTTTATTTAGTCAAGTAATCACATGAAATCCAATATGATTTTCTGTGTGGGAGATAAAAAAGCAGAGAAAGAAAATGAAATATGATGGAGCAGAAAAAGAAAAAGAAGGAAGAAACACAAAGAAAGCATGAAGTCATTTAGTGAGAAAGAGTATGTCTAATCCACAAGAACATTTATGAAATAAACAGAGACATCCCAACCTTCTCGGTGTGAGAGGCTATTATCTCTATTGATTTTAGTTTACAAGTTCTCAAGTTCTTTCTCTCTCTTTCTCATTTAAGAAGGTAACATAAAATCCATAAATAATACGCATCCAGAGAGTCAGTTTCACTAGAAGGATCCTGAGAACTGCAGCACATTAATCTTATGACTGTGCATTGGACCACTCAGAGATATAAAATTTAGAATGGCCTCTTGAGGGTCTAAAGAAATCAAGCTCATGTTTCTCCCCTCACAGCCCCCAAGAGAAATATTTAGTGATAGTAATGTAAATCCAGAATGCTCATGCACACAAACACACATATGCAGGCTTAGGCAAATGCACACAGATATATACATATATGGCTCGGCAGAGGAGTAGAAACATTTATATTATTTGAAAGTGTGGGCGAATTAAACATTACACTATTAATAGTAATGATTTAGCCCCTACCACTGTCTGGTTTGAGCCATTACATTCTGGCTGTCTGTTTCATTGTCAATACGTCTCTCGTGACATCTGCTGCTGTTAATGCTGCTCTTTGAGGTATGACCAACAGTGGGGAAGACACTTGATATATAATACCAGAGTAGAGACACAGATAACCAAAGGAAAGCATGCCTCTCATAGCATAAGTTCTTTCAGGTTCAATAAGCAAAAAGTAAGCTTCTTCCCAACTCATTGCAACAGCACAAATCACCAACAATGTTCAAATATCCCCTTAGCTTACAATAATAAAAAAAAGAAAAAGAGGAGGAGAAGCAACCGGGGGTGTGAAGGCAACTGTTTACTGATAAAGGTATACATGTTAAATATAGCCCAGGGAGGACCAAAATCAGAAGACTTGGCACCAAATCATTGAACCAGATGCAATTGTATGAGCCTGCTCAGACTGCCCTAACAGAATACCACAGACTGGATGTCTGAAAGAAAATAAATTTATTTTTCCACAGTTCTGCAGGCTCCAAGTCCAAGACCAAGGTGCCAAAGTGATGGTTTCTGGTGAGACCAGCTTTTCATTGTGTCTCACATGCACAGGTACCCTCCACGCATGTGTCTTCCTGTATCTCTTCCTCTTTTTATAAAGACACCTGCCCTGTTGGACTAGGTCCCCACCCTTAGGACTTAATTTAACATTAATTATTTCCTTAAAGGCCATATCTCCAAATACAGTCACATTGGAGTTCAGGGTTTAAACATGTGAATTTGGAGACACAGAATTCAGTCTATAAAATCAAGGGGTTTAAATAAATGCATAGGTTTTGACACTGGAATGCCTGCCTTGGGTGATGGCTCTGCCACGTATGACCGCTACTGACCTTAGATGACATGTACCACCCTTCAGTACTCAGCTTCTCATCAGGAGAATGAGGATGAGAGGAGTAATTCCCTTAAGTAGTTTCTGTGAAAATTTAATAAGATGGTTCATATAAAGTGCAAGGTGCAAGGCAGGGTAAATGAAAATAATCCATAAATAATACTGGTAGATATTATTTTATCTAGATGAAGTATATACAGAGGGTGCAAGTTATGATGAGAATTTGTCTTTTTAAGTTTATTTACTTATTTTGGAGAGAGAGAGAGTGCACACACATGCATGCGAGCAGAGGAAGCAGAGACAGAGGGAAAGAGAGAGAATGCCAAGCAGGCTCCACACTCAGTGCAAAGCCCCATGTGGGGCTCCATGCAGGGCTCCATGTGGGGCTAGATCCCACTAACTGTGAGATTATGACTTGAGCTGAAACCAAGAGTTGGACGCTCACCTGACTGAGCCACACAGCCGCCCAATGATGAAAATTTCTAATTGTGTAATTATTTCCTTAGTCACCTGGACAAAAATCTGGTTTTGCACCTTTGTTCTCCTATCCTCAGGATGGTGAAAATAACTTGTCCTTCATATATCACAATTGTGGTATCAAAAAAAAAATGAGATAGTGCCTATGTAGTCTTCTGAGTTTCACAGGTATTATTCCTACTGAAAATATAGATTTTAGTGTTAATACAGCAGCATATATATTAGCTCAAAAGTAATTTCTTTACAATTAAAATTTACAACTGACTGGTATATATGATAGGTTGATAATTATGGCTTCTATTTGTATATTGAATGTGCTTTCTTTTCATTGTTGGTGTTGAGTTGTATTTCGTTTTGATTTAACATGAAAACGTAAAAGAGAGATATTCTGAATGACATCTAGACTTTTCCTATTTGACTTAGGCTACTGCTTGGAACCATAAACTTG
Organism: Panthera tigris; assembly: GCF_018350195.1. Taxonomy (NCBI): domain Eukaryota; kingdom Metazoa; phylum Chordata; class Mammalia; order Carnivora; family Felidae; genus Panthera; species Panthera tigris. Next base: position 24,260,009 of record NC_056668.1, read on the forward strand.
ATTTCTATGTGTAATAGAAGAACTTGAGAAATCCCTGTCACTTTCCTGCTCTCCCTCTATTTGTGTATGAATGAAAAATTCAGGAATAATGAATTTAGGGAAAAGACAGTAAATATCAGCCACTTGTCATGTATAAGTTTGTATAACTTATAAATGATTTTTTCAATCATTCTATTTCTCAAATTAGCAGTGCATAATAAACACATTTTAAAGATTTTTGGAAAAGATTGAGAGAGAATATATTAGCATACTAAGCTAAAAGAAAGTAGGCTGATGCAAAAAATGGAAAAATCAACTCAAGGGCACTAAATAGACATTTTTAAAAGGGTTATAAATTCAAATAGATAGCTAAATGTCTAAAAATTACTCTTCTACTAAAAAAATCATGAAAATACCATGTTTTATTTTATTTTTACTTTCAAATTAGCTTATATTTGAAGTTTTAGGTTAAACTATTTTTAGTTTTATAACTACTAAAGGTCTGAACAACACACTTAAGTCACTTTTATTTATGCTTTACTTACTCAAAACTGACAACATTTTTACTAAAGAATTTTTTTTCTATTTTTCTCTTTGGATTATGTGGAACCATTAAAAATATTATCATAAAAACATTTGTAACTAAGAGAAACAGGTCAAAAATAGAATATATAGAAGCTGTATTTTAAAGCATAGTTATAATATTACCTTAAAAGATTTTGAAACTTGTTTTTCCATGTTAATGTTCATCTAGAAAATATACAATTATTTTATTTTATTTTATTTTATTTTATTTTATTTTATTTTATTTTATTTTATTTAAGTTTATTTATTTTTGACAGAGAGAGAGGCAGAGAATGAGCAGGGGAGAGGCAGAAAGAGATGGAGACACAGACTCGGAAGCAGGCTCCAGGCTCTGAGTTGTCAGCACAGAGCCCGACGCGGGGCTCGAACTCACAAACTGCGAGATCATGACCTGAGCTGAAGTCAGATGCTCAACCAACTGAGCCACCCAGGCGTCCCAATATACAATTATTTTAAATCAGAGACTTTACATTATTCAGATAAAAGAATTAATGACTTGCAGGTGAAAATGTAAAGGGAAGCCATTACTCACTATTTCTATTGAACAATATATATTTTCACTAAACAAATGCAGGGTAATTTTAATTATTTAAGACATTTGTTTTAGTTATTAAAGATACTTGTTTTAGTTATTAAAGATAAAGATATATTAAAGTTTCTATAAAGTCTTCTCTAGTTTGTATTTCCCTTTCATCTAACCAGAAATAATAATAGCAGAGCTATCTATGTGGGAGGTTATGCCCTTTTCATTTTATTGACTAAAGAATTGAAAAGACCCAAGAAGAGAATGTGTGTGTATATGTGTGTGTGGAGGGGGTGGTTATAGAAATTTGCCTTTCCCAGATCCTTATATATTATCATAATTGCAGATTCATTCCTACTATTATTTGATATCAAAAGCTATCAGAAAATTATCAGAAAACTGATATCTCATCTTCCAGCTAGATGCCAGAAACATGATATTTGTTTTTCAGAAATACCTTCACCCCAGAAATATGCACCAAATTTTGTATCTTTCCATTGATGATATACATGAGTTTTTAAAAGATCTATAGGGATGATTTATGCAAGCAAAGGACCCTTAAGATATGTTTTAGTGTATTAGACCCTTAAGATATGTTTTAATTTATTAAACTTAATTCATAAAACAGATACTTAATTCTATTTTAACTGTATAAGATGTTATTCACCTTTGAGAGGTTTCAGAGTAAAGTGTTATCCATTTGCTCACTTAATATCACCAGAGATTCTAAACTGTATTATAAACCTAATATGTTTGATTTCCCTTTTAACTAATGAAATTTTATGACTAAATATGGTGACCTTTATATTCTCAAAATATTATAATGGTCTGAACAAATTTAGGAAGAGCTTAATTTAACATCCTAAGTTTAAATCAATTCTTTAATTGCACCTGCAAATTGGAGCTACATAGTTGATTCTTTAATGGGCATAATTCTCTGAAACATTACAAGAGTATAAAAAGATCAAATATGCACAGTTTCTTAACTCACAAATATGAGTACAAGGACATTTATTTTCTTAATGATGTATATACTTAATTCTAAATCATTCCAATGTTAAAAGAGCCTTACTCATTCAAGGAAGGCCATCCCCATCCAATTTAACAGAATATTACAAGCAGAGATTTTGGCCAGGTCTGAGGCCAGGGCAACAGACACCCAGAGTGTTTTTCATCTACTAGATTGTCATACTGAGACCTTTCTGAATAGGTTTAAGAGCTTGAAAGATCATTGTCCTTAAGGCTCAAATTATCTAATTCTCTTTCTTCTAACTGAAATATGCAACTTAAAGGTTGAACACACAGTTGGATATTGCATTTTCTTGGCTTTTGAGACATATAAAGATATTTCTGCTAACTGAAAAAAAATATTGCATTTTTTTCATATTCATGGATATATAAACTTCAACAGATATTTAAAACAATATCCAAATGAATTCTAGATATGGTACATACCATGGCCATGTCTTGATTGCCATCATGCCTCTAACTAACATCTATCTCCAAGTTTTGACGTTTTTCCTCCCTATTGTATGCCTTCAGCCTAGGCTTCCATTTGTTTTATTCTTCTAATCTTGCAGTACATGCTACGCAAATACAAGGTTGCCAGATCCCTCATGAGACGGACTAGTTGTTTCCAGCCTGCTCTTTAAAAAACTGGCTTGTGTTCCTTGTCAATCTTCATTTTGGTAGTACTCTCGATCTATCTTTGTTGAACCACTGGGACCCACAATTCTGTAATCTATTGACTTGCAGGGCACCTGCTGCCTAGCAATGAATGGTAGCATAAGACCCTTTTCCCAATAGACACTCTAAATATAAGTATTTGCTCAAATTAAGTTCAAAGAGAACCCCTCCCTTGCAGACTATAATTTATAATTTTATCCACTTCCTGATGGGCTAATGTTATAGTTGGACAACTCCCTTTAGATCTGCATGTACTGTTTTAGCTTCTTCCTTTTAGTCATTCACTATGATTGAAGTACTAACAAACCTGGGAACTAACCCAATATGAGAAAGGCATACCTGGAAGCTTTAAATAAAACACGACTTCACTCAAAAATACTATGTTTTGGATATATTATTCCCAATAAAAAATTATAAATACATACTAAAAATACTGTGTTTTGCTGTCTTTGTCATTGATAACATTTCATATGTATCTATCTTCATCTTAAAACCTGCTACTCAGAACAAAATGTTGAATAGATGATTTACGTCTTCATCTTAAACATCATTATATTTTCTTATATTTTCCTACTCAAACACTTTCTACAAAGCAAGTACCTTTTTATTGCATTTTAAATATTCCTGGCATTTCAAAAAACATTATAATAGGAATATTTTACAATAACCAAGAAGAATCTCTAATGTTTTCATAGAAAAAAAAATGAATTGATTAAGCCTGTAAGAAAGGTAATATGAGAGATCTTGTTTTCACATTGTTCTAAAGAATTTCTTCCCAGAGAGCATTCAGACCAACGTGGAAATCACATAAAAGTAAGTTATAACTCAAAGGTCTATAGCACTGTAACATATCCATGTTCTGCCACAGCAGAAATAGAGGTGACCCTTTTAAGCTGAAGAAAAATAATTAAGGATCACGAGATCATTATAGAAAGATAGGCAAAAAGAATAATTGTACTTTGTCCTTGCTCAGTATATGAGTTAGGTCTTCCTAATAAAAATTTAAAAAAAAAAAATGATTTGAGGGGCGCCTGGGTGGCTCAGTTGGTTAAACGTCCGACTCCTGGTTTCAGCTCAGGTCGTGATCTCACGGTTCATGAATTTGAGCCCCACGTCGGGCTCTGTGTAAGATCTCCATGCTTACAGCATGGAGCCTGCTTGGGATTCTCAATCTCTCCCTCTTTCTCTGCCCCTCCCCCCACTTGTGCATGCTCTCTCTCTCTCTCTCTCTCTCTCTTTCAAAATAAATAAACTTAAAAAATAATTCAAATAAAAATATATGATTTAATGAGTAAGCAGGATATAAGAGGAGGAGATAGTAAGGGACCTTTAGAAAACCATGTATTACTGTTCAAGGCTACATTGCCATCTGCCTGTGAAGATCCTTCCTTCATCAGGAAGAGTGACGGACATAATGACTCACCCTTGTGTAGTATCATATACATCTAATTTCTCAAGAAATTATTTAAGTATGTTGCATCAATGGGCAGGAAAAATTCATGAGGTTTTTTTTTTTTTAGTTTTTATATCTAATTCTATATTATGAGAAGTTTTGCATGCTTGCTATTTATAAAGGTTTTGATTGCAGAAATAAAAGAGACTGATTATCAGAGCTCTGAAAAAGAAAATAAGCAATGCTATGGATGAAATCCTAGTGTCAGTCATGTCAGGTATGGAGAAGTGCAGCTGTTCAGTGGGCCTGAAGCTAGACAGTAATACGCAATGTCTTCTGTACTTGACTGTGAATGAACCTCTCTGGGGGTGTGTCTTTAAAGACTAGGAGGTGGTAGAATTACTGAGCAAGGAAGAGCTCCTTCACTGCTAATATTTCTGGGAAAAAAAAAAGAATCCAAGGAAAGTTATTTAAAGAGCAGAAGGCTAAGAAATTATGGTGGCTAATATCACATAACTATCTTAAATATAAAATAAAAAGACCCTGTTTCCTATTACTTAACTCTTTGGAGTAGCATCTGTCTCTTAGCAACTGAAATTATCATTCACTGACCCATGAGAGGAGACAATTTTCATTAGTGCATGACAAGGAAAAGGGTGTTTCCTTAGACTTATGGCAAAAAAACAAAACCATCTGAAGAAGAGAATTTCTAGGGGGAGAATTTCTAGGTGAGACTGACTCTAGGATACTTAGAAAAGAAAATTTGGGGCAGTGATGACTCCACCAAAACTGAGACCAGAGTTTGACAGATAAATAAGTAAGCAAGTTTTCTCTTCTCTTTTTTGCCCTGCCTCAAAGAAGTCTGTTTCTTCTCTCCCCCTCTCCATTTCTCTTTCGCTCTCTCTCTCTCAGAAAGACTCTGGAAATAGATAGATAGATAGATAGATAGATAGATAGACAGATAATAGAGAGACAGATAGAGATAGATATAGAAAGAAATAGAAATATCTAGTCATTGTAAAAGGAAATGGAAGAAAGAAAGATACGAATTATGAAAAAGTAATGAGGAAAACATTTATAAAACCTTTAAAACTAAGTGCCAAAGGAGATATAATGTCCTTTGAATGTTGCTAGAATTTCTTTCATTTTTCCCTTCTCTACCTCCCAAGCTACCCAAGGGAGTTTGTCTCTTCCCAGTAAAATTCTAGCAACATAAAATGTAAGCAGTATACATACTTCAGAGGAAAAGTCATCCGCCATTCTCCAAGCAGTTCAGGGATTTCAGCAGCATGAAGTGTGCTCCGATTCGTGTGGTTTCCACAAGGATGTTGGAGGATTCTCCAGAAGAACACATATGGTATACGCATGTGGAGAATCCTGTGAAGATGTAACTCAATACCCTACCAACAAAATCATTTCTTTTTGGTACATGGTCCATTCTTGTTGGAGAAAACGGTCCATTCTTGTTGGAGACAATGGATAGAGAAATAAGGCTCAAATGAAGCAGTTGTTCCCAACCTTCCACAACCTTCTCACATGGTTTAATGTAAATGGCTACCTAAGACCTAGTTCCACACACAAAAAAATAAAAAAATAAATGAGTTCTATTTTTTTTAATAAATGTACAGTAAATAAGAAACCTGTAACAGCACTCACTCCATTAACCAATTTTCCCACCGTTTTTCATGAAGGAAGCATCACTTACAACCTATGCATTTTTCCTGTGATGCTGACTGATGACTGGATAGAAGCAGTTGCCAGGGGGATGGAAGTGGGGGACACAGGGAAAGGTTGGAAAAGGGTACCAACTTTCAGTTGTAAGATAAATAAGGTCTGAGGCTCTAGTGTAGAACAAGGCTATTCTAGCTGATAAGGCTGCATTGTATAATTGAAATTTGCTAAAAGAGTAGAGCTTGAATGTTCTTAATCAAAAAAAAAAAAAAGAGGGGGTAAATATATGAGGTGATGGATGCATTAATTATCCAGATGAGAGGAATCCTTTCAGAATGTATGCATTTATCATATCACCACCTCGTGCACTTTTAAGTTTCTTAATCATATTTCTCAGCTTCAATAAAGCTGAAAACAAGAATAGCAGGCTGGCAATTGGCAAGTCTTACTGACTTCTCTCAGAACATGATTTGGATGTTCATTGGCTTCCATTTTCAGGTATTCATTCTTTAATAAAGTCTTAAAGCATCTTTAGAACCCAGTGACTGCATACCAAAGCAGGGCAGCATGTGAAGAAACAGATTCCCCTTTCAGCGATTCCTCTTCTGTTCTTATAATCTGATTTGGGAGGCCAGGCAACCTGTTCATCACCCACAGGGTTATTACCTCAGAAGCACAGACCACATGAGATTTACCTGTGAGCCTTTCTCAGTTGAAATTAGGGCTTCATTCGTTTTGCCTCAACTGCTTTAGTTTTCTGAACAAGAAAGTGTTTAGTAACACCAGCGGCTGAGGAAAATCTTGAGGGAATTACTTGCTAACCAGTTGAAGCATGTTACTTTCACTCTCTCATGACAGTGCCCTTAAATTCACAAACTGGATACTCATTTTCCATTTGTAATTACCAAAAATAGAACTTTCACAGACATACAATTTTTTCAGAAATCTTCACTGAGGGTGACATGTGAGAATTGATTAGACTCTGACTATACCCACATAAGATTGGAATGAAAGTGGAAAAGTATAATCTTTATTATTTTAAAAACTCACACTTAATTTAGTCAATTAATGCTAGTCAATTTACTCAATTAATATTAATGACAATTTATAAATTTCTTTGACAGGCTTGGATTTCTTATTTATTAAAAAGCACTGCTACCTAATTCCTGACTGACTTTAATAAATTTACATGTCCAGGGAGAGTATAATGTGGGCAAAAGTGACTGCTTTCATTTTTTCAGAGATTGTCTTTCATCTTTGAAAATGTTCTTTAAGTTTATTTTTGAGAGAGGAGAAAGAGAATACTTGAGTGAGGGAGAGGCAGACAGAGAGAGAGAGAGAGAGAGGGAGAGAGAGAATCCCAAGCAGGCTTCACGCTGTCAGAATCAGAGCCCAACACAGAGCTTGAACCCATGAACCATGAGATCATGACCTGAGCAGAAATCCAGAGTCAGCCACTTATCTGACTGAGCCACCCAGGCACCCCTGAGACTATTTTAATAAAAGAAACCACAGAATAAAAAATAAACTTGATTTTCAAAATGAATTTCATTCTAATTAAAATTTTCACTTTATTTTTTTAATTAGAGAATACTGACTGGGAGCTCTTTGAGATTCTTTTAATGATGATGGGGAAGAATGTCCAGTGCACCAAATAGCTGAGGCCAAACAAATGGTTTTTCCTAACTTTTAATGTTTTTTAACATTTTTTCTTGAATAGACCTCAATTACACAGGAGAGAATTAAGTATAATCTTTAGTTTATGACATCCTGTCATTCCTGGGTCCAAACATAGCCCTCTGTTACTTACCTGTTGGTTAGTTCATTTATTTTTACTTATGTAATGACCCACATATGAACTCACTATTCAGTAAAAACACTGACAACTTAAGTAGGACAGACATTATGGCTTTGCCAAGATACTCAACTATAACTCAACCAACGTGTGGCCATGCAGTGCTGGATTTAGTATTGTGAGGATGGAAACATTAAAAGAAAGCAGGGATAATTTTAGTTGGAGACAGACGACTCAGGTAATTCGCAAGAATTCCATGCACTCCTGGTTTGTCCTCACAGATAATCTGCATTTTGGGTGGGAATGCAAAAGTTCCAGAAGAATCTTGCCTCAGCACAATGGACTATGATAACAGCCTGTGACTTCCACATGCTTTCCAGAACAACAATAATACAAAAGAGCAAAACAGTGACTTGAGGGGTGTTCTGTGGATTTCAAGACTGTGGGAGGAGTGTGATGAGCATCCCTGACAGTTTTTCCTTTTTCAGGTAATAGGTTGAGTCCATATCCCTTCCTTATCTTCTCTGCAAAAGATTGCTTATAATTTGAATAATTACTGCTGCCAGAGGGTGGTACGCAAACACACACACACACACACACACACACACACACCAGCAAAATATACTTCTATATATTAATAATATATATTAATAACTTATATAGTATAATATATTAATAATAAAATACATTGATATATATACAATTCCAAACTTATATAACATTTACTTGACCACTACCATAGCCCTATCTTTTTGTAAGTGCTGCTGTTACTTTATAATGATAATGTCTTACTATTTCCACACTTTCTATTGGAGTCCCCAAAAATGGTGAAGTTTTTGTTCCAGTTCTTGGCACTAGCCTTAAGGGAAAAAAAAAGGAATGAAAGCTTAATTTTAATTACAATTAAACACAATATAGAACAATACAGAAAGTTTAGGAGGCTCTGAAAAGAAAAAAAAAATCATCCAATACAGCAGCTGGCGTGAGACTTAAACATATGTCATATCATTTCACTTTTCTTCTCAAGCACTTCGATGTTTTCTCATTTCTCAGACAACAAACTCTCAGTTCTAACAATGGCTTAAGAGGGCCACGATGATCTGTACTCGCTTCTCTTATATCTCTGACCCCATCCCTGTGACTCCCCAGTTCACTCATTCTCCACCAGCCACACTGGGCTCTTGCTGCTCTGGCATGCACCAGGTGGGATCTCAGAGCAGAGCCTCTGTTGCCACCGCTCCCTCCCCAGGCATGTTCTGCTCTCAGGACATTTGCCAAGTGCCGCTCCCTTGGCCTGTTCCACTGTATTTCCAGAAACCTGGCCACTTTGCTTGCTCTGTGTTACCTTATCAAGGAGGCCACGCCTACAGCTCTGTTGAAAATCCAGTCCTATCCCTAAGCCCCACAAATGCAAATCATCTGGCTATTTTCTTTGTCTACTTCAGTTTTCTTCTGAAATGCACTCTCTTCTGACACAGCATAACTGACTTAGTTGTTTTGTTGATGGTCTGTGATCTTCCACCTGAGTGTGAGAAGCCAGGACTTGGATGCATCTCCAATGTTAGAGGGAGCCCTGCCATGTAGTTTCCACTCAATAAACATGCACACTGTTTTTTATTTTATTTTAATTTAATTTATTTTATTTTATTTTATCTTATCATCTTATCTTATCTTATTACTATTATCTTCTGTGTTTTTTTTCCTGCCACGTGCATTGTTATTTCTTATCTTCCAGTGAGTTGTGTGTTTTCCAGCTCTCCATTAAGCTGTCCCCAGCCCTCCCCTCTGTACCAGATAGGAGCACAAGTCAGATTTGGCACGGTTTTAATAGCCTTTATCTATTTAGTAAGGAGGCATTTGGAAGTCTGATGTCTCTCTATGCCTGTGGGCTCATTGTCTGGTAACTTTTCTCAGCATTTGGCAGCATTACGAGCAACAGTTTCATAACTGACACCACTCTTAATCACTCACTCATCATAACTAACGTTGTGAGGTCTTTCTGCCTGTCTGCTCCTTGGGCTTTGGCATTACACAGAGTTGTCTCTCCTGATTTTCTGGCCTGTAAGGGAAATCAATCCAGTGTCTGCTTGCTTGGTTGAGCCACACATCCCATGCAGACTTTCTTTTGGTGCTTCCCCTGAAGCCTGATGATCGTGCACACATTCAGCTGGTTCTAGCTAACTACACATCTGAAACTATTACAACATTTACTGCTCCAGTCCTAAAGATCATCTCTTTCAACTTACTTTTTTATCTAAAGTCAGTGCTTTGAATGTTTTGGAATACACTATGTTGTTAACATGATTTTTTTTTAATGAAAGCAAAAGAAAAATATACGTGATTTGGGTAGAATTTAAGTTTGCATCTATTATGGATAAAGTCTTGCTAAGACTTTTTGCCTCTGATTTGGAAAGATATGAGTTTCTGGGGCCAAGTCAGGGCTGTGAAACGGACTGTGAATATGTCCGCAAAGCAAGACTATACAGGTTGCATCAAAAAGACAACAGTGTTTTCCCCAGACGGAACCATAAACTGCCAAAAGGGAAATTGTCACAGCTGCATTAATCTGCTTTCTCTTTGTTTTTTTCTCTCACTTGTGTCTCCGGAATTGTGGTAGTACAGAGCTGTACTGACATTGTATCCAATGAGTGGGGAGAAGAATCTCCCTCCATTACGTCCTAAATGATGAAGACATTTTTGTGATAAGAGCCTGTAATAGTCTAGAGTGTCTGATATTAGAAGGTAAATTACCTCTTTGGTGGAAAAGCTTTCAATCATTTAGGGTAAGCTCTCCCTCCATGGCCGTGACTTTGCCCATAAAAATAGAAGAGAATATAAAACTCTTCACATCATACAAAAGCATTTCCTTTACCTTTTAAAGGTAATCTTTAACAAAGGTAACAAAGGTAAATCTTTGTTTGAAGATTATGTGGATTAGATACCTAAAGATTTCTGATTTTTTTACCCATGACTTTTGAAGGAGATACATAGGCAAAAGTAAGATAAACGAATAATAATTTCAAAAGTTGTTTTAAATCTATTCTTGCTTCAAGATATAAAAGTATCAAAGTATGGAATAGTCACATGGGCATATAATGTTAAATGGACCAAATTACTTAATGATCCTCTCAACACATGCTTTTGTAATTCAGATTTGCTCCTATAGCTCTGCGTAGTTTATACAGTGTGCAGAATCTTAATCCCTTCATCACATCATCAGCATTCAAGATAATGAGGTTTTGACATATTTAAAAGGAGGTAAATCTAATGAAGAAATCATATACACAAGTCAAATTGCATTTAAGATGTTTCCCTACTTATCACTAGAATTGAAGGTGTAATTTAATATGGATTTTTGATTAAAAACAGATGGTTCACATCTGTTCCCCAAATGAAAAAAAAAGCCATTTTAACTGAAAAGTGTAAGTCACTGAAGTAATATCTGATGAGGAAGACATGTTGAATATAGTTTGATTCTGTCACCACAGATAGGTTCTGATATCTGTCCACTGTAAAGTAACGAGAATAAAAATAAATACATTTGTAGAACAATATCCTCACAGGAATTATCCCATGTTACAAGATGTTCCAGAGGTTAGCTGTGTGAACTTTCAGGCAATGCAATCTTCTCACAATGAACCCAGCCAACAACCTAAGAGGTTGACAAACTTGAGGAAAAGGTGATATGGCCAAATAGTAGATTTTCAGCTAGCTTTTTGAGAATGAGGTTCTTTGTGAGACACAGGTTGTAAGGTAAACTCTATGATTCTTGCCTCCTGGTATTCACATCTTTATGCTATGACTTCCCCTTGAGTGTGGCAGACCTGTGACTAGCTTTAATCTGATAGAATATGGCAAAGTTGATAGGGTATATGTGATCGCATATACATGATTATGTTGATAAAACTGCAACACCCATATTGGGAAGAAACTCTTCCTTGTTGGCCTGGGAGAAGCAAGCTTCTATGTTCAGATCAAAAGTCAAAGAGCTGAGGGTAGTCAGAAATCAGCAAGAAAAATCAGATCTCAGTCCAGTAGCCTGAAAAGAAGTGAATTCTGTCAACAACCACGTGTGTTTGGAAGTAGGTTCTCCCCAGTCAGACCTCGTAAGAGGCTGCAAACTGCAGCCTTAACCATCACCTTGATTGCCTGTTTAAGACCCTAAAGCAGAGTATCCAGCTAACCAAAGACAAGACTCTTGACTTGCAGAAAGAGTGAGACAATATATAGGTGTTATTTTAAGCTTCCAAATTTATGGCAATATTATTATGCTGCAATACATAGCTAATACAACCACTTTTGGACTCTGCATTTCATAAGATGTTCTTTCTCACTAAAGAAAGGCAAAGCATTCAAAATTAGCAGTGATGTTACAGGACCCATTGGAATGGTTAAAGGCGACGCAGAGAGCTCTGGCCCTTTAGAAATGGTGAGAAATGATTTGCATAAAGGTAATGCTGCTAAAACTTCTGTAAGAACCAATGAGAATATAAGTTATCAAATTGAATAGGGTGGTATCTTGAAGGAAATAATCATTTTTCAATAATCATTGGTTCAGTTTGATAGCACATCAAGGATGGTGAAGGTGCTTAGAAAGCATTCCTGTGCGCCATAGTGATTATGAATGCAACATCTTTGTAGGATGCTAAGATATTTTATGAACATAAGGAGCACTATTCCTGAAACTAAGAGGCCACATTACTTTTAGAAGACACCACCTTGAAACACAGATAGGCATATGACCAAGAATATATTCTAAAAGTATAGTTAAGGTCATGATCTTAGATTGAAGGCAAGAGCCAGTTTGCAAATTTTAACAGTGAAATCCTTATTTTTAAATTATTAAAATATAGAGTATAATAATTAAGCTGTGGATATATAAGAAAATTGAACATTATCATATATTTACCCATTATAAATTTTTAAAATTTTTGCTATAATTTATCAGTTCCATATAAATTATAGTATCTGCAAATTATTTTCTAGATTATAGAATCAATTACAAATATGCTTTCTCAAATATATGCTAATATAATTTTTTTTAAGTCAGGTTAAGGATTCAGTAAGTAATTGTATGAAAATAAGAATGTTCTATATTGCCTTTTCACTTACTAAGTTCTTATGACTTTAACCCATTTCTTTATGGAAATCTCATGTCTGAAAGGTGCAATATACCATTTTGTTCCTGTTAATTTATTTTCACTTTCTCACTTATAGAGAATACCTACAGATAATGGATTGATGTAGACATTATCATCAGTATAATTTCATAACTCTCAGCAGATAAGCATTAAAGAGTTTTCTTCCACAATGGCAGATGGCAGCATGTTAGATAATTGTAAATTATTATATATAAGAATTATACTGTGATGGAAGCTAGAAAGAAAAAGTGACTGATAATTTTGTTGAGAAGACAAGAAAAATGAAAATTGAATTTTAAAAATCGGGAGTTGTATATCACTACAGTATTGACCAATCTGTATTTTTTTGAACTATCATTCACCACAAGTGGTCCAACAACACAACAGGAGAGGGAAAAAGTCAAGTCCTACAGAGATTGCAGATGACAGCCCAGTGCTCAAATTCCTAATCAAATCACCACCATCTGCGTAACTTGTGATCAAATCTGCTTTTGCATTTGGCTTTTATCTCCTCAAGGATATTAGTCTTAATGCACAGATACCTTAAATAGAGAAGAATAATGGATTTGAAGATGAAAAAGAATAGCATGACCCACAGAGAATAAGAGTCAAGAGCTATGTTTATTATTATTACAAACTCTTTGTCCATGTGTTTGTAACTGTTTCCCAAGACTTAACCGATTGTGTACAGGGAAGACATGATGTTCTGCATTCTGACCCTTCTGTATTACCTGTCAGCTCGTAATTGATAAATGTTAATTAACTGACTCACTGGCTAAATACTGCCTGGAAAACACAAAGAGTAATCCTGAGATCAGGGAATTCGTTATTTCTGGGGTACACACAGGGTACTCCCTTGTTACTTTCTTACTGCTTTCCAGAACACATCTAATCTATGTATTTAAAAGTGTATTGTGTTTCTTTCCTTGTTTTAAAATTCTTGTACCTGGATTAGTGAACCAGGATGAAATGCATACCGGTGCATTTCTGCAGAGATCAATGACACTGTAGTTCATTTTGACATGAACAGAGCCAGAAATACAGATACTCTTAAACCTTATATGTTATTCAGTGCTTTTCAAATATATAACAGAACTAACTTAAATATGCCTGATAGAAGCCCAAAGCAGAAATGCATGGAAATTTAGGAAGAAACTGAAATCAAGCATTGTAAAGCTCTTAGCCTTTCTCTTTTGTCCCTGTTTCCCTATTTATCTATTTATTTCCCCTTCTAGAAATGCCTTTGCTTCTCTAGACCCCATGACAAATCTGTCTATCTGTATTGATATTGAGGTTATGTGTTATAATTCCAGCCTTGTGAACTGGCTAATTGGTCCCAGTTGCAAATTCAGGGAAACATACAACAATGAGCCAACTTGGAAAGGTGTCCATTGCTAATCTATCCAGAGAGGGCCAAGAAAATGAGCCATAGTGGAATATAATGGCTCATAGCAAATTTCCCAAAAAAGCAGCAGCCTGTCTATAGTGTAATCTGAGAGTGAATTGTACAATGAATCTTAGAATGTAATCTTAAATGAATCAAGAAATATCATTCCACTTCAAGGTTTTAAAACTTCGAGCACTTTTATCACTGTGTCGTCTTTTGTATTGAACTCAGCAATGTGTACACATCTCCAAGAAAGGCACCTGACTTTTGTCCTCTTCATTTCCACAAATAAAACAGGTGAGAGGCAACTGTCAAGAAAAGTTTAATCCAAGCTGAAATTACTAGATAAATTAACAGTGCAATCCCTTGCTTTCATTATCTTTTCATTTCATACAGTTTCACATTTTTAAAAAGGAATTCATGAATATATTTACATGAAAATAACATAAATGAAATAGACACTATAGAGGAAGAGCCAAGAAATTTTCTAGGTCTGTTAGGCACAGCTTTTTTTTTTTCTTTCTAGACACTGCTTTTTCTTTTGTCAATTTAAAGGAAGGTAGTAAATGTTTAAATCAATTTTCATTTTGTTCAAAATGCTCAATCACTAAAACCAAGTGATAACCTGTTCATTTCAGATACTTAATGAAAACTAGCAAAAGGTATGAAAAACATCTACTACCAGTGGTATGCTAGATCCAGCATGTGCTGGATAATGAAAGCTGTTTTTACAAGTTGGTTATTAAATACAGCTGTCCTTGAAAGTTAAGCTATACAAACTTACTCGAATTATTTTTAAAAGGTAATAAAGGCTGAAAACTGCATCCTAATTATTTTACTATATTTTACTGTCATGTATGGTCTTGAGGTTATTTTGTCTATTTAATCTATACGGGGGAAATACATAATAGTGTACTACAACACATTTCTTCTAACTTTACATTCAATAATATCATAATATCACATTGGTAGTTCAAAAGTCGTCATAGCAGGGATGCATAATCAGACCATAGAAATGGGCAAATGTTACAATCAGGGTTTTTTCTTGTTGTTGTTTACCGAGCTTACTGTTAAACATTTATCAATCTACTGTATGTTAGTCTCTAGAAGTATGAATTATATATTTTGAGGCATTACACTGCAGTTCTCTAGAGATAGATAAACTAAAAATCCCAAAGAACATGCTAGAAGAAAAACATTAGCTGGGGAAAAATGACCTGTTTTGCTTCATTTCTTCTGCTTGAAAGTGTTGATACCTTGTAGTTTGCGGAGTGCTCAGTGCAGTATTATGGGAAGTGTGGGACAGTTACTTGAACCAGGTTAATTAAAAACTCCAGAGATGATTGATGAGTAGCCAATGAAAAGATGTGGCAGGAGATACAGAAGGAGGGATCAGGAAGAAAGATAAAAATGTTTAAAATATTTTATTTTTAGAAGACAAATGTGCTAGATAGGGTGTAAGTCAATGTTCTCCTCCCTCATTAAGATGTACATTATCCAGGAGGCTTTTGGATTTGGACATAATATTGAAGTTTGGGAGTCATCCTAAGATGGGAAAATAAGTCCAACCAAAATACTACATACAGTCCCCTTAAATCCAGTCACCACTTTCAATCTATTAGATTGTCAAAAGTTATCTTAATGTATTCATTACTCAACCTGTTTCTTTTTTATAAAACAATGAAAATAATCTTTCATAAAAGTAGCTACAACTCTTTCACCACCATTTTAGACGAGTTCGGGCGCGTTCAGGGTGGTATGTCCGTAGTTTCACCGCCATTTTAAACCTAGCTCCATACAAGGCTCCACAGCTGCTGTTGCAGCCTGACCTGGACCACGTGGCCGGCACCCGCAGTGGACAACTCAGCCACCACGGAGAACATGAATGAATACATCAGTATAGAGGAATTTGCAGAGGGATACAAGATCAACGCCAGCAGAATGACAGTAAAATGTTTATTGCGACACAGGCAAGAAAGACCTGACTGAATATTTGTCTCAATTTGGAGAAGTTGTAGACTGCACAGTTAAAACAGACCCAGTGACTGGAAGATCAAGAGGATTTGGATTTGTGCTTTTCAAAGACGCTACGAGTGTTGATAAAGTTTTGGCACTGAAAGAAACAAACTGGATGGGAAATTGATAGATCCCAAAAGGTCTAAAACCTTTTGGAAAATGTTTATTTATTTATTTTGAGAAAGAGAAAGAGAAAGAGAGCATGTGCACAAGAGTAGGGGAGAACAGAAAGAGAGGGAGAGAGAGAATCCCAAGCAGGCTCCGCACTATCAGCACAGAGCCCAACGTGGGGCCAGATCCCATGAACCATGAGGTCATGACCTGAGCTGAAATCAAGGGTCAGTCGTTTCATTGACTGAATCACCTAGGTGCCCCAAGGCTAAAGATTTAAAAGAAAAAGAAGTCCCCCTAAAAAGGTTTCTGTGGGTGGATTGAGCTCAGATACTTCTGAAGAACAAATTTAAAAATGTTTCAGAGACTTTAGAGAGATTGAAAATATTGATGTTCCCACAGCTATGAAAACAAATGAAAGAAGAGGATTTTGTTTTATCACATGTACTGACAAAGAGCCAGTGAAGAAACTGTTAGAAAGCAGATATCATCGATTTGGTTCTGGGAAGTGTGAAATCAATTGCACAACCCAAAGAGGTATATAGCAGCAACAGCAACAAGAAGAAGGAGGAAGAGGGGCTGCAGCTAGTGGTCAAGGTGGTGCTAGAAGCCTTCTCATGGATGAAGTCAGCACCAACACTGGAACCAAGGATTTAATAACTATTATGATCAAAGACATGGAAATTACAGTAGTGCCTATGGTGGTAATCAAAACTATTGTGGCTAGGGCCACTAGGATTATATTGGGTATAACTGTGGGAACTATGGATATGGACAGGGATATGCAGACTACAGTGGCCAACAGACACTTAGGGCAAGGCGTCTGGAGAGGGTGGCGATCACCAAAACAATTACCAGCCATACTAAAGGAGGATGTTGGAGAAAACAAGAGGAGCTTGCTCAAGTAACCCATCTTGCAGGATGACAGTGAAGACTGGCCTTCTGTTGATCTAAAATGATTATTTTGTAAAAGACTTTCTCGTGTACAAGACACAACTGACACAACTGTGTCCAACTGCTGATAGCCGCCAATTAGTTTTCTATGTATTTACTTTGTCTTTTGTGTGTCATGACTCGATGTGGATTTCTGTTTATACAAATTTTATTTGTGTGATTTCATGTTAAACCTCCAACAAATGCTTCCCTATGTGATTGTTTTTCTGTGTCAGGTACTAAACAGCTCTGTAAAAGTATAATTTTAAATAAGCAATAATTAAGGCACATTTTATTTTGTAGGGAGTTTGGGTCCATACAGAGAAACCGTGGTCCTTTAGGAATAGCCATTGTTACCCTGTTCCCCGTTTTTGTTAGATGTATTCTATGCTCCAAGGCTTTGTTTCCCTGTTAACTGAGGTTTCCACCACATCTTGAATGTTCCTTCTCTGTATATCTATCTGGAGACCCTGTCATAGTGTTGTCATTAGTGGAAGACTTCTAACAGACCCTGAATTTTCTGGATTATATTTTGACATTTTAGCATATGGTGTTAGCTCTTTCATGAACAAAAATCATTGTGTTTTATTCCTGTCTCTGGAAAGCCATTTGTTATGATATGCTAAATCAGACTTCATCAGTGCTCTGCTAGAAAGACCTTTGGCTAATCATAATACCATGACTTTAATTATTCTGTTGATAAAAATGTCCAGATATACCCATGGAAAAGCACTGTTAAACTGTGTATTGGAGCTACATTTTAACAAGGATTTTGGCATACAGATATGAGATTGTTAAAATTTGAGCAAAAGTTATAAGTCAGGGAAAGACAGATATCATATAATTTCACTCATATGTGGAATTTGAGAAACTTAACAGATGAACATAGGGGAAGGGAAGAGGAAGAAAAAATAAGATAAAAACAGAGAGGGAGGCAAACCATAAAAGACTCTTAAATACAGAAAACAAACTGAGGGTTGCTGGAAGGGAGGTGGGTGGGGGGATGGGTTAAGTGGGTGATGGGTATTAAGGAGAGCAATTTTCAGGATGAACACTAGGTGTCATATGTAAGAGATTCTTCGGGGTTCTACTCCTGAGGCCAAGACAACACCGTATGTTAACTAACTGGAATTTAAATAAATAAATTTTTAAAAAATCTAAAATCTTGTAAATAAAAACATTCTATGTAAAAAACAAAATTGAACAAAAGTTAGACTCAGATATTTGAAGTAGTGGCTGAGGAAATTATATTCTGTTAGTATTATGTCACAGCAAATACCAACCTGAACAAAGTGTTTTCTCTTGGGGCATTCTTAGGAAGCTATATTAAGTGTTAACTGTTAACATGGTGTGAGTTCTCAGAAAAAGTCACGGTAGTAGATTTCATCATTTTTAATGGATTAGTGCATGAGCTGAGTAGTTAAGCATAACCACATTCAGACATAGTAGGAGCAGTGGAGAAAAGTATACTTTAAATTTTATGTATGTTAACACAAATCTAAGTGACCAAGTCATTACAACAGATCTTCCTGGTGCATCAAAAAGCAGTTTTAGCTCTAGATTTTGGAGAATTTCCTGGGTGAGTTCAAGCTTTGAATTTTACATTCCATGTAGTTGTTAGACTTAAGGTTTTTAATTTTTGTTTCTGTGGTTCCACATTAGCTTCTAGGATTGGCATACATATTCACAGGCAGAGTGTTGACCTCACCTTCAACCAAATGTAAATCTTTTTATGCTGATGAGGGCCTTTGTTTTATTTGGTGCCTGCAACTTTCTTTGTTCAATGATGTTTGTACTTGCTGACTATTAAGTTACAATGCACTTGGCCCTGTTTTGGTCCTGTTTAGCTATTTGACTTTAAACTTAGACCGGGTACCAATGTTGGCTATTGCAGGGGACTGTTTATTCTTTCAACATGCAACCTTAAGGAAGACAAGGGAGATTTTCATTTTAAGTTATGTTGTCAAAGTCTGTAGGTACAGTGTTTTTAGGGCAGTGAATCCTATTAACTTCAAACAAACAAAAAGTGACTGCAGATACCCTAGAGATTAATTCTGTTTACATTTTGTTTTCACTGCCTTCCTATAATTTTTTTTAGTATCATAATCATACAAAAATGAGATAAGATTTAAAAGCTATTATTAATCGATACCAAAATCTATAAAGAAAATATATTTTTAAATAATTTTTCTGGGATGAGTAAAGGTACAAATATATCCTGAAATTATCTAAATTATCTTATATGCATAGAGAAATAAAGCTAAATATTCACAGTGTCCTAGAAGTGATTAGTTTATTGAATATCAATTAGTATGTTTTACATGTTGTTACAGTCAATATAGAATATAGAATGTATCAGATACAAGGGCCTCGTTGAAAAAAAGTCTGCTTTTTTTTCAATGTGCTCGTTGATTAATTCACTGAATGGGTTGAATTTTGAACCAAAACATATTTTAAAAATCTGAAAAGAAAATGGAGTCATTACCATTTTAAATGTCACTGAAATGAAAATACTGAAGTCCTGGGTAAGTGATTTCTTTTCATAAGGTTAAATATCTGCCAAGAATATTAGCTGAGTTTTCCCAAAATTGCCCTTCAAGTGCTATTGCTGCCAAAAACCAACACAAGGAAGTGAAACCAGTATTATCTAAAAATCACAGTGCCATGACATTGAATTGCTGTGATCTTATTGCAGCTGGGATGTCATCGCCAATGTTTATTTTAACCAATTTTATAAAGCAATCACTGTTGCTACTGCTTAGTAATATGCTTACAAACTTGATTATTGCCCTGGAGACTGATAATCTAGTGGGTGAGACATACTATAAACAAATCATTGCCACATAATGTGTTAAGTGCTATAATAGAAGTGTTAGTGATGTATTTTGTTTTGGAACACAATGAGGAAGAAGGCTACCTTTCAAAGACTATAGGAAAGCTTCAGAAAAAGAAAAAAAAAACAATAACTGGGATACATGTTTAAGGAGAAGGAGGAGAGAGAAATAGGCAAAGGCAGAAATGTCCTAATAACTTCAAATGATTAGCTCATAGAAAAATGTTCAGTGTAGGTAATAATCAGATAATTTACATTAAGGGAAAGATTATCCATTTATAGCCTAGCATCTTTGTATTGGAAGAGCTAGTCCAAGATTGGTGGAGTAGCTCATAATTTGCTACAGAAACAGAAAAACTAAATTAGAATCTTTGGAAAGAAGGTCACAGGTATATTTATTTTGAAATAATTATCCAGGAGATTCTGATGCTCATTGCTGACACAAAGTATTACTAAGTCAAAACATTATTTTCTAGCACAGCGATGTAAAATTTTTATTGTGAAATTTCATGTTACAACATTGCTTTTCCCATGTGCCAAGCCCTATCCCTTTGGGGCTGTGAACGTACAAAGATATCAGTTTGATATTTAAACATTTAAACACAAACTACAACTGTTCCCAGAAGTCTTTGGGAGAAGAGAGCCTTCCAAATTCTATATTTCTGAGGCTCTGATTTCCTTTTTTTTTTTCAGCTTTGTTGAGGTGTAGTTGACAAAATTATAATATGTTTAGAGTGTACAATGTGATAAGATGATGTACGTACATATTGTGGAAGGATTGATTCTCCATCGAGCTAAAGCATCCATCACTTCATAGATTTACTTTTTCTGTGTGAGAACATTTAATTTCTACTCTCTTAGCAAATTCCAGTTGTATAATTCAGCGTTATCATCTGTAGTAACCATGTTATACATTAGTTCCTCAGACCTTACTTTCTTTTATAACTGAATGTCTGTAGCCTTTTACAAACTTTTCTTTGTTTTTCCCACTCCCCAGCCCGTGGCAACCAGCATTTTACTTTGTTTCTATGAGTTTGGTTTGTTGAGATTTCACATATAAGTGAGATCATATCGTATTTGTCTTCCTCTGCCTGGCTTAGCAGAATGCCTTTCAAGCATTTCCATGTTGTCACAAATGACAAAATTTCTTTTTTTTTTTTTTGTCTGAAATAATATTCCAGTTTGTGTGTATACATACATATATACATACATACATATATGAAAAAAAAAATATATATATATATAAATACATATACATATGTATACCACATTTTCTTTATGTATTCATCCATTGATTGAGACTTAGGTTGTTTCCATACCTTGGCTATTGTGAATAATGCTGCAATGAACAAGATAGTACAGGTACCTCTTTTAGATAGTGATTTCATTTCTTTCAGATATATACCCATAAGTAGAATTGTTGGTCATTTCATAGTTCTTTTTTTTTTTTTTTACATTTATTTATTTTTGAGGCACAGAGTGAGACAGCCTGAGTGGGGGAGAAGAGAGAGAAGGAGGCACAGAATCTGAAGCAGGTTCCAGTATGTCTTTGGAAAAATGTCTATTGAAATCTTCACATAATTTTTTAATTATTTCTTTTTTTCTCTTGAGTTGTATGAGTTTCTTGTATATTTTCATATTAACCCCTTATCATATATATGGTTTGAAAATACTTTCTCCAGTTCTGTAGGCTGCCATTTCATTTTGTTGATAGTTTCCTTTGTTGAGTAAAACTTGTTCATTTGGGACAGTCTGGGGTTCTGATTTCTTAATGTTTTTGCAAGCTAAAAATGGGAGTTCAATTTTGATAAATGGATTGGTTTTATATTGAATTCTAAATCAATATGTTACAAAAAAACAAACAAACAAAAACATGTTAAAAAATATCGATTGTGATGGTTCACTGCTTTTTCTGTTTGGCTTGACTAACATACATAAAAGCAAAATACCAATATCCTTTCTTTGTAGTCATAGTCTTGGACACCGATTTAAAAGGTGTCAAGGATGTTTTTAGATATAGTTAAGATTAGTAAGATTAGTGTAAAGAGAACTTACAGTCCATTGATTTTAACTCATTTTCAAAGTGCAAAAAGAGCTCAAGAAGAAAACCTGTTGCTCAGGTTCCTTGAACCTGACAAGTTCAAGGAAAAGCATGAGTGGAACATAAGCTTTATCTTTGGCTAATCACACAGTCTTTGACCTATGAAATGTTTAGCCAAAAAATTTTCCCTCTGGTTATATTTTCTCAAATAACATAACATTCATGATTTTGCTGTAGCAGAAATTTTGTGATAGACTATTCCACGTTTCAAAGAACCAATTGCCAGGAAACAAACAAATAAACAAAAAAATCATAAGGCTTCATGAACAAAACCTGTTCTTTTTTTATTTTTTTAATGTTTATTTATTATTGAGAGACAGAGAATGAGTATGGGAGGGGCAGAGAGAGGTGGAGACACAGAATCTGAAGCAGGCTCCAGGCTCTGAGCTGTCAGCACAGAGGCTGACGTGGGGCTCGAACTCACAAACCACGAGACCATGACCTGAGCCGAAGTTGGACGCCCAACCAACTGA
Organism: Panthera tigris; assembly: GCF_018350195.1. Taxonomy (NCBI): domain Eukaryota; kingdom Metazoa; phylum Chordata; class Mammalia; order Carnivora; family Felidae; genus Panthera; species Panthera tigris. The sequence goes on from NC_056668.1 coordinate 24,282,636, forward strand.
GCCACCCAGGTGCCCCAAAACCTGTTCTTTATTGGTGGAGTATGTTATGTATAGATCCTGAGATTTCTTACTCTCAATCTCTGATAGACATTTTAATGAAAGGGACTTACATTTAAGAAATATTGGTTAAATTTACCAATGCCTTTGTAAGTGTGTTAGCAGTTATGGTTAAAACAAACATAAAGTTAAAATTCTTTTTTTACTCATTTATGTTGGTTATATTATTAAGAAGGGGAAAAAGTAACAAGTGTTTAGAAAAGATAGTACTGTCAATTGCCTTGGCCAATTTGTATTTGATATAGTCTGGCCAAAGGAGTTCTGATCAGATATCTGACAGATGTCAATTCCTGTTGCATAATAGAGTCACAGAGTATATCTTCAGTGAATAGAAATGCAGATAGTCCTAAAATAGCCCATCTGATCTTGACAGCCAGAAAATGCCCACATCAAGGTACTTTCCAGTGGCATAATGACATCTCTGCTCTGTACATGTCCTAAATGTGGTTGTTGAAATGTCTTTGCTGCAAATGCTATTGTCAAACTGCTTTCAATTTTATCTTTAAAATAGCAAAGAAACTGTATCTGTCAAGTTGCCCTCTAATGGCATATAATGATTTCTGCAATGGCAGTGTCTACACAAGCAGTTGATTTGTAGCTCTCTAACATTTTGTAAGATTATCTGTTCTCCCCACACCCTGATTAAATGTTACCTAACATTCATCACTTTGGGGATTTAGAAAATTTTTAGCTTATTTTTTAAATCAACATTGGACAACCAGGAAATGTGATTCTCTTTCTCTATATTTATTAGTTTTATATGTCTATAAACATATTTTACTTGAATAAAGAAAAAAACACAATTTCACAGAGATAAACACTTCTTAAAATTGTAGGGAAAGGGATGGAACTCAGAGTAAAATGAGATATACATGTCAGATCCTGGCAAATGAGAATGAAAAGTAAATGCATGGAAATGTAGGCAGAGATTCTCAAATTATAAGATAGTATCTAAAATGGAATTACAATGACATAAATGTAATCATCTTTTTAAAAATGCAGGCATGTTACAAAACATGACTGCAATTATGAATCCTTGAATAATCATATAACCGGTTCAAACTAATGGGTGGAAAAGAGCATAAGGTACTAATGTGCTATTACAGTTAATGCTCAATGACTACTACAGTGTTAACAAACAACTGTTGACTTCATCAAATGGTTATTTTTAAAGTACAATTTGTAAAAATGGGTTCAGAGTCCAGAATATGATGAACTATTAAAATGTTAAAAAAAATACACAGATTAAATGTTAAAAAAAAAGACACAGATTGTCTACATAGCAAACCCTGAGATTGAAATTAGCATGCAGTGGTGCCTGGGTGGCTCAGTCGGTTAAGCCTCCAACTCTTGATTTCAGCTCAGGCCATGATCTCACGGTCATGGGAGTTAGCCCCCGGGGTCCATCTTGTGCTGAACAGGGAGCCTGTTTGGGATTTTCTCTCCTCCTCTCTCTCTGGCCCTGCCTCACTCACACATGCACCCTCTCTCTTTTGCTCAAATTAATTAATTAATTAATTAATTAAGAGTAAAGTGTGTTTTCAAAAGAAAGAAAGAAGGTAGTCAGTGCTCACAAGTGTAGTAAGTGCTTTGGAAATATTTGAGAACCAACATTTTGGAAGAGAAGATAAACAAGATTGGGCAAAGACAGTCGTTGAACTGTGATGCAGTCTTAGAAATGGGCTCAATTGTCCCTTTGGAGAATTAGGAGGCTGGAATTGCCCTTCAGTAGTGTATCAAGTCAGCAAGGGATCTAACATTAGACCACATCTCACCCCTAATTATCACCAACTCATTGTAATTATTGCACCTGGTCCTTTCTGGAAAGGAAGCATGACACTGGGTGAGATGGCTGTGTCAAGCTGAGGCAATTTCTGAAGAAGCCTGACAGCTGAGGACTGTCTAAGGCAGTAATTTAGCTGCTCAAAAATGAAGAAGAAAATGCTTTGTTTTTGCAAGGAGACTCACACTACACAACAGTTTTTCTCCTCAGATCCATTTCTTCAGGTGATTCTTGGAATCGCTCTTTATAGATTCTACTGGATGGATCTCTCTTCCTGAGGGAAATATAAAACAGGAAGATTTATGGGACAAAGTACAACCCACATCGATGCAGCTGGTCTTAGGTCCTCAACAGATGCCAACAATAAAATGTCCCAATGTGATATAATAAAATAATTTCCAAATTATACTTAATATTTGTAATCCCTTTGGAAAATATTTATCTCTATTTTCTTAACTATAAAAATAACACAGTTATAAAAATAGAGATAAATATATAAACTATGCAATCTGGTGAAATGTGTTTTAATAGTAAAATCAGAGAAAGGGCACCTGCGTGGCTCAGTCGATTAAGTGTCTGACTTCAGCCCAGGTCATGATCTTACGATTGGTGAGTTCAAGCCCCACGTTGGATTCTGTGCTGACAGGTCAAAGCCTGGAGCCTGCTTCAGATTCTGTCTCCCTCTCTCTCTCCCCCTCCCCCACTCACGCTCTGTCTCTCTGTATCTCTCTCTCTCTCAGAAATGAATAAACATTAAAAATATTTATTTTCAATAGTATAATAAGTACCAAAAGTCACCTTCTGATTGAAACATTTTAATGTAAATGAATGTACAATTCTAAATATAAAAACATTAAAGACATTGTACTGTTTATGCATCTATTTCTTCCCAACTCCAAATTCATCCTCTGTGCCTGCTCTGTGAATATGGGCCATTTTAAATATTTTTCTTTCTCCCTCCTCCATGAAAGAAAGCTTTGCCAGTAGTGAGTGCTGGAGTGACATTACAGGAACAAACATTTGCTTCCTGGTTCTGGTATGATTGCTTCTCAGGCTCCACTAGGGCACAAGGAATCCCCAGCACTCGGGCCCCCAGCACTTGCCAGATTTCTAGTACCTAATTCCTCCAGTCCACAGTGACCAGGAGCACTCGTCAGCCAACAACCTTTTTCAGAATTCTTTAGGGCAGCTTTGTAGCCCTACATCTGCCACAAAACACCTCCCGGTGGCACCCTAAGGATAGAATGTCAGCAAGTTCCATTTTAATGCACCATAGTGATTTTTTTTTTTGGCCCTGATCAGCCCCTCTCTAAGAAATTCAGGATTTCAGCCCTGTGTTGGGAGCGAAATGAGGTGGGGGAAGAGTCTTCCTTAGTTGTTCTATCTCTGCCCAAGGGGAAATGGTTTTTCTTATATCTGCTATGCCCATATTTAGAATTTTTACTTTGTGCAAGTTAAATCATTATTCTAATCCCTTGTTATAGTTAGTAACTCTTTATTAAATTTTTCCTGATCATATTACTGCATGGTTTCTCTTTCCCACTTGGACCTAGATTGATACAGACATATATAAAGAAAAACATGTTATCGCCACTGGTTCTCAGTAAATCTATATTAAAACATTAGTGATAATGAGATATCATGCCTTGAATAGAATTAGTATAGTTTTAAAAAAAATGAAATACTTTGTATAGCTGGATATGGTAAGATGTGGACTATAATACACTAAAGGTAAAAAGTATAAGTTGCTATAGGAATTTAAGAAAGCAATCAAAGTTTTTAATCAAATTCTTAATTTTCAAGCACTTTAATAATTATTATAATTTATTCTAAGGGATGATGAGACATGTGCAATAATTTATGAGCAAGATGGCATTTAAATCTTTTTGAAAATAAATTAAATTTTTAAATGGGGAAGTGAGAACAGCCTACATTTCTATCACTGATGATTTCTCAAAAGAAAAATTCATGGCTAATCACATAATGAGATGGACTTTTAGTGACAGGGATGAATCTTGAGCAAAGAAAACTATGTCAACTTATTTTTTAGCAGTCTTATTGAGCCAAAAATTCGTATACCATACATTTCACACACTTAAAATTTACAATTAATGTTTTAAGGAACATTTGCAGATATGTGCAACCATCACCAAAGTAAAGTTTAGAACATTTTATCTTCTCATAAAAAACCTCATGCCTTTGTTTGGATGTTTACATTAATATTAGTTTATTCAATAAACATATTAAAACAAACCAAAACTAATCATCTTTGGTTTTAACAGTTTCAAGGATCAACTCAAGAAAAACACCCTAAATTATAAAAGAGCATAATTAATATGTTTCTGTAAGTATTTTAAATTATATTTTAAATGTAATGAATTTAATAATCTTGAAGCTGTCACTGCCAGGAACTGACAAATGCATCCTTCTCAAGCATTTAAACAACTAATTTCAATGTAATCAACCAAACTTATTCATTTTGTAAATGTATATTCAATTCTCTTAAACATGATAATATAGTAATTTTACAAGCTGTCAAGTATTTCAATTTAAAATTGCAAATCTAAAACAATTACTCAATTTAATTTAAAATGCAATCAAACCTAATCTTCAGTTTTGATAAACCTTACAACACTTTAAAAACAAATATTCACAATTTCTAAATTCATACAAATCTGTGAGACCATGGGTATGATTTATAATCCCCTTACATCTAGATTTAATTTGAAACTTTACTAGATTTTTAGTCTATACAGAAGGAACAATGTTATTTTATCAAGTTTCTAGATTACCAAAGCATATACAGTTGAAATATCAGCTCTGCCAAAGACACGTATGGGCCAGAGTCCAGACTCAAAGGCAGTAATTAAGTTATTTTAAGTAATGTGTGTGTGTGTGTGTGTGTGTGTGTGTGTGTGTGTGTTTCCATGTTTATGTGAGAATTTTTGAAAATTATACTTTATATACACTCTCCTCTGTCCTTAGGTCTTATGACTATAGGGCATTTTTATTGACATGACTGCCCCCTTCCTTAATTGTTCCTTTTCTGCCCCCTAATAAGTTCCTAGGCAGCTGATCACATGTGGATAGCTTTCTTCATTGGATAACAATATTTTCTGTGAAACTATCTAAGGCTTTCACTGTTTTCCACTCATGGGCTCTATTCCTCGCAGTGGTTAGTGCCTGGTTATCAGCAATAGCAGAAATCTCCACCTCCTAAAAAATATCTATCTGGAAATTGCAGAGCATGAATGAACAAAGCACATCTTTTCACTGCCAGAAGCAAAAGGGAAAGAATTAACAATTTCTTACCAAAAAGTAAAATGATTAAAAAAAAAATGAAGGATTATTGTTAATGAACTATATTTTATTGTTTAAAATTTAATTTTATTGTGGGGCGCCTGGGTGGCGCAGTCGGTTAAGCGTCCGACTTCAGCCAGGTCACGATCTCGCGGTCCGTGAGTTCGAGCCCCGCGTCAGGCTCTGGGCTGATGGCTCGGAGCCTGGAGCCTGTTTCCGATTCTGTGTCTCCCTCTCTCTCTGCCCCTCCCCCGTTCATGCTCTGTCTCTCTCTGTCCCCAAAAAAAATAAAAAACGTTGAAAAAAAAAATTAAAAAAAAATTTTAATTTTATTGTAATGAAAAGGAACATATATTCTAGCATATTTATTTTATGGATCATATTTGTGATGTTAAAAGTGCCTTCTACAAATCAAGTAGGTAGTGTTAAATCTACAAATTGAGTGCTGTGAGCATATAGTATCCTAAACTAATAGAGGAAGGTATTTTTAAATTTAATACTGAAAAGTTTCAACACAGGAGGTCAAACAAAAGCAAAACACAAGCACAGAATACACATTCTTCCTCTAAATAGTAACATGTTTTCCATTTATTAATTATGAGATAAGGGCTCAGTCCATTAAGCATCTGACTTTGGCTCAGGTCATGATCTCGCAGTTCAGGGGTTAGAGCCCAGCGTCAGGCTCTGTGCTGACAGCTCAGAGTCTGGAGTCTGCTTCAAATTGTTTCCTTCTCTCTCTTCCCCTCCCCCACTCGCACTCTGTCTCTCTCTCTCCTTCAAAAGTAAATATTTAAAAAATTTTATGAATTATAAAAATTATAAAAATAATTCATAAAAATAATTTATAAATGAAATATTTTGATGGAAAAATTAAAATAAATTATGGAAATAAACTTTAAGGTCAACATAAGACAGAATTTTCTGATCTTATGGATGGCTAAACAAAAATTATGTGGATATGTTTTTGGTTTTATGATTTCTTCAGTATTATCAGAATTATGCTCTAGGATCTATGTATTATGTATGATCTCATTTCTAATCTGCTATCCCAGTAGGGAATCTCTAAATGTAAGGAGAAAAGCATTCAAGTCAAGTGTTTGTACTATTGCTGGGTTTTCTTCCAAAGATGTATTCTTGAGGGGAAAAAAGAAGGGTGAAAAAGCAAGCATCAATTATAGTTATTAGGGCGATGGTGAATGTTTTCAAACATTAGAGTAAATGGAGACACATTTAACAACTTTGCCATATATATTAAATTCACTCTCTTTTGGCTCCCACACCATAAAGTCTGAAAAATAAAATGTGGTTATGAATTTTCATGAGGTTTTTTGAACAGCTCTTGATAGACACTAGTGCTTTTTGTTCATAAAAGATAAAATTTTCTTTGCTTTGGTATGTACATATATGACTCTAATTCTTTAAGACTGGCTATTATATGCATGCTACTTGGAATGTGTTCTGTTTTTAAACAATTCACGATCACCTGGACAGTCCTATTCTCCAGCCAATCAATCAATAATGACTTAACTTTCTTGCATTCACACTGAGATATCTCAGTCTCTACAGTTCAAAAATACTTTTGGGCCATAGTACAAATGGGCCATTGCACCTTAAAGATTCTAATTAGAGATCTAAATCTCACTTTCTGTCTAATCTTTAAAAAGTCGATTAAGTTTCATATACCTCAGGTATATTTATATATTTTTATATAAAATCTTTGGAAAGAGAACAATATTTTTTTATCTTTATTACAGAATATCAGTAGCTGACTCATAAAATAAATCAAATGTAACAGAATAACAAAGAAGACATACCATTCAGTATATATCTTTGTTGTTACTACCCATATTTACTCTTAAAAATCCTACAGGTGCCCTGAATTTTCTAATACACCTAACTGAAAAATAACCAGATCAAAGAAGTTATGAGTATTCTCTAGAATCATTCTGATTCTTATATTCATTCATATAATACTGGTAATTTAGTTGTTTGCTGAATATTTAATTAGTGCTTGGTAAATAAATGTCATTGTGCTAGATTAACAACAAATAATGAACTTTTATATTCTCCATATTAATTATTTGCTTTCAAACCTCATATAGCATTTATGGAATTTCTTAATATGTACTTTAAGAGGGGAGTAACACATTTTATAAGTTTTTTAAAAAAATGTTTATTTTATTTTTGAGAGAGAGAAAGGTGGGGGAGGGGAGAGGCAAAGAAAGGGAGACAGCAGATCCGAAGTGGGCTCAGCGGTGACAGCAGAAATTTCAATGTCAGACTTGAAATCCTGAACCATGAGATCATGACCTGAGTCGAAGTCAACACTTATCTGACTGAGCCACCCTAAGGATCAAATGACTAAAGCATGTATGTGTACCTTGTGCAGGACATTGTCTTCTGTGAGGTTTAGTAAATTAGTCTTTATAGAAATAATTGCTCAAATGTATTTGGTATTCAAAAAAGATACTATAGATGAAAGCACTTACAAAATGTCAAATAGAGCAGAAATGATGACCAATTTTGAGTTCTGTGATAGATACTGCAGTCTGCTGATATTCCAACATTCATTTTCTACTTTTTCACTATAACAGAACTTTAAGTTTATTGTGACAATGTCCCCTGCCAAAAGATTATGATTCTTTCTAACACTCATTCATGATAAAAACTCTCTCTAAACTAGGAATAGAAGATTTAATCAATTTGTATATCTGTATAAATTTGTATACCTGTATAAAACCTGTAGCTAACATCACACTTAATAGTGAGAAAACTGAAGCTTTCCCATTAAGACCAGGAACAGATGTCCCCTCTCACAACTGCTTTTTAACTATGTACTAGAAGTTCTAATACAATAAGACAAGAAAAGAACCTTTAAAAATATACAGGTTAAGAAAGACAAAATAAACCTCCTTGTGCACAAATCACATAATCATATATGTACAACATCTGAAGTAATCACACAGATTATCCTGGAACTAGTAAGTGATTACAGCAAAACTGCAAGACACATGGTTAATGCACAAAAGTCAATCACTTTCCTATATATCAGGAATGAACAAGTGGCATTTGAAATTAAAACACAGTGTCATAAACATCGGCATCCCTTAAAATGGAAACACTTAGGTATAAACCTAATAACAAAAATATATACAAGATCTCTATGAAGAAAACTATAAAACTTCAGTAAATGAAATGAAAGAATTAAATAAACGAAGAGACAGTCCATGTTCACGGATAGGAAGACTCAATATTTTCAAGATTTCATTTCTTCCTAAACTGATCTATAGATTTAATGCAGTCCCAATCAAAATCCCAGAAAGTTGTTTTGTAGATATTAAGAACTTATTCTGAAGTTTATGTAGAAGAAACAAAAGACCCAGAATAGCCAACATATACTGAAGGAGAAGAAAGTTGGAGGACTGTTAACTTCAAGATTTTGTATACAGATACATTAATTAAGGCTATGTGGTATGGTGAAAGAATAGATCAGTGGAACAGAACAGAGAGCCCACAAATAGATCTATGTGAGTATAGTCAACTAATCTCTGCCAAAGGAATAAAGGCTATACGATGGAGAAAGTACAGTTTCTTCAACAAACAGTGCTGGAACAATTGAGCATGCAAGAAAATACATCTAGACACAGATCTTACAGTCACCACAAAAATTAACTCAAAATGAATCAAAGACATAAGTATAAATTTTTTTTAATTTTAGAAGATAACATACTTTTATCTTTTAGATAAACTTTTAGATGATAACATAGGAGAAAACTTAGATGATCTTAGGTATGGTGATGACATTTTAGATGCAACACCAAAGACATGATCCATGAAACATATACTTGGTAAGGTAAAGTTTATTAAAATTAAAAACTTTTGGGGTGCCTGGATGGCTCAATCAGTTAAGCCCTTGAATCTCGATTTTGGCTCAGGTGATGATCTCATGGTTCTTGCGTTTGAGCTCCATGTCAGGGTCCCTGCTGACAGCACAGAATCTGCTTGGGATTATCTCTCTCTCTCTCTCTCTCTCTCTCTCTCTCTCTCTCTCTGTCCTTTACCTGCTCATGCATGCTCTCTCTGTCTCCTCTCTCAAAATAAAAACAAAACTTTAAAATATATTAAAAACTTTTGTCTGCAAAGACAATGTCAAGATGAGAAAACAAGTCACAGAATAGAAAATATTTGCAAAAACTACCTGGTAAAGAATTCCTTTCCAAAAGAACAAATAAAACTCTTAAAATACAGCAATAAGTAAATAAACAACCAGATTAAAATATAGGCCAAAGACCTTGACAGACACCTTACCAAATTATATGCACAGATGGCAAATAAACATTAGAAAAAAATGCTTCATATTATGTTTTATTGGGGAAATGCAAATTTAAAAAAATAAGATATCACCACACACTTATTAGAATATCCAAAATCCAAATCACTGGCAATACCAAATACTGGTGAGGGTGTGAAGCAATGGGAACACACATTCATTGCTGGTGGGAATGAAAAATAGCGCAGCTACTGTGGAGACTGTTTGGCACTTTCCTACAAAACCAAAAATGCTCTTGCCATATAATACAGGATTCATGTTCCTTGTTATTTACTCAGAAATGAAACCTTATATCTACACAAAAACCTGCATATAGATGTTTGTAGAAGCCTCATTCATAATTTCCAAAACTTGGAAGTAATCAACATATCCTTTAGTAGGTAATGGATGAATAAACGAGCGTACATGTAGACAATGGATATTATTCAGAGCTAAAAAGAAATGAGTTATCAAGCCATATATAGACATGGGGGAAACTTAAATGCATATTACTAAGTAAAAGAAGCAAGAAAGTATTATTACAATTTCCAGAATAGAAAGGAAGTAGAACAACCTCTATTTGCAGATGACATGTTCTTATAGATATCAAATTATAAAGAATCCACTAAAAATCTATTACAATTAATAAATAAGCTCAGGGGCATCTGGGTGGCTCTGTTGGTTGAGCTTCGGACTTAGTCTCAGGTCGTGATCTCATGGTTTGTGGGTTCGATCCCTGCGTCGGACTCTGTGCTGACAGCTCAGAGCCTGTAGCTTACTTTGGATCTGTGTCTCCCTCTCTCTCTGCCCCTCCACTGCTCGCACTCTGTCTCTATCTCTCTCAAAAATAAATAAATATTTAAAAAATTTTTAATAAATAAGTTCACTAAAACTGCAGAACGCATTATTAATTTACAAAAGTCAATCGTATTTCTACACATTAGCAATGAAATAATCAAAAATAAAATTAACTAAACAATTACATTCTCAGTATCATCAATAAGAGTAAAATGCCTATGAATAAATTTAGCAAAAGAAGGACAAGACTTATACTCTGAAACTACAAAACATTATTGAAAGAAATTAAACATGACCCAATTAAATGGAAAAATATCCCATGTTAATTTCTGAGAAGGCTTAATGCCTTTAAGAGGCAATACTCTCCAGTTTGATGTACAGACTCAACATAATCCCTATCAAAATATCATCTGACTTCTTTGTAGAAATCGACAAGTTGATTATAATATTCATTTGAATATCCAAGGGACCCAGAATGACTAAAACAACTTCAAAAAAGACCAAAGTTGAAAGACTCATACTTACTGATTTCAAATTTTAATACAGTGATACAAAAATAAGAATGTGTTAGTGGCATAAGGACAGACCTATAGATCACTGCAGTAGAATTGAAAATACAGAAATCAACTCTCACATTTACAGTCAATTGATTTTGTTCAGGGTGCTAAGAAAATTCAATGCATGTTAATAATTAAAGAAAGAACATGTTTCCAGTAATTTCCATTTTTTTTCATTTAATTAAATCACCAATTTACGTGAGGAGATATAGTCATGAAGCCAAATCTGCAAGTTTTTGACTACTAATTCTTCAAATATTTGTTCCTGCCCCAGTCACTTTCTTCTCTCCTGGTCTCCAATGATACACTTATATTAGACTATTTGATTCTGTCCAGTAAGTCCTTGAGGTTCTGCTTTGTTTTTTTATATCAATTTTTAAAATCTGTGCCCCAGTTTAGATAATGTTATTCATCGGTTTTCCAATTAACCCACTTTTTTCTTTTCCTCTAATTTTTTTCTGTTGAGACCATTTTTATTTTTTTTATTTCAACTATCATATTTTTTTCAGTTCCAAAAAATCCAAGTATGTTTATCTTTATGTGGCAAAATATGACATTTGCTTTAAAGAATTTATCAGATCATTCCAATAACTGAGGCATCTTGTGTTTGGCCTATGTCGATTGCCGTTTCTTTAAGCTTTGATCAAATTTTTCTGGTCCTTTGTATGTCTAATGTTTGGGGATTGAATTCTAGATATTTTGAATACTATTTTGTATACATTCTAGGTCTTGTCACAATAGCCTGAAGAATGTTTATTGCTGTTTTTTTGTTCTTTTTAGTCTATAAATCCAGTTAGATTTTGACCACAAGTTCTATCTTGCCTTCTATGGGTGATGGTTCCAACATCAGTTCTGTTTTCAGAGCCTTTGTTATGCTGCTTTGGATCTCTCACGTGCATGTGTTATTCAGGGGTTATGACTTTGGCCACTGTTTAAATCTTATGTAGTTCTCAGAGCCTTCACTACTTTGATTTGGGTTTGTCTTGGAGCACCTGGGTGGCTCAGTTGGCTGGGCGTCCGAATTTGACTCCGGTCATGAGCTCATGGTTCGTGGGTTCAAGCCCCACCTTGGGCTCTGTGCTGACAGCTCAGAGCCTTGGAGCCTGCTTCGGATTCTGTGTCTCCCTCTCTCTCTGTGCCTCCCCTGCTCACACTCTGTCTCTCTCTCTCTCAAAAATAAATAAACATTAAAAATTTTTTTTATTTGGATTTGTCTTATATGTGTGTCACTCAGGGATGAATCTGAAACTTAGGTAGTGATCAAACAGTAGTTCAATTCTCAAAGTTTTCACCACGTTGTTTTGGGGTCTGTCTGTTGCACGTCTCAGGGGTGAACTTGAGACTTTTGTAAGCTTATATCCAGAATTAAGGAACTCCCTTCTCCAACTGGCCCCTCTCTAGAATCCCTACCTTTCACTCTTTAGCCAACAGGGAGCCCTTTTTCTTATCCAGAGATATAGGGTGTGTGTGTATGTGTGTGTGTGTGTGTGTGTGTGTGTGTGTATACAGAAATGTAAGATATATATTAGTGGTTTAGCCCTCTATGCTGCTGCTCCCTTAAACAAGAATGTGACTGGAGCTCACTCTTACAACAAAGTTATGAAAGCTAAAATGGGAAATATATATACCGGAAATTCACCCCTTTTATAATCTTCCCATATTTGTTTACACTTTTCAGAGTCCTAGGTTAGTTGCCAGAGTTTTACTTGTAATCAACAGAAGACATTGGTTGCAATACAGTCGACTTTTCCAGCTATAGCAGGACCAGAACCTGGCCACTTTTCTTTAAACCCAGATTAGATTGCCACGTATACCACCAAAAACTGTGCCTATTGAGAGAATTCCCTGCCCCCACTGCTCTTTTTCATGACCACTCCTGAATGGGGCTATAGAACAGCCTCATTTTACCTACTTCTCTAATGTGAATTTTACACTCACCCATTCCCATTAATGAACCAAGTCTGGATTTTCTCTTCCTTCATTCATTGATAATAATGCCCTCCCCCTCCAACACCCTCTTCCAGCTCTGAAACTCCGTATTATTTTCCTGTCATTTTTCTGAAGTACACGTGTCTTAACCAAAATCAGCAAATCATTTGACACTTTGACCAAATGGGTGTATTTGGTGCAATTATATTTAGAGGTCTGCCACATCAGTAAACTTCTTAGAAATCTGTGTCATGCCTATATATTTTCTCTGAAGTAAAGAACAAATGATTACATTTTACACTTTCCAACATAAGGAAAGCTGTGGTAGGCAGAAAATGGGTTCCCAGAGATGTCCATGTGCTAATCTCTGGAACTGGTGAATATGTTGCTATCTGTTGCAAAGAGGATTTTGCAGATGTGATTAAGGCCCTCGAGATGGGAAGATTATCTTGGATTATCCTGGTGGGCCCAGTTTTAACACAGATAATAATTTGCTCTGAGAGGATGTAATAAGTGGACGCAAGGTTGGAAAGATGCAGCATGGCTGGCTTAGAAGATGGAAGAAATAGGCCATGAGCCAAGGAATGTGAGCAGTCTCAAGGAGCTGGACATGTATTCTTCCTTAATCATCTGGAAAGCATTGCAGCTCAGTCAACTCCTTGACTTTAGGTCTGTAAGATTTACTGTAAGATAATAAATTTTTGTTGCTTTAACTCTCTAAGTTTATGATAACTTGTTATAGCAGAAGTAGAAAACTAACACAATGAAAGCACAGGAATATTAGCCCTCTTAAGTTTTGTGAGCAAAGAAGAAACTTGAATAGTAAGCAGGTATTTATATCACCATTATTTTTGGCTTCTCTGTTCTCCAGCTAAAAGGGAACAGGAGTTGGTGATCCAGCTCCCACCTTCCAAATACCATCTTAGAGACGTTTTTCTTGAACCACTCAGAGAACCAACTTTTGCTGGTACAGTTTGCTAAGAAGCAGACCTTACATGAACATTAGCATGCAAGTAGTTTGTTAAAGAGTAATTTTGGGATCAATGCTGGTGGAGGAATGAAAGAAGCAGGATTGGGAGAGGAAGACACTGAGGTTTGATGTAGTCTTCACAGAGGCCTCAGGGCGACCCTTCAGGAAGCTCAGAAACTATGATAGCTCTTCAGAGTTGTTCTGAATGTGGGTGAGGATGCAGGTTGCCCTCATGGAAAGAACATGATCTTTGGTCCGATGGCTCTCTTCAACCTTTGGGAATTTCCAAATAATTCCGGCATCTGAGAGCTCTTAGATAACAGCATTCTCCGCAGCTAGGGAAATAATTGTTTAAATCCCAAAATACTATTTGGGTTCTGTATTAGATATTGTGATTTGTAGTTTTATACAGAAAAAAATTGCTTTGTGCTTTGTACAAACAATTCCAGAGTAGAGCAGCACTGTAACCACCTCATTAACTATCCTTAGTCCAGAAGCATGTCTGTAGCCTGAAGCTATTCAGTCTAAATATTTTTAATAGAAAATTAGAAGTGTAAGTAAAACTCTGTAAAATGAAGTGTCTGCTGTGTACTTCCTTCAGAAGTTTATCTATATTATTGAGTACATTTAAAGACAACATGTGCCCATCTAAAATATGTATTTACCCATGTGACTGAAGAGAAATGTATATAAATTATACATTATAAAGCAACTGAATGCCAAACACCATTATATTTTATCCCCATATGTATTCTTTTTTTAAAATCCTAGGTGGATATCATTATCAGCATCTAAAACAGGATATGCAACAGGTAATGCAGATAATAATTAAGGCAAAGGGAAATTCAGTTGTAAATATTTTGTAGTTGAAGTATCTGTGGATATTCTCTTGGAGGGGCTGACAGTTTACTATGTGTGCCTGGGCTTAGAAGGAGTCTGTCTTACAATAGATATTTGAAGTTCATTTGTGATTATGTAATAGTTGCTATCATTGGAGGGGTGAGATTGGTCATGGAGTGTGTATAGAGTATTAAAAGTCATGGCAAAAACTAGAAAATATTGACAAATAAGTCTGGCTACTTAAAGATCAAATCAAAGTTTAAGAAAGAAAATGAGGCATAAAAGTTTAAGGGAAGATAAGAAAAAATTTAAGAAGTTGACTGTAGTTTATACTATCAAATTATTAGTGCTTTTAAAAAGCCAGATAAAATGGGGAGCCTGGGTGGCTCAGTCAGTTAAGCGTCTGACTTCTGCTCAAGTCATGATCTCAAGGTTCCTGAGTTTGAGCCTTGTGTTGGGCTCTGTCCTGACAGCTCAGAGCCTGGAGCCTGCTTTGGATTCTGTGTTTCCCACTCTCTGCCCCTCCCCTGTTCGGTGATCTGTCTCTCTCTCTGTCTCCCAAAATAAAAGATAAATCAAGAACTAAAAATATATAACTGACTTTGTTAATCAAGAGATCATTAGTAATAACTGGTTTGAGTTACTTGCAGGAGAAGAAATCAATTTATTATATGTTGACATATAAAAATTGAGGTAATATAAGTAGGTAGAGAAGAAATTTGGAAAGAGAAGAGAAAAAAAGGATACATACTTAGTGAATAGCTGATTCATGTTTTAAATTGAATACACAGTGTGTGTAATAAGCAACAAACTGTTCCAAGTTATAGTAGTTATTAAATTTTGAATGAAGCACTATTGTGACATGAGCAAAGTCAATTTGATCAGTTACATTGGGTATATCTTCTCTTCTTTGTGATATACAAAAGTAGCTGCCAATCATTAAACTAGTCCCCAATAAACTTACTACTAAGTTTTAAAGAAAGCAGCTTTTAGATCAAAATCTGGCAGATACTTACAAGCAGGCACAGGTAGTTCCTACGTGATGTTTGCTAAGCTTACAGAAGTCCCAAATCTCTGTCCACTCAGGGGATCTGACTTTCCTTACAACGGAGTTTCATTCAAGGCATCAAGGCAGTATGCTAGCAGTAGGATGTATGACTTAACATCTGCATAATTACACAAGAATCTTCTGAATCTTTGGTCAACCACTGACTCTTCAGGGATCCTCTCTCAGGCTCCTCTGCTGAGTATACAAGCACCAAGATTTAATACATTTTTTTTTTTCAAGAAAGAGTGAGTAAACCATCTAGAATATTTCTGGCAATCAATATATCTTGAATAATTCCTATTTTCTCTATTAAGAACACATTTCTAACATTCATTATATGAATACTAAGCTTCAGCATTCATCAATGAAATCACATTTTTTGCAATTCATAATGTTAATTAATAAATGTATTGTATTTCCTGAGATTTAGAAAGCAGATGTGTCTGCCTTAGCTAGCCCCTGCAGGGTGCCAGGCCTGGGGTGAATGGTCTTGATAGGGACAATCCATCATACCAAAGGTGTCATTTAAGACAACTACATATTACATTTCATGTTCTCTAAGGTGAAACATTTTAAAGTAAATTATAAACAAGCCTTCTCCAGTAGATATTTCAAATATTATATTCTTAAAATTTTCCATGCTAAAGTATTTTCAAAACCAATAACATTAGTAGTAATTCTTTAGTGAGATATAATATTTGGACTACATTTATATTTTTTCCTCTTCCACTGACTCCCCATATATCTTTTGCAGCTGATGAGTCCAAACCAGGTTATATTTTGCATCTGGTTTTTAAACCTTTTAATTACTTTGTTTTCGATCTTCAATAGGCTTTCTTTCTTTGGTTGCTTTGATCTTATTTTTCTGTGGGATTTTTTACTTTCTAATTCGTCTGATGCCTCTTTAGAGTACTGCTTAGATAATTGCTTTATTCCTGTTATTCCTCTAGCCTGAAAGTCAAGTCTCTCATAGAGAAGATGTCTATATAACTAATCAGATTCACCTACATGATCCAAATATCTCTGTGTTTGAGGGAGACAGGTTGGTGGTAAAAGTGAGGCAGTTGTCAGATGTACCCAATCCTGACTCAGCCATTTTCTTTTCTTTAAATTCTTTTTTTTTTATCTTTATTTTTAAGAGAGAGAGAGACAGTGTGAGTGGCAGAGGGGCTGGCAGAGAAGGAGACACAGAATCCGAAGCAGGCTCCAGGTTCTGAACTGTCAGCACAGAGCCCGATGCAGGGCTCAAACCCACAAACCGCGAGATCATGACCTGAGCCGAAGTCTGATGCTTAACCGACTGAGCCACCCAGGCGCCATATGACTCAGCCACCTTCTACCTTGCACTACATGTAAGTAAAGAAAGAGCCATTTCATTAAACTCTATACTTCAGGGTCCTAAAAACCCCTATGGTCTTCCCTGACCACACCCTCATCCAAAACTGGCTGTTCTATTTATTGCCAGTGGCAAGTTTGCTAGCTGCAGTGGCACCTTGATCAAAAGCCTGTGACTGGGTGTGTGTTGAGTTACAGAGACCACCCGACAGGTTGAAAATGTTGGGGTTCAGGACACATTACCCTAAAATATAGCACCTTGGCATACGGAATGTTTTAAGCTGAAGGAGTTTGAAAAACAGCAGAAAGTCCCTGCCTTTCATCCCTGAAAGAGGTCACAGAACCTTCAGGGAGAGATGCCCTCCCTATACTGGGAGGAAAGGAGCAACCTTATCTCTGAAGACAAAGGGATGCCAGGAAGAATCTGAACAGGCCTTGCTAAGTTTTCCCCACTTAACTTCACATTCCTTAGCTTCTCATATTTCTCCATGACCATCCATCCTTCACCTAACCAACATAAAAACACTCAAATCTGTTTCCTTGGGCCTTCATTTCCTAATGAAGGCTCTGTGATATGTAAAGCCTTTATCAAATAAACTTGCATGCTTTTCTCCTGTTAAAATCAGTCTTTGTCAGTTTAATTTTCAGACCCAGTAAGGAATCCTAAAGGGGTTGAGGAGAAATTTTTCCCCTCGGAGGAACTTGTAGTGAAGAAAGAGTTTGGAATGGCAAAGAACAATGTATGTTGGCACATGAAAAGACCCTTGCAGGAATCTCTGAAGTGTTTGAGGGAATAAAAGTCTGACTTTAATTCCTAGGGGAACATGTGGGTTGAGGAGATGCTAATATTCCATACTAATGTTATTATCATTTTATTTTTGTTATATACAATGAAAGCATATGGGCATTCAGGTAATACACACATAAAGTGCATGTGTCCCAATATTAAAAAGCAGCAAAGACAAAAAGCCCAAATAAGTGCCATTATTAAAATGTTTGAGACAAATAATGTTGGGATAGAAAAAGGTAAAAATAATGTTAATGGCATCATTAATATATTATTATAGTTAATATTAGGGTAATAAATACAGTAAGATAGATAAAACTAGAACCATACTGCTATATCTTTGTTTAGTTTGTTGCTTTTTTTCCTAGAATGGGAAACCAGTGTTGGTCTCCCTGCTCCAAACTTATCCTTCTACATGACGGTCTGTGCTACTAGGGAGAGGACTACAAAATACATTTCCTTGATTCCTTTTCCAGCCTGTCTCATACTAAATTCTATCTGTAGGGCAGTAGGGAGAAAAATGGAGATAAGACAAGGGGAGATGGATGGATTTATTTTCTGTGTTGTGACCCATTAGCAACACTTTACCCCATCTACTGTCATGTCACCCCAGTGTGCCTATTGGTTCCAGCCTCCATCATTGTTTGGTGCTTGGAAAACTAGCCTCTCTACCCCTAAACAAGCTGTACAGGCAGGAGTCAGATTGCATCCCCTGTTAAGATGTTTGGTCTCTAGCTGCAGGAGGCTGCCTCTAATGTAGAAGCTCTTACACTTGAGAACCCTAAGTTCTTTTGTTTTTTCTGGGCTAAGAATTGATAGTTACTGTCTATAGTTATTATTTATGGATTATCTCCATGTTTCCTTTGTAACCAATTTAAATATGAAGATTGTAACCAATTATGTATATTAAATATTCTCTATTGAAATTTCTAGTATTTTTCCCTTCACTGACCTTAGCTGTGTTATTAGGTAAAACTTGCATAAATCTGACCAAATTATAAGACTGATGTATCCAAAAGATTGGCGCCATCTATATGCAATTTCTTTTAATGTTTGAATTTTCTCTGGATGTTTGTATTTGTGCAAACTAATTTTTAATAGCATGATCTGAGATGTCGTTATAATTCTATAAAACTAGAGGCAAAAGAATTACTGCTATATCTTTACCAGCAAAAATATAAATATGTTGATTTAATCACTTCTTCAAATAGGTAAAATAGAACCATGATAACTGTTTAATTTAAAACAATATTCCAATCAAATAGGGTAATTTTTCATACACTAATTGAATATAATTTGAGTACTTTAATATTTGAATTATATGCAAAGGTACAAGGAGGCATGAATGGAAACAAACTATGTGCAACATGAAGATCTTTTTAATAGCAATAGTGTTGATGAATATGTTAACAAATAGATTCAAACATGAAATGGTCCAACAGATCTTGCTTTCAATCATTAATTAGCTAGTCAAGAAGATTTTAGATAAGAATACATAAAAAACCAAAACAGAACACTACAACACAACCCAGAAATTGTGAGTGGGAACAAAGAATGAGGAAATTATAAAACAATACGTATTTGTAGTGAGTAAGATTATATTGAGTCAGGTGATCAGAGATCATATTGTGAAGAAAATTTTAAAAATAACTTTTCAGCTTTTTCTTCAAAATGGCCTCAATAATAAAGTAAAGCGAATGATTATTTTAACAACCATGGAGGATTATAAAAATATGGCCAACTGAAAGTTGTGAAATAAGCAATATCTTGTGCTTGAATTAAAAACTGAAAATATATATATTCCATACAATAACATATATGTACATATATATGTAATTTTCAAAACATATATACTTAATATATATGTGTGTGTATATTTAGTATCTAAATGACAAATTCTTCTAGGATTCTATGCTTCTAGGAAGCAATCCATGTTTATCCTAAGACTTAGCATCTACCTAAAAAGAGTACCACACATTTCCTGTCCTTCAGCAACAGAGGTACTTTTTGCTGGAGAAGAGAATGGGGAGAGAGGAAAGTATTCCAAAGAATGAGGATGTTTCCAAATATGTCTATGTTAAATTCTGCTTAAAACTGGCCTTGAATTTTACTTTATATGAGCAGACTACAAACAGCCTTCAAAGATAGTAACTGATTTTTCTAGACCTGAGGAAAATTCTCCAAAAAGTGTAATACCCATCCAGTTTAAGAAGATCAAATGTACATAAGTTCAATAGGTGTTTACACATGCACACACACACACATGCTACTAAGTATACAATAAGAAATATCCTATGTACTGATATATATTATAGCTATGAATTAATATATATAATTCCACATATGCATTTCAATAGCCCAAGTTAATTGGCTTGTCCATTTTACACATTGGGATAAAATTCATTGGGTAAGAATATGTGTATAAGTGAGAGAAAATCAGAACTGAATTTTTCAGGTTCAAACACTTGTGTTTTTTGCCTACTTATTCCTACAAACCAACAACTATATTCCTCTTTTTTTTTTTTTTTTTTTTGTCTTCTTCTTCTTGACAGTCTTTGATAACATTTTTAAACCACTTCCAGTAAGGAAGTGTAGGGACCAATTTCAGATTACACCAAGATGGACCACTTTGGCATGAAGATTTTTTCGAGTTAGCAAGCAGTCAAAACCCAGTAGATTCAAGAAAACTTTTCACCTCCTCTTAACTGACTAAAAAGAATTTATGCAGAGCACCTACTTTAGGAAGACCGCTATTACCATAGATAACTGCATTATGATATGAAGTAGGTACGGTAGACCAGGAGGAACCTAGCAAGGCCACTTTGATCAAAGTCCTCTTTTTGTCCCATTGTTTCTCAGTGGCCCAGCAAACATTTCTTTACCGAAATTTTACTCTTCCATCTTCCTGTAAATTTCATTCCTTTCCTCTGAAATCACAGACCTCTATCCCCTTTTCCTTAGTGCATTGCATGCTTATATCTCATTTTCCCTAACTGTCTTTGGAATATCCACATCTGTGTGGATTCTCCATACACCCAGTATTAGATTTGATTTTCTCCTGTTAATCTGTCTCATTTCAATGTAATTCTTAGTCCTGCTTGAAGGATCTCGAATGAACAGGAATTCCTGCTCTGTGACAGGAGCAATCTTCTTCCCTGCATTTTTGGACAATGTTTATTACAAACAAGCTGCCTATAATTAGATTACTCAGCATGTCATACACAGTCTTAAAGAAAACAGAAGTTTACAAAGTGAGTTAAAAGCCCCATGGATATAGCCATTTGTATACATGGATTCAGCCATTGTACACATATGGTCTTTGGGGCTGTAAATTTTAAGAGGGGATACTCAACTGTTTAAGGTAATCATCTTAAAAAGATACAGTGCATTTACCTCTATATAAAGGGTGGCACGGCATAAAGGTCCTTTCAATAATAAGTCACTTTTAGCAGATGGTATTCCATCTGATTGTCACCAATATAGGATACCTTTGGTGGCACTGAAGATGGCAAACTTGTTTCATTATAATACTATATTTGGACATTTGCCAAAGAGAGTAAAAGAAACAAGTCAACAGCTTGTAAACATAATCATGGTAGTCTTCCCTGTTTCCTATTTCAAGCCTTAAAATAAAGTTTTTCCCATGAGGAACTGGGCAAAAAAGAAACTCACACAGATTTTCAGAATTTAAATTACTTGTTTTAACAACAAATACACACATCAAATTCCCTGTTCAAGATTTACTTGCATTTTAATTGGAATAGGAATATTTTTCATGAATAAGAATTGTAAAATCATACATCATTAAAAATGCAAGTGTACATCGGGGACCAAAAATTTAATTTATAATTAAATGAGTTAATAGTTTCAGTTTAAATTATTCTACTTTTCTACCTTAATTCTTTTTCTAATTCTTTACATGAAACACTGAGAATTTATAATTGCTCATAAAATATCGTTATGAAGTTTCTAAAATACAGACTTATTTTTCTTATACGAGCTCACCTTTTTCAGTTCCAGATCTTATTAGGAAAAAAGAAGACATTTTTATTGTTAATCACTACAGTGCTGTGGTTGCATAGAAATAAGTAACAACAGAACAAGGCAGGTAGGAAGGCAACTAACAGTAAAACACAGCATGTGATTTCCCTTTATATTTTTTCCTTTATATTTTTAATAACATAATTCGCTAGCTTACAAAAACTTTGTTCTAACTTATAATTAGAGCCATGGCTATGACACGGTGGTAAAATACTAAATTCTTTTTAGTTTTAATTAACCAATAATCTAAACAATTTGAATGTTGTTTTTGAATAGTTTATCTAGCCCTCAACTTCTTAGTAGGCAAAGCAAAACTGCTTATTAAATTTTCCTCTACTTAAGAAGTGACTTAATAAAGTATCACTATTGCTAGATAGCTCCTGAAGGACACAGTTAAAGCTTGTTCCTGTGATTTGAAGGGTGTTAGAATGGGTTTTGCATGATCGGGGTCAGAGTAAAAATATTAGAATGGCTTTAGGAATATTAGGCTTTATATGTAAAGAAATCAGGATGATTGTTAGAAATTCTTCATACCCAAGCATTAGGGGTTATATGTGACCTCAGAACAACCAGGACCTTGATATCTTGGGCAGAGGATTCAACAAAGCTCAGCTGAGTATTCTGAGCAGTGGATATTCAAATTCATGGAACCATATGTCAACACTTGTACCACAGGAATAGCTCAAAGACAAAGGAATTTTCTGCATGAGAATGACTGGGTTCAAATGTGAAAAAAATATATCAATATACTTCTATCACTCATCCTTATAAATATGTCTGTTTCTCTTTTGCCTCAGACATCCATATGCTTCAGAAATGATTAAAATTGGGAGAAAAAAAATGCAGAGAGAAAAAAAGAACCAATACTTATCTTGTGATAGACTATTTGAGGCCAGAGCAAGATAATCTTGAATGTGAAGTCATTTTAAGAGAAGTTTTTCCAGATTTTTGCATGCTTTCATTAACATATCAAGAACAAGACTTGACATACTTCATAGAGGTTTTTACAATGAAGCTTAGAATAAAAGTGAAACAAGATATGTTAAAAAGGAATTCCCTTCTATCAGAATCAGGAAAGGTCCAGCCTTACAGGACTCAGTAAAAAACAGCAAAGAACTGATAGTTTGGATTAGTCAGAGACAAAGTGATCACCTCCAAACAGAGAGGGGGATGACGTAAGCACTTTATTTGTAAAGGTCCAATGGAAATGATTTCAGTGACTATTCCCTCAGTTCTCTCAAGGATAGCACCTACAATGTATGCCTTAGGACATGAGTGTTTAATTATCTCCCATAACCTGGTTGAGAAAGGCTGCATCTAGAAGAATTTATTCATTTTATAGGTCATCAAGTGTAACTTGGCAGGAGAGAGATAGGTCCGAGTTAGCACAGGGAGGGGTTCAGAGGGAGAATCTAATTTCCTGTGTCACATTCATGGCAGGCAAAACTCCTAAAGTTTCCTCAGTTTCAAGGAGGAGACACAGAAGCAATGGGAGACTGGACCAGAGAAGACCTATATAACATTTTTGATTAATGAATGCAACTTTATTTAAAAGAAAGGGAAGGGGCGCCTGGGGGGCTCAGTCGGTTAAGCGTCCAACTTCGGCTCAGGTCATGATCTCACGGTCTTCTCACGGTCTGTGAGTTCGAGCCCCGCGTTGGGCTCTGTGCTGACAGCTCAGAGCCTGGAGCCCATTTCAGATTCTGTGTCTCCCTCTCTCTCTGCCCCTCCCCAGTTCATGCTCTGTCTCTCTCTGTCTCAAAAATAAATAAACATTTAAAAAAAATTTAAAAGAAAAGGAAAATAAAACCTTGGTTTTCAGTTGGAATATGTAAAGATAAAGCACTTAGCATTGCTAAAGTTTCCCAAGATTATCATTTATATTATATGTGTAGTTTATTATGGTCTGTCCTCAGTTCTATTTTAGACTGAGTTTTTAAATGATTAAGAAAACTCTACTGTTCCGTGTTAGAATAAGACATACATTTCTGTTGATCCAGGAAGCAATGGCCCATGTTTCTCCAGTGATTCATCCTGAGGGAAATCCTATATTCAAAAGTATAAGGAAATTATAAGTGTGAAAGAAAAAAAAAAAAAAAGGAAGAAACATGAGAAAGAGAAAGAGAACATATGTTAGTAGATAGTTGAAAACTTTTAAAAAACTTGATGGATATCTCTCTCACCATTTTTCTATTACTTTGTGATTATCTAAAGCGCATGATTTATTATCTCCTGAAAAGATTATGACTTGAGTATAGGTATATTATTCTCTTATTTCACCTGATCATAATTGAAATAGCCATAGAACTATAAAAATGGAGGCAAACGCCCACTACTGTTATAAAATAGAACAATGCCATCCAGGTGCAAAAAAACATGGGGAGACCGTGAAGGTCAACTTAAAATTCCTGAGAATATAACATAAAGTTGTTGGAAATCAGTAAAACAGATCATGCTGGTAGATGTCAATTAACACCTTCACTTTGTAAAAGTGATGGCTGGAGGAGATTGCCTTCATGGTTGACAGGGCACGCACCACTTCTATTTGCTTTTATCCTGTTATCCACAAACTTTGAAAGCAGATCTGCTAGTTGGCCCCAGGATAAAGTAGCTAAGAGGGAATGGAGAGTCAGCCTTGACACAGGTCTTTTCTTTGATGCAGAGAGGTAGAGAGCTCAGAAGGCTCAATAAAAACATCATTAAAAAAAAAATCACAGAGATAAAATCTTGTACTAATGCTAATTAGCAACATTTTCCCTTCTGCCTAGATGTTGCACTTTGTGAATGAGGAAACAGCCCTGGCTTTCAATTAAAGGAGAAAAAAAAAAAAAAAAAAAAAGAAGGTGGGACATTGTTGCCAAAATTAAAAGAACAAAAGAATAGCACTGGACTCAAAGCTTCTTTTCTTTATATGATCCTTAACCCACTGGTTGTCTATTTCTCCAGTTTTCCATCGGGAGAATGCCAGACAATATAGCAAACGATAGCAGTTTTACTCCTAACCTTTGCTTGTCCTGAATCTCATGTAATACCTGCTTTGTCATTCACTCTTCGCTTCCCAGGCTTTAGAAGAAAAATTGATTATATGCATGAATGTAACCAGTGAAGAAGTAAGTGGCTGAGGGTTGTTTTTAGTGTCAGGCTTCCTGTTTGGCTAGACCTTTCTGAACCCAAATCAAAGAAAGAAAGAAAGAAACTGGTTCCTTGTTTTTTAATTTTTTAAATAGGTAAGCTATTGAAATTTGGTGGGGCTGTGGCAAATTGTAGGATGCTCAGCCATTTCAAGACCCCAAATACTAAATAAATGCTGCTAGCACCCCCTCCCCCCACATCAGTGACAATCAAATTTGCCATGGCTTAAAATGATTATGTGAATGGTTCATCTCAAAGGCTCTTGGGTACTCATCACTCCCTTTCAGAATCTAGTTTAATTTTCTTGGCTACTATTTGCAGGAGTGATTCTGTAGCATAGACAGATAAGGTAGTTCCTGGGAAGGGCATGCTCTTCTACAGAACCAGCAGCCATAATTGGAACTTGCACCTCATTACTCACTTCATTAGATTATATTAAAAAACTTGCTTTTCCCAAACACAGACTTATTTTTTCAGATCGAAACTTAAATCAATGTAATTGAAATTAAAGTGATATTGAAATAATGATCATGATAATATCACATGTTGTCTGTACTACCCCACTTATCTGAAGTATATTGGTCGAGAGGTTTATAACCAGTTTTGTTTTATTTTGTTTTGTTTCATTTGAAGTAAGCTTCACACCCAGCACAGTGCCCAGTGTGGGGCTTGAACTCGTGACCCTGAGATCAAGACCTGAGCTGAGATCATGAGTCAGACTCTTAACCAACTTAGCCACCCAGACGCCCCTAATTAGTTTTATTTTATATTTTGTGTTAGTTTTGTTTATATGACCCTTTGTTTATACGACCATGTTTAAATGATGGAATTTCCTTCAAAATCACTTCTGGAAGTTTGTATATATGTCTTCTGTCACATATTACATCAAGTATATGTAATTATTGTAAAAAGTGGTCTTTGTACTTAGTGATGAAAGAGGGGATTTTTGTTTCTGATCAAAATGGAGAAATAAGAACCCAATTTACTCACTTGTCTAGAATAACAGCAAAGAAAAAATGTATAAAACGGATGTCTTCATAACACCAGATATCAAGCAACAAAAGAAATGGACAAAAACAAATAAGTAGATGGCATGACTGTCCCGGATTACAACCCTAGGAGAGTTTCCAGACTGTAGCATGAGAAGGGTCAATGCAGGTGGAACCCCACAGACTCTGTGAGCTGAAAAGGTGGAGATCACATTTTGAGGCTATTCAGAGGAGGGTAATGCAGAGAAAAGACGTTCCCAGAAAGAACGCTCTGTAGCTATGCAGTATGGCTGGAGAACAGAGAGGTGATATTAACTGGGAAGTGGTTCGGCTTTGAAATAAGAAAACAAGTGTACCAGAGTAATACAGTTCAATTTATTTATTTGTTTTTATAATGGGATTCCTTTTGAAAGATTATCATGTATCTGTTTGATTTTGTAGATATCTAAAAATGGTCGGAGGTGAATTTGTATCCCTATTTTCAATTTTACCAGAAGTCAGAGGCTTGGTGCCTTAACACAGAAGCCAGCAAGGACTGTCTCTTGGCCCATTTCTGTTTTCTTATGTATATATTACCATCACTCCTAACAATACCATCACCTCAGGTTCTATCTAAGAAACAGTATAAGGACAGGTGTGTGGTCACAGAAAATAGAGTCCACTCTAGAGCTACCATGAGAATGACTTTATTGGTGCCTGTGAAGATTGGCTTCAGGTATCTTATTGATTCTAAGCTTTGAAACATCAACATTGGTTAATATGTCCTGAGAAGAGAAAAAGTTGACTTTTCTGCCTTCCAAGGGACTGGGCAAAGAAAGAACAAAAGCACGAACAACAACAGGCAAGAAATAAAAAGGGCCTCCTTCTGATTTCCTACACACACACACACACACACACACACACACACACACAAGTATGTACACATATATACATATTAGAGAAAGAGATAGATAGACAGATAGATATAAACTTCCAAAGAAGAGACTGGAGTCCAAATAAATAATGGGTATTGGAGTGATTGCCAGTCGTGGGTACTGGGCTATACTTGATTTGCCTAAGTAGTAAAATAAACAATGTGAAATGTACAAAAGTTCATACCCATTACTCATTTGTGGAGAAATAGATTGTATTAGCCTACTAAGACTGCCATAACAAGATCTACTAAGACTAGGTAGCTTAAACAACAGATTTATTTTCTCACAATCTAGAAGCTAGAAGTCTGAGATCAAGGTGTCGGCAAGGTCATTCTGAGGTCTCTTTCCTTGGCTTGTAGATGGCCATCTCTTCCTTTTGTCTTCGCATGGTTTTTCCTCTGTGTGCATTTGTATCTCAGTCTCCAACTCTTACAAGGATAACAGTCATCTTGGAGTTGGACCCCTCCTAGATGACTTCACTCTACTTGGATTACCTCTCTGGCCTTATCTCCAAATACAGTCACATTTTAAGGTACTGAGGATTAGGGCTTCAAACACATGAATTTGCAGGGGGACACAATTCAGTCAATACCATAGATTGTCTAGAGATACTCAGCCAATACGTAAATAACACTCATTACTGAATAGACTTTAAAATCACTGTTAGTTAGAAAGGGTTTTATTTTCAGTAAGAAAAGATTCGAGAAGCTGTTTCAGTCAGGATGCAGCGCAAAAAAACTAAAATAATACTATAATATTAAAGAATTTATTACATTAAAGGAATTCAGTACTTATACTAGAAGTGGGCATCAGAATCAAAGTTATCTATTGATATGTAGCAACTACCTCAAAACTTAGTGGCTGTTTTAATTTGAGCAGCTGGAACAAAGCACCACAGACTAGCTGGGTTATAAACAACAGAAATTTACTAATCACAGTTATGGAGTGTGAAAGTTTCAGATCCGGTTGCCAGTATGGTTAGGTTCTGGTGACAGCTCTCTTCCAGATTGCAGACTGCTGTCTTCTGATTATATTCTTACGTGGCAGCAAGGCAGCAAGACAGCTCTTGGGGTTCCCTCTTATAAGGGTACTAATTCCATTCATGAGGGCTCCACCCTTGTCATCTAATCATCTCCCAAACCCCACCTCCTAACACTGTCACCATGAGAGTTAGGATTTCAACAAATGAATTTTTTCCATTGCAGTAGGAAAAACAGATTATTATGTCTCAGAATGCTATGGGTTGAGAGTTCAGAATGAGATGGCTTGCTTCTCCGTCATGATGTCTCATGATGGAGACAGGTAGGATGACTCAAACAATCAAAGGCTGAAACTCTGGAGACTGACTGGATCTCTCTCTCTCTTGATTTCTCCCTCTCTTAATGTTTTATGTAGGCTTAAGCTTCCTCTTACTATGAAGTCTTCCAGCTAATCACACATCTTTTATGGCAGCTCCAAGCACCAAAAAGTGGGAAACTGTTCTCTTGAAATCATTGTTTGGAAGAGGCAGAGCATTACTTCATCAAAAACTATTGGTCAAGTTATCATAGAACAGCTTAGACTCAAAGGGATGGTGCACAAACCCCAGCTTCTGAGAGAAGGACCATTAAGTAAACAGCAGCAATCACCTATCCACCAGAATTTACCCTCTGGCCACAAATTCTTTACATTATTCTAATACGCAAAATCTCATCTCATTATAGCATTTGGGACAGGCTCAAGTTCTAGCATGTCATTATCGAAACCAAGTGCAGATAAGGCTCCTTGGGTGCATTTCCATGGTTACACATTTTCAATTACAGTTCTCCTCAATCTGAAGACCACCACCTAGAAAATTTTTCTGCCCCACTCTCACACATACCTCCAATGTACTATAGTGAGACAGCCCAGGACAACTCCAATGGACAATTCCATTCAACAGTGCAGAAAAGAGGATACACATGACAATCACCATGGAAGTTCTGAAGTCCATCAAGGTACTTGGTCACCATTGATTAGTTGAATAATGCCAAACCTGCTCCCTGGGAATGATCATCTGTTCCTAGCTCTGCCATCTGTCTTCTTTTGGTTCCCTTCTGGGTCATCCTACCTCTTTCATAAGAAATGGACTATGTTTACAATTGAGTACCTTTCTCAGTTGCTTCCTGCCCATTAGATTTTGCAGATCCAAAGTCTTCTTTTCATTGTACTATTTCATTGCTTATTCTAAATTGGGGAAGACTACACCTGTATAATTATCTTAAAATCCTTGGAGGTTTCTAATGAAACTTACTAGTTACACTGCAGCTGAATGTGCTATACTCAAAATCTCTGAGACAAATACTTTTCTACCTCGTGCCCTCTGTGAGGCTGCTGGGGACAACATTCCTCGCTTCTCAGCAGCCCTTTTGTTTTAAAAGTATGCCTGTGAAACACATTCAAAAACTATTTAAAAGATATCTTGTCTCTTTCACATTGTCTATGAGTTCCTAATTAATTTGCAGTCACACCCTTAGCTTTATCTTTAGCCTGAGACTTTTTTTTCTTTTGACAGCTTTTCCTGTTTCACCTTTTTCTTGAATATCTGTCTAATTTTGAGCATGTTCTGCTAAAAAAAGACTTGGGATGAAAACTCATTTTATTTTTGTACCCAGAAAGTCTTGGTCCATGAAGAATGCTCATAAAACCCTTAGGATACCTTTTGTGTAGCTGAAAACTCCAATGAAGCACTGTCTTAAATCTTTCTAAGTTATCAACAGAGTGTCTTACTGTTATACCCTTGGGAGTTTTCACTGACATCTTGAAGTACTATACAATTTATATTTGTCCTAAGGACCCCCATCCGTTTTTCCTTTGAGTCTTTTTTTTTTTTTTAATGTAGAGAAAATAAAGAATAGGACAGTTTTAGTTTTGATACCAATAAGTTGAGTCAGAAATATTTCCTCCAGATTTTTCTTAAAAAGTGAACAGGTTTTTTGGTTTTGGTTTTGGTTTTGGTTTTGTTTTTCTTGTGTTTTTTTGTTTGTTTGTTTGTTTTGTTTTGTTCATATCTATCATCTTGTGTTCTATCATCAGAAGCATGAAGTGGCCAATTGGCTTTTCTACATTCTACTTAGAAATATACCCAGGCCAAAAAAGGTGGGGGGGAAGGAAGGAAAGAAAGAAAGAAGAAAGGAAAAGACAAAAGAAATATATCCATGCGGATCCTTGAGTTCATTAGGTTTGCTGTCAAATTTCCACATTATTACCAGCAATGGTTTCTCCAAAACTTTTGCCACGAGAAAAGCCTTTTCATCAAGCCTCCACTAACATTTTCATCAGTATTCTTCAAGCTCTCATGATGTGTTCTCAAAGTGTTCCCATGCTTTTAGTAACAATTTCTTTAAGATCTTTCTGGGTGGGCCAGCTCTACTCAGTCCCAAAACTAATGCTATACAACTTAGGTTGTTAACAGTGTCACATCAGTTCCAGCACCGAATTTTTGTTCCGGTAAACTGTGTAACAAACCACCCGAGTCTTTGTGGCTTACAGCAATAATTTATATTATTATAGTTCATGATCCCCTG
This sequence comes from Panthera tigris, assembly GCF_018350195.1. Classification (NCBI taxonomy): domain Eukaryota; kingdom Metazoa; phylum Chordata; class Mammalia; order Carnivora; family Felidae; genus Panthera; species Panthera tigris. Next base: position 24,312,970 of record NC_056668.1, read on the forward strand.
AGACAGGAATGTTGAAAAGGCAACAACAGATATGACTCATCTCTGCTCCATAATATCTGTGGCCTCTGCTGGTATGACCAAAGCAACAATTGGACACTGTCCCGATACCTGTTTCTGTGTCTCCACATAGCCTGTGCTTCCTCTCAGTATGGCAAGGGACTGGACTTTATATTGTGAGTTGGTGCTCTAAGAAGAATAGAGCAAAAACTCCCAGTCTGCTTAAGTGCTAGGTTCACAATAGTTTTGAGGTGACTTTTGCCACATTGATTGAAGAAGGCACAGGCCATCCCAGATTCAAGTGAAGGAAACACAAACCCCACCTCTTGATATGAGAACTGTTTAAGAATTTAATCTACTCATTCGTGGTTGTTCAGATGCCTGGATGAAAAGTTGTTTTTTCAATCACTGTATTTACCACCACTGCCACTGGGCACCCATGAATATGGAATTCTAAGTCTCACTACTGCAAATTCTTACAAATTCTCACTTTCCACAAATTGCTTGATAGCAGTAAAGAATACTAGAAAGGCTGCTTTTATTTCACTTCTTCCATGGATGTCTTAAAAAAATAAAAATAGAAAAAAAATAGAAAAACCAAAAAATCTCTAATTTTGGTACAAAAGATTAAGAGGAAGGGAACTTGGGAAAGGTAATTTTTATCTTTCTAAAATCCCAGACTGGAAGGAAAGTGGAATGGAAGTTAAGAGAACCAAATTCTTTATAATCTTGCCATTTGCAACAACATGGATGGAGCCAGAGTACATTCTGCTAAGTGAAATAAGTCAGAGAAAGACAAGTACCATATGATTTCACTCATATGTAAAATATAAGAAACAAAACAGGTGAACATAGGGAAAAGGAAAAAAAAAAGAGAGAGGGAAGCAAACTATTAGAGACTCTTAACTGCAGAGAACAAACTGAAGGTTGCTGGAGGGGAGGTGGGTGGGGGATGGGCTGGATGGGTGATGGGCATTGTTGTGATGAGCCCTGGGTGTTGTATGTAAGTGATGCATCACTAAGTTCTACTGGTAGTAAAAGAAAATTAAACTTTGAGAGTTATTGTAGAGTGCGGCACGAAAATGATGCACATGGAAACAGAAGTGATTATCTTTGTATGTTTTATTTTTACTACATGTAAAAAAAAAAGAGAAAAAAATAAATTAAAATACTAATGGTAAGTAACCAGCCTATGATTTTATTCTCATGAGAAATAAGTATTATAATTTTCCTACCAAAGAGGAACTTGTGGTATCAAACACTTATGCAGTGTTTTCCAAATCTCTTCAAAATAATAAAAATCACCTAAAGACTTGTTAAAAATAAAAATTCATGAGAAGCGTGTGGCTGACTTTGTTGGTAGAACATAGGATTCTTGACCTTGGGGTTGTGAGTTTGAGTCCCATGCTGGGCATGGAGCCTACTTTAAAAAAGTTTTTAAAAATTAAAATTCCCCAGAAATGTTTTCAAGCTGACTATAATGGTGAGGAAATTATATTATCAAATACTCTAGATGATTCTTATGATCATTGAAGTTTGGGGAAAATTGTAGGGTATATTTTCTCCGGGTTTAGTTGTTGGTAGCTCAGGACTGTATGATTAGTACTAAATATATATTTGGTGAATGAAATTTTGGAATAAGGTGATGTGTTATGTAACTGGCAGCAAATTCTCTGCTGAAATGTATTGAGTGTATTTTAACATACCATAATTTAGACAGTAGAATGTAGTTTGCTTTACTCTGTGTGTAAGAAGTGACTCTAACTGGGTGTTTCTACTTTAGGTCTATGTCCGCAACATTCAAGTCAAAATGACTGTATACCAGTGGTGGCTACTGTAAGTCTTTAAGTTTCCTTTATTGTTAATACCAGTGACATTGCTAAATATTTAAATGAAATTTATTAATCAGTTTCCATGCCTGAAAATAGAGACTTGCTGACATAATGGATATAAGAGATAGGCTTTTGTTTGTTGACACTAGTGTTAAACAAAATAGATGATTTGAATAAATTATTTTAGGGATGGTTTCCTCTTCTGCATGAGGAAACAAAGAATCTAGTAAGCCTAAATGCTCTAGTTCAGTGAGACGTTATTGGGCATAATCCCTGAATCTTCCAGTGTCTAGGCATAGATTTGGATTAGCTGGTTATCTGATAGTAATAAAAGTAGCTAAATTCTGTCTCAAAAATATTGGGGTTTTTGTTGTTGTTGTTGTTTTTAAATGAAGTTTTCCTGTAAAATGTGGTTAAAATAATAAATTGAAGGACCATTGTACCCACATTAAGCTTACAGAACAAGGTAAGTGATTCTTTTTTGTCTGTTTGATAATAAATGTTGTAAGGTATGATAGAATTTGGACTGTGACCTCTTTTCATTTAAGTCTGGAAGTTGGGGGGATCATCCAACCTTCATTTATCTCTAACTTTAATTCAATTTAATTTAAACTTTTAATTTAATTCATCATTTTATTTTATTAATTTTTATTTATTTATTTTGAGAGAGAGAGCACAGCAGGGAAGGGGCAAAGAGAGAAGGAGAGAGAGGATCCCAAGCAGGCTCCACACTGTCACTGCAGAGCCCAGTGTGGGACTTGATCTTCCAACCTGTGAGATCATGACCTGAGCTGAAATCAAGAGTTGGACACACAGCCAACTGAGCCACCCAGGAAGCCCTATCTCTAACTTTTTAAAAAAGAACTTCATTCGTGTGTCTGGGTGGCTCAGTCAGTTGAGCTTCTGACTTCAACTCAGGTCATAATCTCATGGTTCATGGATTTAAGCCCCTCACTGGGCTCGCCACTGTCAGCACAAAGCCCACTTGGGATCTTCTGTCCTCCTCTCTCTCTGCCCCTTCCCCCTGGTGCTCTCTATCTTAAAAATAAATAAATGTTAAAAAAAACAATAAAATAAAATAAAAAGAAACAACTTTACTGGGATATAATTGATATATAATATGCAACACGTATTTAAAGTGTACAGTTTTATACGTTTTGACATATGTATACAGCTATGAAATCATCAGCACAACAAAGATAGCACACATATCAATCACCATCAAAAGTTTCCTTCTGTCCTTTGGTAGTCCTTCCTTCCTGTCATCCTGCCATTCTTAGACAGCCACTCTTGTGCTTTCTGACATTATAAATTAGTTTAAATTTTCTAAATATTTATAGAAATGTAATGATAAGGTAGGTATGAACTATTTCTGTCTAGCTTCTTTCATTCAACACAATTATTTTGATATGCATTTGTGTGGTCTGGGTATCAACAGTTAATACATTTTAATTGCTGCAGAGTACTGTATTATATAGACATACTTCATTCTGTTTATCCATGCACCAGTTACCTATTCAAAGGCACTGGATTGTATATTATAAACCAAGATACTGTGACCATTTCTAGAGCAGTATTTGAGAGATGTATACATTTCTCTTTAATAAACACCTGGAAGTTGAATGGCTGTATCATATGTATAATTAATGTTTTTAAAATTTGCCCAAGTCTTTTCTAATACCCTTTTAAATTTCCATCAGTAGTTATGAGAATTCTGTTTCCTCACTTGTAATCATCATCAACACTTGGCATGGTCAGTCTTTTGAATTTCAGTTATTCTAATAAATGTGCAGTAGTATCTCACTGTGGTTTTAAATTTTATTTCATAAATGATGATGTTGAGCATTGTTCATGTTCTTATCTGTTATCTGTACATCTTCTTTGGTGAGGTGACAGTTCAAATATTTGCCTATTTTTTTTTAATCTTTATTTTTGAGACAGAGAGAGACAGAGAGTGAGCAGGGGAGGAACAGAGAGAGAAGGAGACACAGAATCCGAAGCAGGCTCCAGGCTCTGAGCTGTCAGCACAGAGCCCAATGCGGAGCTCGAACCCACGAACTGCGAGATCATGACCTGAGCTGAAGTCAGATGCTTAACTGACTGAGCCTCCCAGGCACCCCTGCCTATGTTTTTATTTTTTATTTATTTTTTTAAGTTTATTTATTTTTGAGACAGAGAGAGACAGCATGAACAGGGGAGGGGCAGAGAGAGAGGGAGACACAGAATCAGAAGCAGGCTCCAGGCTCTGAGCCATCAGCCCGGAGCCCGATGCGGGGCTCGAACTCACGGACCGCAAGATCGTGACCTGAGCTGAAGTCGGAGGCTTAACCGACTGAGCCACCCAGGTGCCCCCTGCCTATGTTTTTAAATGAGCTATTTGTCTTCTTAATGAATTTTGACAGTTTTGTATATATTCTGATAAAAATATTTTGTCAGGTACATAATCTGCAAATATTATCTTTGTCTTGTGTATTCAATCTCTTAACCATATCTTTCAAAAGGGGAAGATTTTAATTTTAATATAAATTGTTTATCAATTCTTATGGATACCATTTTTGGTATTATATCTGATTAGTTTTTGCTTAACTCAAGAACACAGAGATTTTCTATTTTACTTCTACAAGTTTCATAGTACAAGATTTTAAATTTAGGTATATGATTTTTTTGAATTGATTTTTTTAATAAGGTTTAAGGTTTGAAGTTCAATTTTCCCCCTGTGGCTAATTGTTCTAATACCATTTGTTGAACAGACTATTATTTATTCACTGAATTGTCTTTGCACCGTTGTTGGAAATGTCACTTGTTCTCATATATGTGGGTTCATTTGAGGAATCTTTATTCTGTTCCATTAATCTAGTTTTCTACCTTCATGAGGATACCACACTATCTTAATTACTTGAAATCTTATAGTGTTTGTATCTTAAATATGTTTTATTTCAAAGTTTTGGCTTTTCATAAGCCAAAGATATATATATCTTTATATATAAGATATATCTTATATATCTTCTCCAAATATATCTTAAGATCAGTTTGCTAATTTTTACAAAAAAATCTTGTCATTCTTATATTTGTTTCTCTCTACAGAATATTTATTTTTCCTTAGTTTTTAAAAAGATTTTCAGGGGCACCTTGGTGGCTCAGTTGGCTAAGTGTTTGACTTCAGCTGAGGTCATGATCTCGCAGATCTCGAGCCCTACATCAGACTCTGCACTGACAATGTGGAGCCTGTTTGGGATTCTCTCTCTCTTCTCTGACTCTCCCCCCACTTGTGCTCTCTCTCTTTCTCCCTCTCTCTCAAATAAATAAACCTTAAAAAATAAATAAATAAAAAGATTTTCACATTGTTACTGGTTTTGTACAAACTGATGATAATGTGCCTTGCCATCATTTTATTTATATTTAAAATGTTTCTTGGGCTTGAGTTTTATTGAGCATCATCAATATGTGTTTGTATAATCTTTTATAATATTTTTAGCCATTCTTTTCAAAATTTTCCTTTTCTCCCTCCATCCTTCCATTTTTCTTCGGAAATTAAAATGACAGGTGCATGAGGGAGCTTGAGGCTGCTCCAAGGTTTACTAGTGTGATTTTTTCCCCCTTCTTTTTCTGTTTAATTTTGTGTATTTCCTACTGCTTTATCTTCAAGTTCATTAAACTTTTGTGTTGCAATATTTGTGTTGCAATATTTAATCTGCTGTTAAACTCTTTCCATGTATTTCTCATTTGACACATTTTATCTCTAGAAGTTTGAGATCTTTTTAATATATAATTTAATATATAATTCCATTATCTATAAAACTTTTTGAAAATATAGAATATAATTATAATTGCTGTTTTATTTATTTTTATTCTATATCTGCAGACAGACTGACCTAGAATGAAGCAAAACATTACTAAGCTTACTCTTGATGGAAAAGCAAAGGACTGTTCATAGGTGCTTGGAAGTGACAAAAAGTACACTAGGCCAATTGTGGGCACCTTCCAATGTTCTGAAAAATCACTCATTTCTGCCCAACACCATGGCCTGAGACTGAGCATCCAAGCATGGGAGACGATCACCCACAATCCCGCAGACAGAGAGAGAGGGAGAGAGACAGAGAGGAATTGTTGGCTCAGTTGTGATCATGTGACATTTGGATCACGAACTACTCATACTGCAAGACATCGCTCATTTATCAAGTTAAAATTTATTAGAAATGTTTGCTTGTCTTGCAGAACACTTCCAGAACAAGTTACTCACAATCCAAGGCTTTACTGTATTTCTACTGGTTAATGTAAATATTAGAAGTATCACTATATGCTTAAATGTGGATATTTTGTGTGATCATAGTGTATGTAGTGTTTTACAATGCATATACATTATGTGTAAATAAGAGATGGCATTGCTTTGCCTAACTGCAAGAGAGCAGCAGAATTATTCACTTACTATTTGAAGTGGTTCAGCAAAGAAAAATAAGCCATTAGGCTTTTTCCCAAGACATTCACCATTGGTGGTACATTAAGATGTCCTTATGGGAAATGTTTACTTTTATATGCAGATGCTCAAGCAATAATATTTATGCTAGAATGCAAAATCAAATATAGTTCTTCAAATCTTTTACATATTTCAAATGAGGAAAAAATATTGGCTTATTCTCTCCCTACTAGAGATAAATTGGTTATGAAAAAATATTTTTCAAAAAGAACAAATAATTTAATCAAAACAATTATGGCTCATTGGAATAGAAATAATATTTAATTGTGTAGTGACAAATATATCAGTGCTATATTTTATTTTAAAATCAAGAGAGGCTAAAAGTTCCATTCATCTTATGACCTTCCCTGAAAGATTTTGAAAAATAAAAACAAAGGGAAAAACTCTGTTTCTGCTGAAACTGTAATTCTAGTCTTGTCAGTCCAAATTCAGATATCATTATTTTTAAAACTATATTACATACACATACTATCTTAGTGAGTCCAGGCTGTTATAATCAAATACCATGGACTGGGTGGTTTCAACAACAAACATTCATCTCTCACCATTCTGGAGGGCGGGAGGTCCAAGCTCAAGGTGCAAGCAGACACAGTGTCTGGTGAGATGGCTCCCCCTATTTCGCAGACACTAATTTAGTTCAACTACAAGACTGATCCAACAGTTTTCGGCTAGTAGGTTTCTATAGTGGGCATTCTTTTGTACCTTTTTTTTCACCATGAATCTACACTGTGTTTATATCATTTAGTGTATTCAAGAAGTGAAGGGAATGGAATAAACTGTTAGGGATTGAACTCTATCTGTTTTTGTTTTCTTGTTAAACTAAATAATGTATATCTAAAGTGAATACAGCAAAAAAATCATTAAATGTGTTAAGTCTGGTTGGTGGATCTAGGAGAGGTTGTCATAGTGTTCTTCATACCTTTCTATACATTTGGAATAATCCTCAATATGTCAGCAATGGGCAGCATGCTTTATGATACTTTACTTAAACTTAGAAACAGTTGATTTGAAGGAAAAGTAAGGAGATGCCTACACCACAGGTAGCCACTTTAGCTATTTTGTCATTATAAAGTAAACAGGGATGGGGATTCTCCCCATAAGAGAAATTGTAGCTGGTTGTTAACTGGCAGAATACTTTAGATTCTCTCTCTGAATTTGAGACCCAGATAAAGACACATAAATGGCAGAGTAAGGCAAAGCTGAGATCTATATTAAAAGAAGATAGAAAGTTCAACACCAAAACCATGTCTGCTACCTAAAAAGTATTCAGGAAATACTGCAGGTAAAAGAAAGACATTTTTAGAAAGGAGCGAGCGAGGTTTGGTGATATGGGCTGAGAGACCAGCGTAATTTGAAGGAGCTGCTGAAAGCACAGTGAAGTGAGTCCATCCAAAGGACATCATTGGGTTCAGACAATGAAGAGACTGACAGTGTGTTTTCTCTGCTAAAAGAGGATTCATTATTCTAAAAGGGTTACCTTATTTTGCAACCCTTAGGATTATTTTAAGCTTTTCATTAATTTACTTGGGATCCCCACAAAACCATCCCTCTTCAATTCTTTTTTTTTTTTTTTTTGAGAGAGAGAGAGGTAGAGAGAGTGTGTATGTGTGCATGCCCACGAGTGAGTGGGGGAGGGTCAGAGGGAGAAGGAGAGAGAGAATCCGAAGCAGGCTCTGTGCCCAACTCAGAGCTCGATGTGGGACTTGATCTCATGACCATGAGATCATGACCAGAGCCAAAATAAAGAGTTGGTTGCTCAACCAACTGAGCCACCCAGGCGTCTCTTTAGTTCTTTTTTTTTTTTTTTAATGTTTACTTATTTTAGAGAGAGAGTGAGATACAGCATGAGTGGGGGAGGGACAGAGAGAGAGGGAGACACAGAATTAAAGCAGGCTCCAGGCTCTGAGTGGTCAGCACAGAGCCTGATGCGGGGCTCGAACTCACCAACCGCGAGATCATCACCTGAGCTGAAGTTGGATGCTTAACCAACTGAGTCACCCAGGCGCCCCTCTCTCTCCCTTTAATTCTTGATATGAATTGTATCATTCTTACTTTCTCGCTTCTTACAAGAGTGTCAGTACCCCAATACAGTAAGATAGGCGTACCTGCAATGCTGACATGAGTATGAATTGTACAATCTTTCTAAAAAAGTTGATTACCCGGTTGAAAATTGATAATAGAAAAATGATATCAAGTGTTGACAAAAAACTGTATATATATACACAGACATATGGTTTGAAATAACATATATAATAGTGAAACATAAATTACCTGAAAATTAACTTGGGGGATTATTTACATAACTGCAAGATACAATAGAACAAGTCATTAAATATGTCAAACTCATCTACGCTATACAGTGTTGGATTTAGAATAGCTATATTAAAGTATTGGATTATAGATTATTTTATTTCTTCATGTGCTTTCTATATTTTGTAATTATGCTATAGTGAATAATATTTTACCTATATTTTTAAAACTGCATATTATTGTGGACTGAATTGTGTTCCCCCTCCCCCCAAATTTGTATATTGAAGGTCTAACCATCGATATATGTGTATTTAAAGATAAGACCCTTAAAGAATCATTTAGTTAAAACAGGACCATTAGGGTGAGTCCTAACCCAATCTGAATAATGTCCTTAGAAGACATTAGGATATAGAGAGACGGCAGGTGTTGTAGACTCTGAGTCTGGAGTTCTCTCTTGTCCAGCAAGAAAGCAGATGCAGAATTGAAATGCGAGAGAGGCTAATGTCCAGGAGGAGAAAAGAGCCCCGAGTAAGGGTCCTTGCTCTGTTTTTATGAGGATCAGACGGTTTACAGACATGATGGATATGCACAAAGAGACAATGAAATAGTGAACATTAACTCGTGTGTGAGACAAAGGGGGTTTCTAAGTCATGCGGTGTTAGGGGTTTGGGTCAATACAAAACAAAATCCCAGCTCTGAGCAGATGGCTGTTTACAGCAGGCACCAGGCACCTTTATGTTTATCTTAACTTGCCTAGGGAATCAGACAGATACAGCAAACTACCTCAGGGTCAACAAGGCACCTTTCTTTTGCTAATTAGATCTGCTCTGTGCAGTTTCACTCTGCTGTGGCTATAGCCCTGTTTACTTGTTTACCTATTCTGGACCTTCCCTCCTGTGAAAGCAGCTTTCTGCTTTTGTACTATGTTGGGGGCGCTTGGCCCTGTTTACCTAATCTTGGATGCTTTCATCCTAAACTTTGTTAACCCATTGGTGCAAGCTCAGGGAATTCCTAAACCTATTCCCCACAAGCAGGGATTAGTGTACACAGAGAAAAAGATACAGAGTGAAGGGGAGGGAGCATCTGCATGCCAAGGAATGAGACCTCAGGAGAAACCAACCCTCCTGCCAGTACCTTGGTCTTGAACTTCTATCCTCTAGAACCCCTAGAATAAATTTTTGTTGTTTAAGCCACTTAGTCTATGGTGATTTGTTATGGCAGCCTTAGCAAACGAATACACATATGAAGCTTTATTAATACCAAAACACTCATATAATAAAATATATCAGCATAAAAATACATAGATTTATTACAAATAACAGACATATAGTTAGAGATATATACATATGTTATTAACATAACATAGTAGGAAACAACCCAAAATTCTTCTGAAGTTTATTTGGGTCACTGAAAGAGATTAAAAAATTCACATGCAGATATTTGCCTAAATAATCAAGAAAAAGCAAATTCATATCCCACATATATTTAAACCTTAAAATTTGTCTTTTGAATAAGTTTATAGTAAATCTAATTACCATTCATCAACATTTATGTTGCTTCTGGATTTTTAATATGCTTTATTTTTCTTTTAGACAATTAAGTTTGGATATTAATTTTAAATTATTTATGTGGAAAATCAGTTCTGTGAAACACTAAATCATTTAATTAAAAAAAAATTACTCAACACATAGTTGAATTACTATTTCCTATAGGACACTGCAAAGCAATAATATCTCAGAATAATATAATTTAAAATATATATTGTATATTTAATTACACAATCAAAATATAAATATTACCAACATACAAGTTTCAAAAAATAAAAATATAAGACAATTTCCTTCTGACCACCATCTTTGTTGCCAATCTCCATGTTAGCTATAGCGACCCTTGTTGTTTGGGTACGTCTTTATCCTTCAGGTACATTTTCTAAGAATTTGCTTATGTAAATCATGTATATCTAGGTGATATATAAGAACGTACTCATGGGGCGCCTGGTTGGCTCAGTCAGTTGAGCGTCCAACCACAGTTCATGAGTCAAGCCCCGCATCAGGCTCTGTGCTGATGGCTGGGAGCCTGGAGCCTGCTTCGGATTCTGTGTCTCCCTCTCTCTGTCCCTCCCCCACTCGCACTCTGTCTCTCTCTGTCTCAAAAATAAAATAAACATTGAAAAAAAAGAACATGCTCATATTTGGTCACATAGCATAATTGTATTACAAACTAAGGCCATTCAAATTAATATAAGTACTCTTCAACTGTAAGCCTTGATATCACTTTCTTGTCCAAGAAAATAAACTTACAAATACCTATTATTTGGTTCAAGAACTTCCTGAAACCCTCTTTATCTGAACTTTAGATTACCCCCTAGCTCTCATGTGGGTTAAACCCCTCTTCTTCAACTGAGGAAGGGCCCACCTAACCTTATAAAAATGACTGTTCATTCTTCATCCTACTACAAAATGCTCATCTTGTTCTGGCTCACCATTTTAACCTATTATATTTTTATTTGCTCAGTCCCAATCAGACCTCTACTTTGGAAGACTCACTTTAAAGTAGATACTGAAAACTTTATGAGTATCCCAATTTTGAACTCCCTTTTCCAAGACCCTACTTAGAATCTGTGAAGGTCGTGATTTCATACACTATATTGATAATACTATTACTAACTACAATAAGTAATACTGACTAACAGGTTTCTTTTCTTTTCTTTTTTTTTTTTTTTTAATTTTCTGTGGGGATGGGGATAAGCGGTCCTTTTCAGGATGTCAACAGTTAATAGTCTGAATGCCCAGTGATATCTAATGAAAACCTCTTTGCCTAAAATGTTCACTTCAGAAACACCATTCTTCTCTGAAGTTTTTTCACCTACCACTCAGGAATCTCCCCAGTCACAGCAAAGAAGTGCATCTTGCATTGGCTCTGGTCTCTGATTTATCTTTATTGAACCCTTCTAATGTAAAGTTCACTTACTTTTAGGAAAAAAAGATACTTTTTAAGAAATTCTTTGGTTATCTTAACCAATTTGATTTTTTTTTTTTTAATTCTTGGTGGAAACCTGCTTCATTGCTCACAACCCTACTTTTATGTTTGTCTTTCCTCACCATCTTTTGTGAATCTATCAGAACAAGTTCATAGAAAGCAGGGTGGGTGGAGGCAATAAGAAATCTATCTTTGGCACAGCTCCAAAGGCCAGTGTGTTCAGATCTCCTCAGATCAGCATCACTATAGCATTTTGCTTTGAATCCCATATCAGAATTAGGAGAATATTCCTCAAAGTTTTCTTGTTTAATTGGTGGGAGTCTGGTTCTGTGAGAGATGTCTTCTGCAGAATTCCTACCTCTTGAAATTCACAGACTGTTGCATTTGGGATTTAAGACAACTAGCTCTTAGTTTGGGAGCCCAAGACATGAGGTCATAAATAAAACTTTGAGCCAACTATTGCCAAATTCTCAGAGATTTGATTCAGTCTAAGTGTGCACACCTTATGGCTAGACTTGTGCCATATATATATATATATATATATATATATATATATGCATTTACATCATATATTTACATTATACATTTACATCATACATTTATATTATAGTCTACATTTGTATGTGCTTAATTCTATATATCATTATTTCACCAAGGGTAATTTATGTTCCTAGTGCCTACTTTAAAGAATTTTTGATATTAACATTTTTCCCATTTGAAGGTCATTTTAGACCAAAAAGGTAGTCAAATATCTAATTATCATTGTATTTGCCTTGGTATGAAGAAGACTTAAAAAAAAATGCAGATTCCAAAATTGATTTCTTAAGAGATTCATTGCCCCAAACAAATAAAAATGTTAAAAACCTATAGCTTTTATCTTACTATTTCTATTCCCCCCAACTTATGCTCCTTTATTTCTCTTTGCTCCTAATTTTCATTTTAACCTGCCTCTGTTCCCTCTTGGATGACCAGATAACCCCAAGTCTCCATTATCTATTGAAGCAAAACCCCACCAGAACAGGGAAATCCCCCAGAAAGTATTATAAGCCCTTGTCTCAACTAATAGCCCTTGTCAAAGACTTTCCAAAACGATATAAGATAGAAATTTAGAATAGTTCTAGGAATATAATACTAGGTATTCCAGTTATAGATCTATTAGTTTCTATGTCAATGGTGGCTTCAGATCCAAATAATCAAATAGGAAAGGCAAGAATAGGAATAACTTGATCATTTGTCAAAAGACCTCACATTGCATTGTGTAGAAAACCAGAAGAGTTTAGAAAAATTGTAGGTGTTAGACAAGGTTTTTGGAAGCCTATCCTTAAAGTCTTTACTGTGAAACTAGATTAGTCTATAATTCAGTTCCGTAACTGAGAAGTCAAGTAAACTTTTTCTGTAAGGGGTCAGATAGTAAATAATTCAGGCTTTGTGGATCATATGTCTCTGTTAGATCTACTAAACTCTGTTGTAGAGAGAAAGCAGACACAAACAAAACAAATGGGCGTGTCTGTATCTTAATAAAAAATTTCTGCCCAAAGAAAGTCAGCAAGTATAGTTGGAAGACTCCTATTCAAGCAAACAAGGATGGACCCATTGGAGACTTAAGGGATAGACCAAGTAGACAGCAGCCAAAAGTATATCCATTAGAAGGTATTACCCACTCCCATCTTACCTTTTATAAATGGTCTTTATACTACAACAGGGGATTTAATAGGCATGCAAACACCAGAATGGAAAATATTCCATTGCTAGATTTCTAACCCCTGGCTGAACATTTTGAAAACCTCAGAACAAAAGGAAAGCAAGACACAAAATAAATTGAGGGCCTTATAGGCAAAGTAATTGGATGTTTCTACTCTAGCTTTTGAACACCAGAGTGGGGAATCTCTTGTTAAAGACACTTGGATACTATAAACTAAAAGAATATTGAAAAAGCAGCTATCTTGCATTATCCAAAAAGCTGAAGAAAAAAAAATGTATGAAAAATGAAGATCCTCCAAGTGGAGAACCCATTTTCCCATTTTATCTTAAACTGACAAGGAGCATTTTCCCCCTAAATATTAAAGGACAATCTTGTGAATTCTGACTGATATAGGCACATTCAACATGAATCCCTTTCCATGGTCACACCTTCTTCCTTGGTGTCAACAAATTATTTCCCGTCATGAAAATATCCCTTATCTTTCTGTTCATCATTTAAATCCTTACCCAAAGAATATTCTTTCTCCTTTGTGACAATACAAAGGCTAATTTAATGGGAAAGGATCTACTATGTAACTGTGTAATGAAAATTACTATATTAAATATCCACTGATGAACCTCTTGCTTAAAATTCCTCAGGAGTCCCTATTCAAAATGGGATCCATGCTAATTGGGATATTGACTTACTGGTATCCTTGTTTCTAAATCATGCAGAAAAGAAAAATTTCAAGGAATTCCTTGGTTCTTGTTCATAAAAGCTCTACTGATATTGGTAGAATTATTGGAGTTAAACACATAAAGATTCTGATTATCCCAAACATGCACAATGTACTCTTAAACCATATAGCTTAATAGATAACAGACTCATCACACCTTGGATTGTTCTTTTGATACTCCAATTCTTTTAGTCAAGAAACCAGTGAGTGTGGGTATAGATTTGTTTAGGACCTCAGGCCCATGGATAGAACAGTCATTTTCTCTTTCCCTTTAGTACCGAACCCGATTCTCTTGCCCTTTAGTACCAAAACCAAATGCTCTTTTCTTTTCAGTGTTTTATGAGGCTACATATTCTACAGTGTGTACATTCTGGCTTCATGAGTGTCTCTTAAATCAGTTATTCAGTATTGATTGCTTTTTTTTTTCCTGGAAAAAAATTAAAAATATGTATCAGACAGTTCTGTTCCAGAGGGCTGCTGAAGAACCCTCCTAACTTACACAATCTCTATTACATATTAAGGGCCAAGACAATTTAATGTAGGTCAAAACATTAGGACATTTTGCTTTTATTTTAAATTAGATATATTGTCAAAACTACTTCCTTTGAGAGTTAGAGAAAAATGTTTGTTTGTTTGTTTGTTTGTTTGTTTATTGTCAATTCCTCCCGATTGAGGATGTAGATTAGCTGAGCATTATATTTCTTGGAAAGGATTTATATAGTTGTACAAGAGCTTGCTCACAGTAAGTTGGGAATCCATCCAGTGTCAGAAGGGAATGCAACCCTGGGCTTTTCTCCATATGACATAAGAAACATCACAGTGGAACATGGGGAAAGTGTGGGATTAAATTGCAGGTTTTCAGCAAATGTTGTGTGAGTATGAATAAACCAACTTGTGGAAGATGCCCTGCAGTCTAGGGAATGATTATGTCTGGGACACAGATCAGACGCATTCGAAGCGGCAGGGGTAGGGGGAGAGAGGATTCTGATTTTACCTGAGAAAAATACATGTTCCTCCCCTCAGTGATTCAGGCTTCAGATGGAGGAAGCAGCAGGACTTTGACTGAGGGAGGAAGGGATTTTCTCCTGTACTTGACAACAAAAGGCTGGTGACCTGGACCACATTGCTTTGTGGGGAACAATGGGTCCTGGACAATGTGGAGTTTAGCAATTGGTTCTGATATCAGTTATATCAGCTATATATGGTCGACAGCTCCAACAATAACTACTTTTTTATTCACTTAAGATGACATTTTATAATTTATTCCTAATTTTCTTGGCCGTTTGCTGGCTCATCTGTTTTTAAATTATAATTAATCTATTGCTGGCTGAGTTTTTAGGAATTAAGAGATGGGAGAAGTAGTTTATATCCAGTCTTGGAGAAAAGCATCATGGAGCTAAATGGTGCAGACTTGACAATGTAAAACAGAGCAAGAAGTAATCAGCGGAATATGGGAATAGCTTTGGTGTGGAGTTCACTGCTGCTTAGTTAATGTGAATCAATAGGGATATGTTAAGTAGATAAGCACCTTTTTTGGAATCCAAGCAATCACTGGAGATGGTAATTGGAAAAAATTGTACTTCTTGTGAAAGTGGATGGATGTTTGTCATTTGGTTGTTCCTTCTGTGTGCAAATTTAATATAAATAATTTATTATCTATGGAAGAAATGTAAACTGATAATTCAGAAATATTTATGATATACCACTGAGAATTAGCTTTGATGTGAACATTAAGAAACTGGTTTTTATTTGAACAGAACATATTCCTCCTCTGTCTTATCAGTGTAGTTGGCAAGATGGATGTTGAATGGCCCTGAATAGCATAATTATAGGTTTAATTTTGTAATTTTCACATAGTTTTGAATTAAATGAAGTGTTTAATGGCACATGGAATAATATACTCAGGCTTCTTCTTTGGGTATGTCAGATGTATTTTGCAAAAGATGTTGTAGCATAATTACATATTTTATAATGTATTTCCACTTTGTTTATGTATGCAATATATGCAGGTCTACATGTTGAAGCATTTACAGCCCGAATATATAAGCACACCTTATATAAATGCACAAAACAGAATTCAAACAATGATTAGGGCTTTAGGAAGAAAATTATTTAAATAGAAATTCACTCTGAAATACTATGCAAGTGAATTTCTGTCATAATGAACCACAATGATGTACGTTTCTCAGTTTATTAGAATGTGTTGCAGTTTTTACTATACTTCAGAAATTTTTTATATGAAAAATTTCATCTTAATTATATTTTTAGTATTTATATTTCTTAGGTGATTTATTTGGTCTGGATTTCACTATATAATTTTTAGAATAAATTTTGGTCTTCTAAATGGCACTTAAATATTTTGACTGAGGAAAAGTAACCTGTGCTGTAATCAAAATGCTTTTACCTGATTTTCCGATTTCTATCATGTAAGTTTTCTTTTACTTTTCTTTCATGTGTATTAGTATTCCATTAAAAAAATCCTATAATTTTATAATGTTGAGCCACTCTATATGTGATCTACTCTTACTCCTAGGATATAGTTTTGTGGTATTCAGACTAAAAGCCTAGGATATATACCAAGGTCTTTCTTTGTAGGCAGTACCTTAAATTGAATATCTTTTCTCCAAATCTTTCAGTCTGCTAAACTCTCTGCTAGTTTTAATTTTCTCAGCTGCCATTTCAAGTAAAAAAAGACTTGAGGATTAAAAATGGTGCCAAATATTGAACTCAACTATCTGGAAACTTGGTCCTATAATTCTTTGATGCCTTGAAAGTTCTCCAATGTCTTCAAAAGAATTTTGTTTTAATATTTTGACTAGAATTTCTAATAGTTCTAAATGGAATGGTTAATCAGAAACAAACTGATTGTGGGAGGCTGCTCTTAAAACATCTCCCAGTAATTCACAACTTATGTTATTCTCAGCCTTGATTAATAGCCTCTCTTTATGGGTGGGTTAGACCTAGTAACTTCCTCCAAACAAATAGAATATATCAAAAGTGATAGGATGTAACTACTGAGATTAGGTCACAGAAGACTCTGACTTCTCTCATGCCTATACCCTTGCTCTCTTGGTGACAGTCAATTTTATAGTCTGTATGCTTGGCCACTCTGGTTAAACAAGCCACCATGTTAGAGATGCCCATGTGATAAGAAATTGAAGATGGACTTCAGCCAACAATCAGTGAGGAACTAAGGACCTTGGTCCAATGATCCATAAGGGTCAAAATTTCTTGTCAAAACCATGTGAGTAAGCTTGAAAATGGATCTATCCCCAGTCAGAGATTGAAATGGCAGCAACTCTAGCCAATACCTGGATTTCATCCCATAAGAAGCACTAAAACAGAGGACCCAGATAAACCATACCAAATTTCTTACACACTAAAACTATAAGAACATACATATGTGATATTTGTAAACTGTTAAACCTGGGAAAATTTGCTATGCAGCAATGGATAACTAACTGGTGTACTAACTAATGGATAACTACCGATGTACAAATTTTAGAATAAAAACTTAGAAAATTTAACATTTTAGTATCTCTGTTAATTGGTTAAATTATGTTCAGTAGTCCCCTCCTCCATGTTTGAGTTATTCTGCACTTGAGGCTGTTTGATTGTAATGTAATTATTTAAGCATTGGTTGAATCTAATAGTCTTGATTTACGCTCATCTCGTCCCCCAGATTGTTGTGGGCGTTGTTCTGCTGTCTGGCACTTTGAAAGCTGCTAAGAAGAAATCTGAGGCCATACTTATTTTTGTCTCTACCAACCATAAAGTCATATAAAATCTTTTCTTTATCTGCATTATTAAAAACTTCTTACTTGAACTCTACAGGAAAAATCTTGCCATTGAAAATTCTATATCAATGTATTTGTTCGTTTCTGCATTATGTTATTTATCCATGTATGTGTTTATGTATTTATACAAATGTTGAATGTTATTTTGAGCTGCATTTGCAGATCTCTTGTCATCCCAAGAAATTTCATATATGAGACCTTAGGATACTTTTCTTTTTGTAGAGTTCTTCCCACACTTATTTTTTTCCTTAAACTTATTGAGATTATTTTAAGCCTTTCAATCTCATTTATTTAATTTCCTATAATGATAGCATTTTAGCTGTCAATTTGTTTTCTAACACCACCAATATCTCTTTCATGCCAATCAGTTGTTTATTATCTAATCTTTAACTCTTATTTAATTGAATTTGTTTAATTTAAAATATTTTCAGGTTTAAAGCATTTCCAAGAACTCTATTATCTTCCCTTTTTCCTCTAAACTACATTCCACACATTCTTTTTATATGTCAGGCAACTTTAAAATTCTGTATTTGTTGTGCTTTATTGAAAAAATCTTTATTATGCTTAGCATCATCAAATTTCACCAAACTATTATTGGTGAACTAATTTTCCTTTTCTTTGATTCTATCATATTTAGTGCAATTTGATTCTCTGTTACGTTTGAGATTTCTGTTCATTTTTCTGTAGCCTGAGGATGGTGAATAACTCAACTAAATTTGTGTCAATCTTTCTCAGAATGTTTTCTTTCTGTTCTTTCTGTGTCGATTTGTCAAATTCCCTGCACAAAGCACTTTTTTCCCATGTAACAGAGAACAGTTTGAATCCCTTTCTTCTAGCTTCAAATTGTTTTCAGTTTATATGAAGTTCTGATATTTTTGCTTTTTCGTTGAGAGTCCATGCCAAATTTTCACTTGCTCTGCTGTTGCTTTCCAGCAATTGTTGTTTCTACCTTGTTAACAAGAGCAAGAAAAGACATAAGAAAATGATCCCAGATGTCAGCAACAGATTTGGGGATAGTAGGGAATACTTGGAATCTTTTCAACTCTGCATGAGATCCCATTTTAATGTCATGCATGTTAGCAGCCTTTTGTAATAGCCATTCAGGATTTCTTCCTTTTATCCTCTTACCATAGCTTTTTTTTTTTTTTTTAATCTACATCAACTTTATTGATTTTTTGTTGGCTATTTTTTCCTTTACTTTTGTGTATCTTTGTTCATGTAACTTCACCTGGAAACGCATGCATCACTTTCAATATTAAGAAAAGAATAAAACAAAAAACATAACTAACCACAATATCTCTGTTAAGTACTAAATAAGAATAAATTGACTATTTTTAGTGAAAATGCAAAAAAGGAAGAATTGTAGTTCTTGTTATTGAGTTTACCTACCTATCCTAAGGATAGAATTTTCACAGAAGAACTAAAAGTAGATGCATTATTTTAAAATTATTGGGCATCCCATATAGTAGACTCTGTATTTAAATTTCAGTCGTAATTCATAGGAGCTCTGGAACCTAAATACAATACACATTAATTAAAAGTCTTCCGGGTGCCTGGGTGGCTCAGTCGGTTAAGCATTTGGCTTCGGGGCAAGTCATGATCTCACCATTCGTGGGTTTGCTCCCCACGTTGGGCTCTGTGCTGACAGCTCAGAGCCTGGAGCCTGCTTCAGATTCTGTGCCTCCCTCTCTCTCTCTTCACCTCCCCCACTCATGCTCTGTCTCTCTCTTGCTCTCAAAAATAAACATTAAAAAATTAAAAAAATAAATTAAATAAAATAAGATTTTCCAATTTCTGTTATTATTAATATATGCATACATGATGCATATATAAATAATTAATTTGACATATAAATTTTCATTCCAGAGCATAACTGTACAATTTATCCTATTAAACTTTGGTGATTGATTACTATAATTAGATCGGAGTTCAACAGAAGCTACTTGAACAAATTGTAGAAGAAAAGAAAATCATAAATCAGAATTAACTTGAAAGAAAATTAAAATAAAATAAAACCTTTTAATTCAAATTTTTTAATTGATTGAGTTGTCCCATTTGGCATCATTGGATTCTTTCTCATTAATTAGGAAAGCTCAAACCTCCAATAGAAAGGGCCAATGAAACTTCAAACAGTTAATAACAGGACTTATTCAAATAGCAACTTGCAAGAGTTATTTTTAGATCAAAACACATTGACCAATGTCCCATGCTCATTTTCATAACAAAATGAAAAATAGAAGTCCATAATGATAACTCAGTATCTTCCAAGTACTCCTAGATAGATTAAATAATGTTTGTACATGCAACATATTTACATTTTAATTGTTTAAAATTGAAATTAAAAGTGTGCTACAGATATTCTTTCAGTTAGAATATTCAATAATATAATATGTAATTGGTCAAGTATTGCAGATAAACTGAACTGGGAGCATTTGGAAGATTTTTTTTTTTTTTTGTAGTTTCAAGTTTTTATTTAAATTCCAGGTAGTTAACATATAGTGTAATATTAGTTTCAAGTGTAGAATTTAGTGATTCATTACTTACATACAACACCCAGTGGGAGCATTTGGAATTTGAGCACCATGACCTATTGACTGTATAGCTTTGGTGAGAAGCTGATTCTCTGGCAAATGTAGTAGATATTTAATAAATGTTTCACAATGAATACTAGTTAATGACTTATTTCTAAGTAACAGAGGAATAAAAGTAAGAAATTTAGTAATAGATGTCAGAGCTATGCATTGAGCATTTATTATGTTCTGAATTCTTGGCTAAAGGCTATAAATATAAATATCCTTATTTATTCTATCATTTATGATTTACATTCTTTCATCAACCCTGAAAGAGGTTTTTAAATATATTCATATTTTTAATGAGGAAACTGAGACTCCAGGAGGTTAAGGAGCTCACACATAATCACATGTTTGTATATATCAGAATCAGGACTCTAACTCAGATCTATTTGGCTCAAAAGTGTATATTCTTTTTGTGTGCCATGTTGGATTGATTTTCAATTGCTATTTTCTGTTTTCTGGAATTATTAGTTGAACTCATTTATTCTTAGTGTTATACTTATTAGTCAATGTTGTTATTTTAATTTTTTTTAAGTTTTTATTTATTTATTTTGAGAGAGTGAAAGAGAGAGTGAGTTAGGGAGGGGCAGAGATAGAGGAGAGAGAGAACCCCAAGCAGGTTCCATGCTGTCAGTGCAGAGCCCTACATGGGGCTCAATCCTATGAATCATGAGATTATGGCCTGAACCAAAATCAAGTATTTATGCCTAACTCACTGAGCCACCCAGGTGTCCCTGTTATTTTTAATTTTTAAGATGTATATTATCTGAAACTTATGACAACATGTAATCAAATTTCTGATAGAGTTAAAATATAAACCCATGCACATACCTGTATATATATATATATATATATATATATATATATACCTATGTATATATATATACCTATATATATATATATATATATAGAGAGAGAGAGAGAGAGAGAGAGAGAGAGAGTCCATATATATATATGGACATATATATATATATATATATATATATATATATATATATACTGTCTTATGTATATACATACAGTTGGGTACTTTGAGTAAATATTCAATTTCGTTCCAGACACTGAGTTACATGATTATCACTCTAGTTAGATTGAAATTTAGATATAAAGTGAAATTCAACTCTGTGGTTCAATCTCAAAGACATAATAGTACTACAACATACCATATTAAAAATGCTGCTGTCTGAATTTTAGGCAATTCATCTTGCATGAATTTGCTTATTGAACAAATGCCTAGATAAATAAGACAAAAAACAAAAAACTGAAAGTTTTCACATTAACAAAAATCTTCATGCTGGCCTTTAAACTCATTCTTGATAGATTTTTCAATACCTTAACAGGAAAGAGGTCCATACGTTGATTTATACATATACATTTTAACATATTATATATGTATTTGTGTGTGTGTGTGTGTGTGTGTGTGTGTGTACACACATATACACACATATTTCATTTGTTTTTAAAGTCTGTTTTTTTTCTAATAAAAGTTAAGGTCTATTGAATAGTCATGAACATAATAACTTGTATGGAGATCCATCCTACCTCATTTCATCTTCAGGAGAGCATGTCTGAAAACAAATTAAACCTGAGAGATTCATGCTTGTATCATACCCAGAAACAAAACATTATTTTTATGTGAAATATATATTTAATTCCCAAATATGTATTTTGAAAAATAATAAAATATCAAAAGTTGATATTTCATTTATCATATATTTATTGAACACATAAAATACAACATTCACTGTGCTAAGTGCTGTATATTTACTAATAACAAACTGTCTTGCATGCCTATATTTTAGTGGGAAATGACAGTCTTTTTGCAAGCTGAATTAAAGAAAATTTATGAGCAGTAGAATTGATAATATTTGTTCAAACCAGAAAGGAGATTCATTTACAAACATTCTTTGTATCTTCTTGGTCATGATGAAATTGACCTGTAGTTTAAAAAAAACATATCCACTATTCTAAATATTTGCTATTTCCATATAATGCCAGTGGAAAACCCTTCAACTGTAACTGTTACTGAAATAAGTCATTCACCTTTTGTACAATAGGAAGAGTAGAGGATGGCCATAAAAACAAGTGTCTTCCCATGTTAACAAATTGGAAAGACTGATGACATATTTTTGTACAGGAAAATACAATACCTATAAAGCAATTGTATGTATATATAAAACTAATAACAAAATCACATTTACAGTTGTAAGGAAAGATCAGTGAGGAATGGGGTAAATTTTGGGTAAATACGTAGGCCAGAACTCCCTGCCTCTTTCTCATAAGGTTTTAGTGGCATGTTTGTTCTGAGATATAATATTTCTATATCCACAACACTGTTAAGTACTGCCTGAAATCCTTCCGTTTTCATCAGGATTGATTTTCCTGATATACACTTCCCTTTGGTTTGCCATCCATCTGTAGATACATTCAAACTAGCGCAGAGTTACCTTCTTCCTTTTACTTAAAAACAATTACATTGTTTCTTATCTGTAGCTATTCCAGGAATATTCATGAAAGTTTGAGACAATAAAACACCCATAATGTTAGAAAACTTTTCTAAGAATGGAATGTAAAAGATGTTTGTTTATCTGTTTTAATGTTATGAGTACTTCTGGATAATCAAATTGAATAATAATAATAGATATAACTTACAGCTTTATTTTTTTTCAGTAGGTAATGATGTAATATTAGATTATAATTTTTGAGGCATTTTGAAACAAAGGTATAAATACATTTTAAATATAGATTACTGGATCATTAAAAATTTCTAGTGATCTATATTTCAAATGATAAAATAATACATGATAAAATTGTAATATGTAATGAATTGTATTCCACTGACAGCCTTGTGTTAATGTCCTTTCTGAATACTACTTGCCTGGTGTTGTCAAAGTCCAGGCCAGTGGTTACTTTTTGAACAACTTCATATAAATGTAGACTTGACATTTCTTACTCTTGTCATGCAGTTCTGTTTTGTTAAGATATTTTATCATATTATGGTGAAAGTCATATTTTAATTGTTGGAGTACAGGGCTGATAATATATCATGTAGCCTAAAATAGAGAGACTAATCAAACTGCTTTCTGAACGAAGAGCAGTGATCAGATTTGATAACACCTTGTTGTTGTTGTTTTTTAATGTCCTTAATTAATTAAAATTTTTGACAAAAACCTTTGAAGTCCAAGGAAAATTGGGGCTCCTGGGTGACTCTGTCAGTTAAGCATCTGACTTCGGCTCAGGTCATGATCTCAACGGTTCATGGGTTTGAGCCTCACATCAGGCTCGGTGCTGACAGCTTGGAGCCTAGAGCCTGCTTCGGATTCTATGTCTCCCTCTCTCTCTGCCCCTCCCTCACTCATGCTCTATCTCTCAAAAATAAATAAACATTAAAAAAAAAAATTGAAGTCCAAGGAAAATGAATGCATATAAAACAAATTTTGTTAGTACCCTATTGCATAATGGGCACATTCTTTTCACAGACGAATTTGTTAGAAATTATTAAATAATAGAATATCAGAGTTAAAAAATCATATTTTTGTTTCTTCTTTATCTGAATTTCCATCTAAGATAATGACAGAAGTAGGAATCAAGTTCACGCACCTTGACACTAAAATTGTATGTTTGCTGTGTTATCACACATTATAAAAATTATCATAAAATAATCACAAAAATAATTTAATTCCTTGATGATTGTATATAATTTCTTAGAAAAATATAGTTTGAATAAAATAAATAATATTGATTTAAAATTTTCTTTGTGTTGTGCAGGTGAAATGATCAAAGCAAAGGAAATACCTTTTTCCCATTTCCTATAAACTTCCTTTTTAGAATAAGTAAATGATCTGCTTCGACACTGTCTTAAGAGGTGGGCTGAATCTCACAGAAAATAGAATAAAGAAGGCAACATAATCAACTGGACAGAAAAGTGTGCATAGCATTCCAAAACTGTTCATTTTTTTTTAAACTGAAAGACTGTAAAGGCTTCCACAAAAGCACCAAAATGTTTGTTCCTCATATTCCACTCCACATCAAACCCCGATTTCATTCATCATTCTCTTTGTCCACTATTCCTCAGCCAGCTGCTGTTTCACTCAGAAGCAGATTTCTAGGTCTGTAACTTTCAGATATCCAGCCAGCTCTGTAATGTAATATTTTCATCAGCACGAGGATGTCAACTCTTGACTTTGTTTGTTCTTTCCCCTTTTATCATCAGTAGAGCTCAGATGCTGACTTTACTAGCATAAATGCATATACCATGTGTTTAGTACTGATAATGACTATCAATGTTTAATTGTATTTTAAATTCATATGGAAATAAATTATTAATGAATTCTGATCAACATGCTATGTGGAATCTGTAACAACTTGGTGCTGACAATGTTGTTGAATTTCATGACAAAGTTACCAGGTTGAAAATCAGTCATGCATGCCCAGAAAATCTATACAGCCCTTCCCACAGCACAAAAGAGGTTAGTCATTTTTCCCCCCGATTTAACAATTATTTTTTATGTTTCAATAGTTTTTTTCAGTTTTATTGAAAAATAATTGACATATATCATGTTGTACGTTTAAAGCATACAGTATGATGGTTTCATCTACATGCATTGTGAAATGATTACCACAGTAGGGTCAGCTAACATCTATTTTCTCACATAGACATAATAAAAAGAAGAGAAAAAGGGAAGAAAAAAGGAAAAAATTCTCCTTGTGATGAGAATTTTTAGAATTTACTCTCTTAACTTTTCTATATATCCTACAGCAGTGATAGCAATTTTCATCGTGTTGCTCATTATATCTCTAGTACTTACTTACAACTGGAAGTTTGTACTTTTTGACCAACCTACTCCAATTTGCCTTCCCCACCCTCCACCTTTGACAACCACAAGTCTGATCTCTCTATGAGTTTCAGGATGGTTGCTGTCTGATTCCACATATAAATGAGATCATATGTTATTTTTCTTTCTCTGACTTTTTCCTTAACATAATGTCCTCAATTCCTTAGTATAATATCCATCCATGTTGTCATATATGGTAGGATTTTCTCATTTTTTTATGGCTGAGTAATAGTCCATTGTATATATACAACTTTATTCATTCAGTCATTGGTGAGCACTTAGGTTGTTTCCATGTCTTCACTTTTGTAAATAATGCTGCTATAAACATGGGGGTGCATAGATTTTTTTTTTATTTCAAGCTTTTATTCAAATTCTAGTTAGTTGACATATATAGTAAAATTGGTTTCAGGTATAGAATTTTGTGATTCATCACTTACATATAACTTACCTATAACAAACACCCAGTGCCCTTCACAACTGCCCTCCTTAATATGCATCACCCATGTAGCCCATCCCCCACCCACCTCCTCTCCAGCAAGCCTGTTTGTTCTCTATAGTTAAGAGTCTTTTATAGCTGACTTCCCTTTCTCTTTTCTTGTTTTTCTTCTTCGCCTATGTTCATCTGTTTTGTTTCTTAAATTCCATATATATATGAGTGAAACCATACATTTGTCTTTTTCTGACTGACTTATTTTGCTTAGCATAAGGCACTCATGGGTTAGAAGAACAAATATGGTTAAAATGCCTATACTACTCAAAGCAGTTGACACATTTAAATGCAATCCTTATCAAAATAACACCAGCAATTTTCACAGAGCTAGAATAATCAATCCTAAAATTTGTATGGAAGCACAAAAGAACTGTAAATAGCCAAAGCAATCTTGAAAAAGAAAAGCAGACCTGGAGGCATCATGATTCCAGACTTTGAGCTATATTACAAAGCTATAGTCATCAAGACAGTATGGTACTGGCATATCTTTTTGAGTTAGATTTTTTTTTTCATTTGAATATATTCCCATAAGTGGAATCGATGTCTCATATGGTAGTTCTCTTTTGATTTTTAAGGATCCTCCATAGTGTTTCCCATAGTGACCGCATCAGTTTACATTCCCACCAAAAGTGCACAGGGTTCCCATTTCTCCACATCCATGTCAGCATTTGTTATCTCTTGTCTTTTTGATGACTGATATTTGAACAGGAATGAGGTGATACCTCCTTTGGTTTTAATTTTCATTTCCATAATGACTAGTGAGGTTGAGCATCTTTTCATGTATCAGTTGGCATTTCATATATCTTCTTTGGGGAAATGTCTATTTAGGCCCCTTGCCCATTTTTTAAATAGGTTATTATTTTTTTTCTATTGAATTTTATGAGCTCTTTATATTTTGGATACTAATCCTTTATCAGATATGTGGTTTGCAAATATTTTTTTCACATTCTGTAGGTTGTCATTTGAGTTTGTTCATGGTTTCTTTTGCTGTGCAGAAGCTTTTTTGTTTGAGGTAGTCCCACTTATTTTATTTTATATTTAATTTAATTTATTTATTTTGTTGCTTGTGTCATATCCAAAAAATCATTACCAAGACCCAACTGAGGAGGTTTACTCCTATGTTTTCTTCTAGGTTTTTCATGGTTTCATATCTCACATTTAAGTTTTTAGTTCATTTTGGGTTAATTTTTGTGGTGTAAGATATGTGTCCAGTTTTATTATTTTACATATGACTATCCAATTATCCCAGCAACATTTATTGAAGATACTGTCTTTTCTCCATTGAGTATACTTAGCTACCTTGTCAAATATTAGTTGATTATACATGCGTGGATTTGTTTCTAAGCTTTCAATTCTCTTTTATTAGTCAATTTGTCTGTTTTTATACCAGTTCTATACTGTTTTTATAACTATAGCTTTATAGTATGACTTGGAATCAGGACGTATAATGCCTCCTGCTTTGTTTTTTTTTTAAGGATTTCTTTGGCTATTCAGGATCTCTTGTGGTTCTATATAAATTTTAGGAGTATTTTTCTACTTCTATAAATATAGATTCCACGAATTTCACCAAATCTATATACGACTATTGGTAGTATTGACTTGCTAACAATATCAATCTTCCAATTCATGAACCTAAGATACTGTTCCATTTATTTGTATCTTAATTGGTTTCGTTCATTAGTGTTTTAGTTTTAAGAGTAGAGATCTTTCATCTCCTTTATTAAATTTACTCTTAAGTATTTTATTGTTTTTGATGCTATTATAAATGGACCATTTTCTCTATTTCTCCTCCAGAAAATGTGCTGATAGTGAGTAGAAAGAACATTGTTTTGTGGCATTTTTATATGTTAATTTTGTATCCTGAAACTTTCCTGAATTCATTGATTAGATCTAGCAGTTTGTTGGTTGAGTCTTTAGGATTTTCTATATAGAAAGTCATGTCATCTGCGAATAGAAACATTTTTATGTATTTCTTTCCAATTCTGACACCTTTTGCATGCTCCCCATCAGGGAATCGAACCCTGGTCTCCCAGGGTGACAGGCGGGGATACTCACGACCATACTAACAAGGACCAGTTCTGGCACGTTTTATTTCTTTATCTTGCCTGATTGCTCTAGGTAGAATCTTCAGTACTATATTTAAATAGGAGTGGTGAGAGTAAGCTCCCTTGTCTTGTTCTCCATTGTAGAGGAAAAGCTTTCCAACTTTTCACTATTGAGTATGTTAGCTGAGGTCTTGTCATATGTGGTCTTTATTATGTTGAGATATCTTTATTCTATGCCTAATTTATTAAGAGTTTTTATCATGAATGGATGTTAAGAATGCTTTTTCCACACCTATTGAGATAATCATGTGATTTTTGTTCATTCTACTAATGTGAGGTATTATGATTGATTTTATATTAGAACCATCCTTACATCCCAGGGGAAAATTTCACTTGATCATAGTGAATGATCCTTTTTGTGTGCCACTGAATTGGTTTGCTATTTTATTAAGATTTTTGCATCTATATTTGTCAATAGTATCTTTTTCTTGTTTTGGTGTCATAATAATTCTGGTCTCATAATGAGTTTGGGAGTTGCCCTTCCTCTTCAATTTTTTTGGAGAGTTTGAGAAGGACTGTTTTTTGTTTGTTTGTTTTGTTTTGTTTTGTTTTGTTTTTGTAAACTTCACCAGCGAAACCATCTGGTCCTGTGCATCGGAAATTTTTAATTTCTTATTCAATCTCTTTATTAGTAATTCTCTATTTGGATCTTCTATTTCTTCTTGATTAAATATTGGTAAATTGTATGTTTCTAAGAAAACTTCCATTTTTTTCTGGGCTGTCCAGTTTATAGCCATTTAGTTGTTATTGGAAACATACTATGATCCTTTGAAATTCTTTGTTAACAGTTGTAAGGTCTCCTTTTTTATTTATAATTTCATTAATTTGGATCCTTTCTCTTTTTACCTCGGTTAGTCTGGATAAGTTTGTTAACATTGTTTATCTTTTCAAAGAACCAACTCTTAGACTGCTAATCTTTTCTATTGTTTTTCTTTTCTCTATTTCATTTATTTTTCTCTAATCTTTATTATTTTCTTTCTTCTGCTATCTTTGGACTCAGTTTGCTCTTCCTTTTCTAGTTCCTTAAGGTGTAGAGTTAGGTTGTTTATTTCGGATCTTTCTCGCTTCTTAATATCAGTATTTACATCTATTAACTTTCATTTAGGAATTGCTTTTGCCCATAAGTTCTGGTATGTTACATTCCCATTTTCATTTGTCTCAAGAATCTTTTTTTACTTCCTTTTTAATTTCTTCTTTGATCCATTAGTTTTGTAGGAGAATGTTGTTTCATTTTCATGTGTTTGTGAATTTTCCAGTTTCCCTTTTGTTGATTTCCAGTTTCATGCCGTTGCGATCAGCAAAGATACTTGGTATGGTTTTGGTCTTCTTGAATTTGCTACGACTACTTTTGTGTCCTAACACATGGTCTATCCTATAAAAATGTTCTATGTGCTCTTGTTGGATAGAATATTCTGTATATGTCACTTAGGTCCATTTGGTGTATGATGTTCTTCAAATCTGCTGATTTTGTATTGATTCTTTGTCTAGTTGATCTATCCATTGTTGAGAATGAGGCATTAAAGTCTCACCAACTATTATTGTATTACTGTTTATTTTTCCTCAGTGCTGTTAATTTTTGTTTTATAGATTTAGGTACTCTGATGATAGGTTCATAAGTATTTATATCTTCCTGATGTGTTGAACCCCTTTATAGTTATATAATTACATCTTTTGTCTCTTTTTATCATTTTTATTTTAAAGCCTGTTTTGTCTATTTATTATAAGCTATCCCTGCTTTTTTTGGTCACCAGTTGCTTTAAATGTCTTTTTCCATCCCTTCAGGCTATGTGTGTCTTTAAGGCTAAAAGTCGGTCTCTTGTAGGCAGCATATTGTTGGAACCTGTTTTTTATCCTTTCAGTGATTCTTAGTCTTTTAATTGGAGAATTTAATTTGCTTATATTGACAAGTAAGATCTTTCTGTTTCCATATTGTTCATTGTTTTCTGTTTGTTTGTTTGTTTGTTTTTTGTAGATCCATTGTTCCTTGTTTCTCCTCCTGTTGCTTTTTTGTGTTTTGATATCTTTTGGTATCAGCATGCTGTGACTTCTTTATTGTGTTATTTTCCGGTGGTTACCATGAGGCTGACATAAAATATCTTAAACTTGTAACACACTATTTTAAATGGATAACAACTTCCATAGAACTCACAAACTTTACATTTTCATTTCTTCCTACCCCCTCACATTTTAGGTTATTGTTGTTACAATTTATATTTATATGTATGTTGTGAAACTAGTAATGGATTATTGTAGTTGTGTTTATCTTTGCTATGTTCTTTTAGCTCTTACTAAGTGAATGGTGCACCACTATTATCATAATGCATAATATGACTATGTATTTACCATTACCAGTGAGATTTATACTACCTTTTATGTTTTTATGATGATAATTAGCATTCTTTTACTTCCGCTCAAAGAACTCTCTTTAAGAGCACCTGGGTGAGTTGTTGGTTGAGCATCCAACTCTTGATTTTGGCTCAGGTCATGATTGTGGGATCAAGAAGTGACATTCCACCAAGAAGTCTGGAGGCAGAAAAAAAAGGTCTGCTGGTCCTGAAGCCTGTAGCTCAGAAAAGATGAGCAGAGGCAGATTTTTTTTTTTTTTTTTTTTCCTACCAACAGGTGGAAATGGGTAGTCCATGTCGGGCCAGAGAAGATAGGGAAATTCCCCCAAAACAAAAGGAGTATCAGCAGCTGCTTGGGAATATTCCTTAAGGCCCCCGTCCTGAGGTAGACTAACCAGAGACAGTTGGCTCTAATTATCGTCTGCATCTTGTGGGAGCCTGCCAAATGTCTTGTCTCCCATCTCCACCATGGGCATCAGGAGGAGGAGGGTGGGCCCAGAAGGCATTGAAGTAAGTTCTGTTCTCTGTTCTGCAAGAGATGTTTGAAAATAAAATGTCCAAAAAATGGGGACCTGAGAAGTGATGCCAGAGTGTCAGAAATGGAAGCAGGTAGAGGGCCACCCTCCAGTGTAGCTGGGAAACCTGTGAGGAGGACCCTTTGGGAGTCATCCAGATCTCTCCTAGGAGGATATCTGAGGTATCAGTACTGGACTTTTCCACTCATTTCCCAAAGGGAGAGACTGGCCAAGACAGAAAGAGGAGAATTCCACCTGATACCCAAACTGGTGGTTAGGGATCAGGTTCTGCTGACAGCCTTCAAGCATCTACCAAAGAGTAGCCTTGGTCAGGACCCATCAATTGCTGTTTGGCCTCCCCTGAGTCCTGTGCATCCAGGGGTTTTTCTCGAAAGGAAACTGGGACTCCACCACACCAACATCCCTAACTACTTTTGGGGGATCAGCTGAAAAGACTAAGGGAGCCTGTCACCTGAGACTTGAGAATGGCAGCTGCGCTATTAACTCTTAACTGGCTGACCGGTGCCCATTGTTTCGTTTGAGAGTTTTATTTAGGATAGAAAGAAGAGAGAGGGTACCAACTACTCTTTACTTACGATTAGAAGAGGATTGGGGCGCCTGGGTGGCGCAGTCGGTTAAGCGTCCGACTTCAGCCAGGTCACGATCTCGCGGTCCGTGAGTTCGAGCCCCGCGTCAGGCTCTGGGCTGATGGCTCGGAGCCTGGAGCCTGTTTCCGATTCTGTGTCTCCCTCTCTCTCTGACCCTCCCCCATTCATGCTCTGTCTCTCTCTGTCCCAAAAATAAAATAAAAAAAAAAAAAAAAAAAGAAGATGCTTATCCCAGAGGAGCTTCCAAAGAAATGTTGCAGGATATTTTACCACAATGCCCAGGATTCTTTGTCTCGCCACTTTGAAGAATTAAGAGGTGGACACGGAATAAGCAGCAGGTAAAAGTTTATTAGAATATAAGATTAGAAAAGAAAAATAGTAGGAAGGTTCTCTTAACAGAGAGGGGACATTTGAAAGTGAACGCCTGAGGACTATAGGCAAGGGTCCTTGTTTTATAAGGTTCTGGTCAGCCCTCCCCCTTCCCTTCCTCCTTGTTACTTCTTAGGTTCTACCCTTATTGGCTTGATAGCTCTAGGTGCTGGGTTGTCCATTCCTGATTGGCTCATTTCCATAGTATGAGGGGTGGTCTATGGCCATATTTAGGTCTTTTGTTAAATTCCTGAGGGGAAACCTGAGGGGGATTAGGTCTGTTACATTCTTAAGAGGAACTTTATGCCTGAGGGGGTTTGCTGTGGTCAGACACACCCAAGCATTGTTCCAAAACAGGTGTTTTTCCCAAACCAGGGACCTCAAGCCCTAATCTTTCCCTCTCTGCCCATTTAATCCTATCTTCTCCTATCATAATATTAGAGTAGGAAGTCCCACAAAGTGACCCTAATGGTGGGGTGCTGATTGTTCCCCCTTAGTTCCCTTTTGCTACTGAAGGATCTAGAGGCTCAGGGGAGATCTCTTCATGTGGTGCTGTGCTGGCTTGGGGGAAGGGCAATGAAGTCCATGTGTAGGTGCTGGCCTCTCTTCCTCTCTACTACAGGCTGTTTGGGTCTTTATGATAGAGTGGGGCATGTCGGCCTCACTCCCAAGTTCTAAGATTCTCTCAGTAGTGTCTTCTTTGTGAATAGCTGCTAGTCTTCTTGTAAGGATCAGCAAAATCAGGAATAATCTATTTTACCCTGTTGATGCTGTCACTCCCACCACTTTTAACATTTGCATATGATTGTTCAGTGCTGATTTAGCTTCCTGGCTTTGGGCAAGTCACTTATCTTTTCTGGAAACTCGGTTTTCTCTTTTCAAAAAATTAACATAAAAGGATTAGACTATGCTTTCTCTAAAGTTTCTTCCAAACTTATACTATTTCTATGACAGGATAAAGAAATCTTTCAGAAAGATACTATAAGATAGACAAAAATAGACATACTTTACACATGTCAATATTTGTCACGAATGTGTACTTAAGTGTTTACAAGCCAATTTGTATAAGTGATACTTTTGAGGATTACAAATAACAATCATGGAGAGGTTTATGCACAGCACAATGTGCTATGATAAAATATTTATTTTTGTTATTGACAGGTATATTTTCACTAAAGTACGGTGAGAAAATTTGTTCTGTCTTTAAAGATTGCTGTTTCTTCAAAACTTCATTTTAATTGAAAAATAATTGACTTCAAAAAATTCTGTTATCTTATTGCTGCTAATTAAGTTTTAAGATTTGATTTATCTCTGATATTAAAGGGTAGAAAATTTAATAATCTACAGGAACTGTACTTTAATTTTTCATGTCTGTAATGCAATTAATAAAATTAAATGTTGCCATTCCATGATGATTCCTTTTTAAAAAACCACATTTTTGAGTTTATGTATTTGTGTGTTTCAAATACTTTATACATTTATTCAAAACTGGACAAATATATAAACTATCTTCTTAAATTAACAATATCACAATTATTTTAATAATGGTTGACCCTAATAAAATCATACATTCTAAATTTTTAAGATAAACATTGATAAAACATTTTTAATCAGCGAATGCTCACTTATCATCTATATGACCTCTTACTAAGAAAAAAAAAAACTTTCTTACTTAGCAAAGTATTCAAAAGTAATATACAATGATTTTATTTTCAGATTTGGATGATAAAATTCTAGTCAAATTTTTATTTAAATATAACATTTATTTATTAATTTATGAATTTATCTTTTTTAAAATGTGAGTATAGTTGACACACAATGTTATGTTAGTTTCACATGTACAACATATTGATTCAACAGGTTTATACAGGTATATTTACCACAGGTATAGCTACCATTTGTTGAATTTGTGTATCTTTATTCATGATTTACATACCTACCCTTAATAGTTCCGTTTTTCTTTATTTGTTTTAAATATGCATGTCATATCAAACTGAGAAGCTGAGTAAATCCCATCATATCCTTTCTGTTATCATGGACTGTCAACATCAGATAAACAATGCTAATCACTTTTGACATAAGTTCATGGAAACTTTCAGCCCTCATTGTTAGAGATCATTTAAATCAACTGTTGTTAATACATTAATACACATTCACACCAATTTTTCTAAGTATTTTCTAATCTCGAACATTTTATCCCATCCAGTTTGCTAATTTATATCAATCACTGTATGTAGTACTTGACTGATGTCAAAATCTTCTGATATAATTTCTTTTTTTTAAGTTAATTAATTACTTAATTTTTTTAACTTTTTAAAAGTCTATTTTTTAAGAGAGAGAGAGAGATAGAGAGACAGAGAGCCAGCAGAGGAGGGGCAGAGAGAGAAGGAGAGAGAGAATCCCAAACAGGCTCTATGCCATCAGTGAAGAGACCTACATGGGGCTCAAACTCACGACCGTGAGATCATGACCTGAGCCAAAGTCAAAAGTCTGACACTTAACCAACTGAGCCACCCAGCTGCCCCCTGATAGAATTGCTTAATGTGATTCCAAGAAATCAACCTAATTATTCCAATAGATTTGAAAGATAGATCTTTACCTGGAGAATATTTGAAAACTTCATGACCTTTAGATTTTCATAGCACAGCCTTATCCTTATTCTTTCTGCAGTCTTCTATTATTCCATATTTCCTAAAATGTCGTCCCACTTAAGAAGGATCTGTATTCTTTTGCTAGACACAGTCTTCCATTTATGTTTATTAAGTCAAGTTGATTGATAGTATTGTTTAAATACTTCATACCTTTATTTATTTTGTATTTACTTTATGAATTCATTGCAGAAAGAATTAAAATCTATCAATTTTGTTTTATATACTCAAAAGCTTTGTTATTGGGTGCATACACATATAGTATTTTGTATTTTTTCGATCAGTTTATCTTTTACATCATGTTTTTTTTTCTTTTTAATTCCCAGTAATTTATTTGTCTTGAGATCTATTTTCTCTAATATCAGCATGGCAATGCCAGTATTTGTCCTGATAATTTTTATATGTAAATCTTTTTCTGTTTTTAATCTTAACCTGTTGTGGTGGATAGGAGTCAATTGTGGTTTTTTTCTTTCTTTCTTTTTTTCCTTTCTCTCTCTCTCTTTTGTAAAGAATACTTAACAGACTAAAATCTGCCCTTGGGTTTTTTTTTGTTTGTTTGTTTACTTACGCTCAATGTAGTCATTGATATGTTTTGATTTAAGTCCACTTGTTATTTGATTCCTTTTTTTTAATGTTTATTTATTTCATTTATTTTTTTTTTAATTTTTATTTATTTTGAGAGAGAGAGAGAGAGCATGAGTCAGGGTAGGGGCAGAGAGAGAGAGAGAGAGAGAGAGAGAGAGAGAGAGAGAGAATCCCAAGCAGTTTCCAGGCTGTCAGTGTAGAGCCCGATGCAGGGCTGAATCCCACAAGAAGATCCAGAGATCATGAGATCATGACCTGAGCAGAAATCAAGACGCTTAACCAACTGAGTCACCCAGGTGCCCCGTTGTTATTTGATTTCTATGTTTCCCATTTGCTCTTAGTTTCTTCGTTATTTCTTTCCTTTTTTTTTTTTTTAAGTTGAATCAAATATTGTTTGTTTTTACATCTTTTCTAATGACTATCTTTTCTAAGGACTATCTTTTCTAATGACTTAAAAAAAAAAAGTTTACCTATTTATTTTGAGAGAGGGAGAGGAGAAGAAAGAGAGGGAGGGGGATAATCCCAAGCAGGCTCCATGCTGTCAGGGCAGCGCCCAAATGTGGGGCTGGATCTCAGGAACCATGAGATCATCGTCCAAGCCGAAATCGAGTTGGACACTTAACCGACTGAGCCACCCAGATGCCCCTCAAATGACTTTTCAATTTAAGCCTCTTTGTATTATTTTTATGATAGTTCCTTTAGGGATTTCAACATATTCTATAATTATTAGATCTATGTTCAAAAGAATTCTATCACTTCATGGTTGTTTTAAGAATTTTATGATGACAATCTTTCAGTGACTACTGCCTTTCGACACTTTGTATTCTTATTTTTGTATTTTTTAGTTCTACAAATGCTATAATATGCACATTTAGTTGCTTTCAACAACTAATAGTATTTAAGGAGTTTTAATTATATATATAGAGATCAGGGTTTCTGAACTCCAGCACCATTGACACTATGGCCTGGAAGACTTTTGGTTGAGGAAAGAGCTATCCTGTAAATTGTAGGATGGTTAGCATCATCCCTGTTCTCTACTTACAATATGCCAGCAGCACCTGCCTACCCTGACTCAGCTATGAAAATTAAAAAAAATAAATGTTTCTAGACATCCAAAAGTTCTCTAGGGCAGTAAGACAAAATTGTACTTATCCTTGGTTGACAACTACTAATAAAGAACACAAATTACTGAAATTTACTAACTTATTTACTTTTTCTGGGGTTTATTCCTTGCTTTCTATTTGATTTGTTTCTAAAGTTTGTAGAACTTTGTGAAAGCAGTTCTTATGCCAGTGTGCTAGAAATGTCTTCTTTCAGTTTTGTCTCTCTGAAAATGTCTTTACTAATAGCTTGTATATTGTAGGTTGACAGTTCTTTTTTGCCACTAACAAAAAAAGAAAATGGGCATAAAATGTCACATAGGGGGATATCACATTCCTATAACCAATGGAGCAGTGGTTTGTTAAAAATTGCAATATGTGAAAGGCACCTGGGTGGCTCAGTTGGTTAAGCGTGCAACTTTGGCTCAGGTCAGGATCCCAAAGTTCCTGAATTCGAGCCCTGCCCTGAAACCTGCATCACATTGGGTTGTCAATTCAGAGCCTGCTTTGCATCCTCTACCCCCTTCTCTCTCTGCCCTATCTCACTCATAGTCTCTCTCTCAAAACCGAATAAACATTAAAAAAATTAAAAAAAATTGCAATATGCAAATAAAACAGCTGTTACTTAAACCAGAAAAGGAAAGGGATGTAAAAGGATGCCTGAAAGAATCAGTAGGTCTCAGGTTGCATATGAGGGTTACTCTAGGAGAGACTTGACTGGAGCTGTTACTAGAGTTGGAAGGAATGATGAGGTGGGAGCTAATAAAACACATATCTATTTCTTTCTTACCTTACAGGTGGATTTTTTTTCCTTTCATTGCTGTCTATCTGGTTGTTATAGGGCAAGAGCTTTACTTTCTTGTGCTAGTAGTGGAGACATCATTTTATAAGGCATGGTAAATACACCACTACATTTGACTGCATGTATTACAAATAAAATCTTAGGGTGGATCTAACTTTACCCTATATTGTTAAACTAAGGCTGATTGTGAAGTGGCCCCATTGGCAAGTGGCAGGAGCATTCTTCTAATTTTTTTCCTCAAAGGAAAAAGTCTTGGTGTGAGCAATGCAACTAACTGCCTGCTGAATGTGTCTGCACCAGGTACCCCACTGGTACCCCACTGGGGGAAGAAAGATATAGATTAAAATAATTAGAACGAGAATATACAAGGAATATGATGGAAAATGGATCATGATGCCAGGGAAAGTAGTAGTCATTCTACCCACAAGAGTATCTAGAAACAAATAAACAAACAAACAAACAATACTCAGTATTTGTCTCAGATGTATTACCCAAAAAAAAGTGTTTCATGCTGGAGAGGTCACTTAATTTATTTTGTTTGGAGAAGGGAAATTAGATACTTGATTTTAGGCTCTGCCTGAAGATTACATCTAGATAATCTGGAGAATAGCTGTGAAACACTACTCCTTTGTGATTTAACTAGTAGCAAGTTAAAGTTATCATTTTGTTCATGATTAATAATCTATGTTTAATGCATTTGAATATCACCATGTGGATGTTGATGAACATATGGGGGTGTAGCTGTGAATAAGGTGTTCCATGCTAATACCTGGGTATGACAGGAAGCAGATTGGTCTTGCCTACTCAGTAACTTAGAGATTGCTTTGCTCTTTTAACTATGACAGATGGGGTGTGGATATACTACCTCTAAGTGTCAGGGAACTTAAGTAGGTTCAAGGGGTTTGGTCAGGGTAGTGCTGAGGGGTCACAAATTCTTTGAGGTTTGGAAGGTGCTACTTTCTTGAGGCTTTTTAGCACTCTAAGACTGAGCTGTATTTAGGGGTAGAATATTGACAATTTTGTTGGACAACCAATATTTTGAGTAACAAACAATGTGCCCAAATTGTACCCAAGTTATGAACGTAAGTGGTATCCTACCCTGTCGTCAATGTATGTGTTGGCTTAATCAGCAGTAACTCCACTAGGTTATACATAACTTGGGTAGCTTGGTGAATTTATCAAATTAAACTCTTTATAATAAATCTTATTATCCAGGCCAGTTTGGATTTTCCTAATTATGCAAATGGAAGCATTAATAGATGAGTTTTTTGGTGGATTTGATCTCCCTCTCCAAGAGGACAATTTTGGCACATTTTCCCGCTGGTTTCAATACAGATAGGACATGTTAATATTATTGTCTTATTTTGAAAGACAGTTTTTTCTAAAGCAATTTTCATAGTTTAAACCAACAAGCCACAATAAAGAGAAATTAAGTCATGTTTAAAACACATTTAAAACACTCAACTTATAGGAAAGTAGCCATAAGAAACAATCTACATTCTTTTTTTTTTTTTTTTTTGTCTTTAAGTACTAGATTAGAATGAACAGGAATGGTAGTTAGGTCATGGAGTTCATCATTAAATAAAAAAAATTAAAAAAATTACTAGAAAGAGCAAACGATGGCTTTTATGAACTGTCAGTTTTATTCTATTGGTGGAATGGGAACGGTGACTTGGTGCTTTCAGAATACTGAAGTTAAGTCACTAGGTATTCATAGGCACTGAATGGAGGAAACTGCCCTGGGCTAATTGCCATGTGCTGTGTTAAAAGTAATAGAGTTTTATACTAAGTGCCTGATGAAGCTTGTTTAAGTAATGGATATTCCTTTAGGCCAGGAGAAATCCTGAGATACTTATACCTTAGTAGGAGAAAGGGTGATGAAGGAATAGGGAAAGAGAGAGAATAGGATTGTAAAATTTATGAGTAAGAAAAGAAGTAAAAGCTTGAATAAATGGAGCAGATTTAAATGTTACGTGGTTTCTCCTATCAATAACCTAGAATGGCTTTATCTATGTTATCAAAGGCTAATTGCATGTCATTTTTTCATTTTAATACTGCATGACACTATTTATTTTATAATTATGCTCCAGGGTTGCCTGGGTGGCTCAGTCAGTTAAGTGTCTGACTTCGGCTCAGGTCATGATCTGGAGGTTTGTGCCTTTGAGCCCCGCATCAGGCTCTGAGCTAACAGCTCATATTCTGAGCCTGCCTCAGATTCTGTGTCTCCCTCTCTCTCGGCCCCTCCCCATTCACACTCTGTCTTTGTTTCTCTCAAAAATGAATACACATTTAAAAAAATTATCATTATGCTCCACTCAAAACCGTATTTTTTTTATTTTATGAAGTTACCTAATAATTTTCATTGAGAACGTAGAACTTCTTTTCTAAATGATTTAACTACTTTCACTCTGCATTTTAAAGCAATCATTTAACCATAATATTAGGGACATTTAAAAATATTCTAAATGATTGTTTATAAAATATACTATAATTAGACAGCTGTATTAATTTCTTGTACATATAAATTTAAATGTGCCTATCTAGATTAACAAATATTTTCTTTAAGATATCTAATTAGGGCATAATTCCTTGTAATTATGGTCTAAGTGTTTGATCTCATGTTTCATTTAGAGCTTGTTACATAAATAAAAAAAGTCATGCATGTTTATTAAGAAGACAAAGAGGCGACCTAGAGTGGTACATGATTTGTGTAATATATATATTCAACAAATGACTCATATCTCAAATATGTATAAAAACTACAACTCTGTAAGAGAAAAATCAAGATACCTCACCCCCCAAAAGGTACTTTAGAAAATAGGATATCAGAATGGTCAATGAAATATGAAAACAAATACAATGTAATCATTATGAAAATAGAAATTAAAGCTACAAGGATATATTACCATTACATATCTACAACAATGACTGAAAGTAAGAAGACATAATGGCAAGGATATGGAGCAATTGAAACCCTGATTTGAATTTGGCACTGTTTTTGGAAATTATTTGGCAGTATCTACTAAATGTACGTACGTGCATATCATATGATCCTGCATTTCCTCTCCCAGGTATGAACTTGACAGAAATGCATGTACATGCTTGCTAAAAAAAAAAAAAAGTTAACAGAGTCCTTATTCAAAATAGACCCAAACTGAGGCTTACCCAAATGCCCACCAACAGTGGAAAGAACAAATCATCTGTGAGGTAGTCCTACAAAGCAATTCTCTACAGCAATGAGAAAGAACTATCAGCAACTAAAGGCAATAATATATATGAATGTAACAAACATGCAATGAGAAAAAACAGAACAAAACAAAAAAAACACTACAATAAATGCAAAAGAGTTTATACAGCATGATTCCGTTTATATAAAATCCAGAATAGGCCATATTAATTTATGGAATTTGAAGTTAGGACAGTGATTACCTTTGGCTGGGGTAGAGAATAAAAGGGTGCCCAAGGAATGCTTTGAGGAAAATGGTTCTGGTGGTTTTGTAAAATGTCAGTTGAGCTAAGCTGAACTACATTTCCCAGAATTCCCTTCTCTGTGTTTCTGGTTATGGTGGACTACAAGAGAGATTTTGAGTCAGAAGGGAAGCAGTCGTCCTTTAGTTTTTTACTCTCAGAAATTCAGGCAGGCACTTTTGCATCTCACAAATATTATTGCTTATGGCTCACCTGATTGCTGTGGGGCAGCAGCTGGGCCTGCATGTACTCTGTCCTCCCCTGTATTCATCGTTAGCTTCCCCATCTCCTGTACTAGCTTCTGGGGGTGGGGGGAAAGTATCAACTTCCCCTGCAAGACATCCACAACATGAAAAATAGAGAAGCAGAATTGATGCAGGTCCTCAAGCACCTACATGGGTTCCAATCTGCCATAGCTCTCTCACCTACTCTATAATCTTCCCTTCCTGAATACCTGCACTGTGGACCTCAAGCCCCAGCATCAGACAGGAAGAGGAGAGCTTACAGACACTGTTTAACCAGCCCCCATAATCAGGAAAGGCCAGTTCCCTATACTGATTCACAAGCATCTGATCGATCACTATCAAATGCACTGACTGGTCACATTTGTTTCTTGATCAGTGTGTTTGTTATGCAGATGTGTTCAGTTTTTAAAAATACACTTAGTTGAACATTTATGATTTGTATACTTTTTTCTATGTATATTATAATTTAATAAGTTATTTGAAAATTCTGAACACTTAGGATCAATTGCCATTCTGCATAATTATTATTCACTTATGTGAGACTAAGAAAAGTGGAAAAGTGTACCTGAAAAATTGCCATCATCAAATCAAATATGCTTTAATGAGTCATGAACATTAAGGATCTTTCTAGGAAAAATATTATATTTTTAAATATTATTATTATTTTATTTATTATTATTAATATTTTTAAATATGTATATCATTGGGTTAAATTACTGAAATTATGGTAAATTGCATAAATCTGTTTTAACGTAATATTTATCTTCAGAATTAACATCTACAACATATCAAATGGAGTTGGCTTGCAAAGTTTAAATACACAACTAAAAAACTTCTTAGATAAACAAGCTCTCAAGATGACCTTCAGATTAGCAGTAGAGAATGTAAATACCTTGAGGTCATTATTATTATTTCAGCAGGCTGGTCCTAGAGGCTACATCAACAAGAATGAAGAGAGAAAAGAAGCTGGGGAAAAGGAGGGATCCAGCTAGGAGAGGAAACTGACCAAGTGGGTAGAGCTTGTCTATAAGGTGAGCTATAAATTTCTAAAATGTTCTAACACATTGAGAGGATTCCTTCAGGAAATCATAATCTTGAAGATCCAATCTTTGTGTTTATGTTTTTAGAAGGTTCCAGGGGTTAGTGAAGACTTGGAATCATATAAATAAGTTGGAAGGGGAGTGAAATGGAAAATAAGGAGGAGAGAGGAAGAGCTCCTGAGAACATCAGAGGGCATTTCATTACTTCAGAAAATGATCAGGCAGGGGATAGGAACATGAGGCTTGGAAGATGACCTAACCTACTGAAGAAAAACTCCAGCAGGCAACTAATATTTTATGGAGTCCCTACTATGTGCCAGGTAGTTTTTATAGGTTAACTCTTTAATGCTTCCAATTTTCTCATAAATAATGTTTTTCCTACCTCCACCCACAATACATATGCACTTTATAGCTATGGAAACATAGGCTCAGATATATTGAAAAAAAAAAATAATAACAGTCCCAATGCCTCTGGGTCAAGAAATGGAACAAGTCTTTAAATGTACTCTAAGTAAACTTCAACGGTCATATTCTTTCCACTATAGCTCACAGCTTTCGTGACTCCAGATAAGTTTCAAAGCTAATACCCACAGGGAATATTGAAAAGAAAATCCCGGCAAAATCTGCTCAGATGCCCTGGATCAGCTGCTTCATTGTTAGAAAAAAATTTTGCCATGTTCTGGTTCAAAAGCAGAGAATCTCAACACCTAAGGCTTCTACTGTACTTTTTGATCTGGTTATGATATTGCTGCAAAGGACGTCCCATATTGCACTGGAGCAGGGGAGAACCTTAGAGATTGATAGCCAGTGGTAGTGATTATTTCTGTTATTTTAAAAGCTCTACATGTGTAACCATAGTATGTAACAGAAAGTATATGTATTTTGTCTGTAATAAAAAGGTATCATTTGCATTAAAACATGCTTCATATTTTATTGCGTTTTTTTAATTTCTTTTTTTTTTTAATGTTTATTTTTGAGAGAGAGACAGAGCACGAGCAGGAGAGGGGCAGAGAGAGAGGGAGACAGAGATTCTGAAGCAGGCTCCAGGCTCCAGGCTCCCAGCTGTCAGCACAGAACCCAAAGCAGGGCTCGAACCCACTAACCACAAGATCCTGACCTGAGCCGAAGCTGGATGCTTAACTGACTGAGCCACCCAGGTGCCCCAAAACATGCTTCGTATTTTAAAAACTGATTTTAGGGGCGCCTGGG
Source organism: Panthera tigris (assembly GCF_018350195.1). Lineage (NCBI taxonomy): Eukaryota > Metazoa > Chordata > Mammalia > Carnivora > Felidae > Panthera > Panthera tigris. Next base: position 24,355,653 of record NC_056668.1, read on the forward strand.
TGGCTCAGTCGGTTGAGTCGGAGTCCGGCTTCGGCTCAGGTCATGATCTCATAGTTTGTGGGTTTGAGCCCTGCATCGGGTTCTATGGTGACAGCTTAGAGCCTGGAGCCTGCTTCGAATTCTGTGTCTCGTTCTCTCTCTGCTCCTTCCCCGCTCATGCTCTGTCTCTCTCTCTCCTTCAAAAATGAATTAAAAACATTAAAAAAAAACTGATTTTACATCCAGGTTGGGGCAAAGAAAGTTATTTAATTTCTAGTGCTTCAAACAATTCCCTTAAGTACATTATTGTATTGATATGCCCCGATTCGAGAGACCCCCCCCCCCCCCCGAAAACAAACCACCAGAGTCCAGAGTCAAAGCCAAGCGGCAAGGGTCATTTATTGCAGGTTCGAGCCCCGTCCTCCGCGCACTCGTTGCCGGTGACGCTAAGAGGCCCCGAGCAAGGATCTTACAGCTTCTTTTATAGACAGGCACAAACAAGTTAGGGATTTTTTTTGAGGTTACAGAGCTGTTATAGGTTGACATTTAAATTTGAACGCTCAGCAGAACTTAATTGGTTCCCGCCTTTATGTCAGACTACGACCGGGCGCGCCCTGGCTGGTTTCAGAAACGGCTGGGGTGGGGGTGGGGGGGGGAGGGAAAGATCATTTCTTTGCAGTTGTGAGTACACCTGGTAATTTTTCTCTTAGCCTCTCAGTATCTTTACACATTTTTTCAGAGCTAAATTTTCAGTGCAAAGTTTTTTCTTTTTTCTTTCTTTCTTTTTTTTTTTTTTTAAAGATTAACAGATTTGGGGGCACTGGGGTGACTCAGTTGGTTGAGTATTTAGCTCTTGATTTTGGTTCAAGTCATGATGCCAGGGTCGTGGGACTGAGCGCTGTGTCAGGCTCCACATTCAGTGTGGAGTTTGCTTAAGATTCTGTCTGTCTTTCCTTTGCCCCTCCCCCCATCTCTGGCACTCTCTCTTTCTCTCAAAAAAAAAAAAAAAAGATTAAGAGTTTTTGTTTGTTTGCTTGTTTTTGTAGACTATCATTGAGATAATGTACTTCATTATCTCAGAAAATGGGATATTTTTCTTCTACTATTTTAGAAGTGTTTGATTTAAAAGTTTTGTGTTTTTTTTTTTTAATGAATATTATTTTGAGAGAGAGAGACATAGAGAGTGAGCAGGGAAGGGGCAGAGAGAGAGACACACACACAGAATCCCAAGGAGGATCCAGGCTCTGAGCTGTCAGCACAGAGCCAGACTCGGGGCTTGAACTCCCCAACTGCAAGATCATGACCTGAGCCGAAGTCAGAGGCTTAACCAAATGAGCCACCGAGGTACCCCCAGAAGTGTCTGATTTAAAACTCTTGAAAAATAATGAATAAAGTCCTAATTAAGTACTTGAGATCAGAATTCAGAATGAATTGAAATCCTAGCTTTACTAATCACTAACTGTGGGACTTTGAATATAATTCATGAGTGTAGAAATAAAAATGAGGTTTTTATCACTGTGTTTTATGGGAATTAAGTGAGGAAACACATATGATTCGTGTTTGATACATTTCAAGTATTAACAATTATTTTAGTTTGGTTGCTTACTCTGTTTTGTTGTTATTGTTGTGATTTGCTTTATGATACTTTAACATTTTAGGAGCCCACCTGGCCTGGGAGAGACTGCTACTCCCAGGGGAAGCTAATTCTTAAGATAATGAACAACTTCCTGGGAACATGTCTTTCATATGCAAACCAACTAACCCCTTGTCCTTGTTAACAAACACATCCTTTATCTAACTCTCAGATACCAAGCCAGTATTTCCCTACCCTAAATCAACTCAGGCCAAGTAAGGGACAACTAAGAGACCACAGAATAGCTGAAAGCCAACCGGCAGCATTCAAATGAGCAATCCTACACCATTTCCCCACCCTGCTGTGTCTTTCCCCTGAAATACACAATAAAGGTTCTGAGCCATGTTTTCCAGCTCTTTATCCAAACTGGGACTTGCCACATGGCCTTGCATGGTGTGACATGCCCCCTTCTCAATGACAATGGCAGCTCTGTGTTGTCACTCAGGCATCTCTATAAATTAAAATGCTGAGGATACAAGAGACACTCACCCATAACTACCTCCTTTTCCTTTCTTTCAGAGCTCAGCTTTATTCATCAGTAATGTGGATGGCCCTAGGGTATGAATTATGATTGGTTTAAGCTCCTTATGAGAAACTGATTCTCTTTAATTAGTTTAAAGGTTGATATGTGATCTAGTACTGGCAAGGGAATGTAAGAGAAAGGGCAATGGGAGGAATTATGGGGAAACAATATTTTCCCTGGTATAAGAGAGACTTAAAGGGAGAGTAAGGCCATTTCATTCCCTTCGCTTTCTTTCTTGTTTGGCTACTGTTCAGTGTGGACCCAATAATCATGAGCATCAAGTCTAAGGATGGCAGAGAAGCAGGATGAAAGACCTGAGTCCTTGAGGGCCACTAGAACAACACCAGGAGAGCTGATCCCTAGACATCTTGTTAGAGGAATTACACATGTCCTATGGTTTAAGGTAAAACATTTTCATTTTCATTATTTGTTGAACGTTTGTATTATTTGCACAAAGTGCAGCTTAATGGATACAACTTTCACATCTCTATTTATAAATATATTTTAAAAGCCTAGAATGTTTTTAAAAAAATCTATGTATTTCCTCAGCGGACTACAAACATGAGGAAATAACAACAGCAAAAATCAGTGAGATCAAGTAATGTGTCCATAGCTCCAAAAAGATTCTATAATGTCATAATAGGGAGCGTATTCTTTAATCTGATGGGTCTTCAACATCAAAACCATTCATTTCTTATGACAAAGAGTGAGTTCACTGGCCTATTTATTATATATTGTGTAAGTTATTTTAAAACAAAATTGTTCCTACTTTGGCTTGGCGTATCAATACCATTTAAAAATATATTAATTATTTTGGATATAGTGTGTCATTTGAATCACAGAACACTAGGAAGTATATATTTTTGCTATTTCCATTTTTATAGATGAGGAAACTGAAGTTTAAAAACGATAGGAAACTTATCCAAGTTCACCACACTACTCATCAGTAAATTAGGAAGCACAATTTTCTGAACTGACTACAAAGTGTGTCCTCCCAATCAACATAGTTTGCTGTGATATTGGTAGGCCAATTCAATTTCCTCTTTTATGCCATGAAGTACATTTGAAAATCAGAAAGTAAAAGGGCTGAACTAGGATAAAAACACAAACACAAACAAAAAAGCCTCACAGTGAATGAGCAGGCATTCAAAAAGAAGAAATGCAAATAACCACTTTGTGTGTTGAGATGTTCACTGTCGCTGGTAATCAAAAAAAGGAATTAATTGCAATTAATAACAATACCATATCTTATTTTCCATACCACACATTTTAGCAATAATTCTAGTGAACAGTTGCAATAAAACAAGAACTCTAACACATCGCTAGAATGATTCTAAATTGGCATGAATTTTCTGGAGGAGAATTTTATAGTACCCCAAGAGTCTTTAAAAATTTTACAAGTAAAGTTCTTCTAGAAATGCTTCCTCAGAGAGTAATAAGAGATTTGCTCAGAGTTTATAGAACAAGATGCCCATTAACAGAAGTACAAATAAGTACAACATGAAACATCTATAGTATATCTTAATACAGTACTTATATGTACTTTTTATATCATTAATAATCTTGGTAAATGTTTACTGAATAAAGTCTTAAAAATGACATGTCTGTTTATATTTTGCGATGTGTTGTTTATTCTAGTATATTCTAACTTTGTATATGCTTACAGGATGTGGAGAGAGAGACAATGAGAAAATGACTTTTGCAAAGTCAGCGGTGCAAAACTGTAATTTAACTTTTCTTCAATTCACCTTCATTTCTATCTCTAAATTCTGTGTTCTACAGGAAGACCTTAATGTTGACCTCAGTTCCTCCTATGGATCCACTTACTGTTATGCTACACATATTTGGCAAGTTAAGCAGTCCATAGGCAGAGTATGGATGGAGGGCATGAGGTAGAGTTGATGTGTGGTTGGGAGAGGACCTACTGTGATAAGGTTCTAAATGTCCTACTTACATTGGTATGGATTCTGACTCGAGTCTCTAATTTGAGAGACAAGCCCACAACTCCATCTTTATAACTTTCTCCAACTTTAGAGGTTGGAAGGGATCAAGAGGCTAGATTGTCCTTTATCAGGTTACATTAAAAATTTTTTTTAATGTTTATTTATTTTTGAGAGAGACAGAGAGAGATGGAGTACAAGCATGGGAGAAGCAGAGAGAGAGAGAGGGAGACACTGAATACCAACTAGTCTCCAGTCTCTGAGCTGTCAACACAGAGTCTGACCTGGGGTGGGATGGGAGGTGGGATGGGGGCCTCAAACTCACGAACTGTGAGATCATGACCTGAGTTGAAGTCAGATGGTTAACTAACTGAGCCACCCAGGCACAACCTCAGGTTACGTGTTTTTTTTTTTTTTTTCTTAAATGTAGGAAGAGACTTGCGTGGTGTGTAAATGGGGTGTCTCTTGATTGGATGATCGCCCCCAAATATGGGGTGAGGATCAGGTAGAAGCCAGTAGCCTGAGAGGAAAAAAAAAAAAAAAAAAAAAAAAAAAAATCACAGAGGCAGAACAAAGGAGACAAAAGTTTATTTGCAAAGGACCCAAGGGCAGGACAGCAGAGGAGAGGTTATCTGCAACAAGGCTGTGGGAGGGGGCTACTTTTAAAGGAGGGAAGGTGAGGAGGTGTGGCAACATGTGGAATTTTCCCTTTTTTGGTAACTGTGCCTGGTTCTAAGTAGTGGGTTGCCTGATGGGCCTGTGTATTCAGCCAGGTGGTCAGTGTGGGCCCCTTTCTACATTCCATTGCTCAAGCCTGTTTGCCTAAAAGTGGCCTCCACAACTTGTTTTCTTTTTTTTCTTTTTATTTTTTTTTATGTTTATTTTTGAGAGAGAGGGAGAGACAGAGCATGAGCAGGGGAGGGGCAGAGAGAGAGAGACAAAGAATCCGAAGCAGGATCGAGGCACTGAGCTGTCAGCACAGAGCCCGACCGGGGCTTGAACTCATGAACTGTTCAAGTTCATGACCTGAGCCAAAGTCAGACGCTCAGCTGACTGAGCCACCCAGGCGCCCCAATACAACTTGTTTACTTTGTGATTATTTGGTTTTTTTTAGAAATTTAGAATTTAAAATGGAGTCCTTAGAGATAATTGCACATATACTTTTTTTTCTAGGGATTCTGGGAAGTTGGGAAAATAAATTTCATTAAAAAGAAACTCCTCCCCAAACAAAAACTTCACTGGCCTTTTCTTTATTGCCTCTGTCATACCCCTGGGTTGATGTTTCGTTTGGTTTTAACAGTGTTCTGTAGTACTTTGACTTTTTGTCTCACCAAGGTCTTCTGATGTTGTTGAGCAGTGATTCCCAATAGTTCGTTTCATGTCTCCGTATCAATTATGCAACAAAATTATGAGCACCATAAATATGTATGGGCATGAACTGTCACCTGTATCATCAGTACTTGATGTGGGTTTGTTTTGTGCAATCCCAGATAAGACCCTTGTTTATAGCAGGTAGGAAATTAAAACAGGGAAGTAAAAGTAGTAACTAATTTCTCACTCAAAGACTTCTATTACCAGACTAGCAAAAACTTCAGGTCTTCTTGGATTCCCACCAAATTATGCCATAGCTCTGGGGTTAGATCATTTACTTTGTTTCCTTTCTGGAGCCATTCTGTTGATCTGTTCTACTCACAGGCTGAAAGCTCAGCCTGCCTCCACCACTATCCAAGAATGCCCCCACCCCACCTTGAACTCACTGATAAAGACAGACCAACAAGCAGGGCCTGAGATGGCTCTACTTTTACCCAATGGCTGCTCAAAAATGCTGGAAAACACAGCCTGGAGCTGTGTGATTGTGGGGCCAACAGGGTTACACCCCATAAATACGATGACCTAAAAGACAAAAGAGACATGGCAGATAAATTGCTCAATCATCCTTCACTTTCTTTCGCCAGCAATGGACTCTTCTAAAATGTTGTAGTTCCCAAGCAGCCTCCTGGGAGATGTCCTCAAATGTTACAGCAATGGGTTGTATTTTGATGCTAAACTGGCACCAGCTTGGTGATGCATTGCTTTGTATGTGCTCTCTCTCCCCTATCCCATTCCCTTTACCCCTCATTTTTATTTCCCTGGCAGTACACTCTGCTAAATAATTGTAAGCAAATAGGTTCTCTGCCTCAGGCTCTGTTTTTGTGAAAGCCACATAGTGTTGTTTACTCTTCATGAATTTGGCTGCCGGCTCCATATAGATGCCTACAAGTAAGGTGTGGATGTCTCTGCTGTTATGATGCATAAATCTTCCTCTCTTCGCCCTTTTCCCCAGACATTTCTTCTGTATCTTTGTTCTCACTCCTTCCTCTGGGGTCTGGGCCTTTTGTTCAAAAGACACAATTTCTGTTTGTCAATTGGTTCAATGAACAACCTGCTGTAATAAAGAAAAGGGAAAGGACAGGAAAAGAAGAAGAATTTATAATATATTTTTTCTGCTACAAATATATGCAAACAAAGACATGGGGAAGATGAAGTAGGATTAAGAAACAAAGAAAATATAGTAGTTTGAAAGTAGTTTTCTTTAGCTAGTTAGATAGAAGTTACATTTTTCTTTTCTTCTCCCTCCTTTTTACAATTAGCACTTACATTATTTGAGTAATAGTAATAAAATATCTATCATAATTAGTTATATTATTTGCTATGATATGAGAGAGAAGCTGGTGGGGAAAGAAAATAAATCAAGGAATCTTAAGGATGAGGAAAATTACAAAGAGGTGGGAGAGGCACACAGACTTAATACACAAAAGAACAAAAGTGAGTAAAGAGGATTGAGGAGAAAAAAGGAAAGTGCTGGAGTGTGCAGTGTTGACTTTTAAATGTATGCTCACTCCCAATAGTTAACAGTAAGCCAGTTACCTCTCTGTAACAGAGTATCTATTGCAGTGTAGATTATGTTCATTGTCCAGTCAAGGTTATTTACTTACAATAAACTAATCTCTGACGTTACTCAAACACCAATGTAGAGCAGAGTGTGTGCTCTGTGAGGAAAGACTTGAATGATCCTTCTTTTTTATGCATATATTTGGCCAGGAAGCATCTCAGTGCCCTCAGGAAAAAGGGAAAGGGTATACTAAAAATTTCCTGGGGTTACAAAGACAAACCCCGGAACATATCAGTGGGTTTTTAGAAATCCTCTCTAAAGAGGTAGTGCCTGAGTACATGAGGGTACAATGCCTCCAAAGAAGTAGTCATCAGGAGAGATGGAACAGTTTGGCTTTTTTGGGGATCAGAATAAGAGTCTGAGTTCTTTAGGGATAGAGGCTGTTTTGGGCATGACTTACGTCTCCCCTGGGAAGCTAATCCTGACCCATGCACCCGGAGTAAAGCCAAAATAACTAAGCATATCAACTAAAAGCATGTTATTGATGGGGCTCACACATGGAACATCATCAGGTAACTCAGCCTCACAAGTTCACATGTCAAGAGGGTCACCGCAGCAGCACCAACCAGCCCTTGAACAATCCAGAACCACAGTCAACAGCAGCCGTGAAATGGTTAGACTCCTGTTCACCTGAATGTTGCAATAGGACTTGTATAGTGTCTCTACCTCTACCCACATGGAATTGAGAGTAGACATTAAGAGGGAAATTCTGGAATCCCCCTAATAGGAAATTTTGATCATGATAGAGGTGGGTAATTGTTATCAGTGCTTACCAAGAATAAAAAGGTGGCCATTAGAGATTTAGTGAAATGAATCATATTGGACTTATTTATAATGATTATGCTTTATCAGTCTGTGTTCTGCTCTTATTTTCTCCACACAGTATCTGCCAGGTACATTTTTTATAATAGATTCAATAATTATTGGAGTAAACACTAGAGATAATATTTAATATGCATTTAAAAAAGAAATAGATCCCAGTTAAGAAATAGGTCCCCCCAAACCCTAGAGAATATTGAAAATATGGTGATGATAGCAAAATCATCTGTTATCTCACCACCAAATAATAAGTCCTGTTAATAGTTCCTGTATTTCTGGTGCCATTTTGTTCATTCTACTTTTACTTAGGAGCTCTACCTAAGATAGGAGAACTGGTATCTACATTAATCAGTGTTCTCCAAAGAAACAGAAAGAACATTATATCTAGATCTAGATTTGGATAGATAGACACATATAAGAGGAAACCTATTATAGAAATAGTTTGTCGTGATTATGGAGGCTGAGGAGTCCTAAATTTGGCCATCTGATACTGGAGACCCCAGGAAGCTGCTGGTATAATCCGGTTTGAGCTCAAAGGCCTGTAAATAGAGGGCCAAATGGTGTAAGTCCCTGTCTTAGTCTGAAGACTTGAGAACCAGAAGATGGGATGTCTGAGGGAAGAAGAAGTTGAACATCCCAGGTTAAACAAAGAGCAAATTCATCTTTCCTATGCCTTTTAGTTTCATTGGGACCCTCAATGGATTGGCTGATGCCTGCCCACATTGGTGAGCGGGATCTTCTTTATCTGTAGATTCAAATGTTAATCTCCTGGAGATATCTTCACAGACATACTCCAGGAAAAAATATTTTGCCAGCAATCTGGACATCCCTTAGCATTGTCACGCAGATTGATAAAATTAGCCATCACACTATCTAGTTATGTTTACTTGTAAAATGTACAATTAATCCATTTTATCTTTATAGAAAATAATCTATTAATAATCTGCAGATTATCTGTATTTCTTTATAAATTCCTTATAAGTGTCCATAAATTTTGCTTATGAGCAGGTTATGAGCATCTAGTTTACAAGCTTATGAGTTTCCAGTCTAGTCTGGGTATATTAATTTGCCAATCTGGGTTTGTCGTAAGAAAGTACCACAAATTGAGTGACTCAAACACTAGAAATTTATTTTCTCGCAATTCCAGAGACTGGAAGTCCAGGATCAGAATGTTGATAGTGTGTTTATTCTGAAGCCCCTCTCTTCGGCTTGTAGATGGCAGTCTTCTACCTCTGTCTCTACCAGGTTTTACCTCTGTCTGTGTCTGTGTCCTAATTTTGTCTTCTGATAAATAATCTAGTCATTAGATGGGGAAGGGCCCACTCGAATGACTTCATTTTAACTTAATTACCACTTTAAAAACTGCCTATAAATACAATCACATTCTGAGGTACTAGAGGTTAGGACTTCAACACGTAAATTTGGGGGGACACAATTCAGCTTGTAACACTGGGATAAACTTCTGGCTTCATAATTAGTAAGCCACACGACTCTAGGCGAATTACTTTATCTCCATCCTCAGTTTCATTATGCACATATTTGAAGTACGTAGAATGTGATAGCATGTTGTAAGAAGGAAATGATAAAATATAAACCGCTTTGTAAACTACTTGAAATATGTTGACTAGTCATAGGTGTTAGAGAGATGCACCCTTTGTAGATGGATACACCTTTTAGGAAAATGGTAGCTTTAACCAGAATAATATTAAGGAGGGTTCAGATACCACACAATAGGGATACTTTAACAGGAGAACTCAAGTATCATTGTGCTCATTTGTTTTCTCTTTACTGTTCCTTTTTTTGAATCAGGATCTCCACATTACTGAGAAATTATGATTCTGGATTGATATATATTCACAAGTCTGTGATCATCATGGAATCAGAGTTTCTCTGTCTTTTCTATCTGTATAATTGGAACACTGGTATGGTGTGTGCCACATAGGTAATCAAGAGGTAATAACTGAGTAAATTAGTAAGTTACCTTGTTTCATACCCTTAATGGACTAAAACAGAGACATGTAAATATTCCTTTTTTAAAAGCTTATTTAGGGGCGCCTGGGTGGCTCAGTCGGTTGAGTGTCCGACTTCGGCTCAGGTCACGATCTCGCGGTTCGTGAGTTTGAGCCCCGCGTCAGGCTCTGGGCTGATGGCTCAGAGCCTGGAGCCTGCTTCCGATTCTGTGTCTCCCTCTCTCTCTGCCCCTCCCCCATTCATGCTCTGTCTCTCTCTGTCTCAAAAATAAATAAACATTAAAAAAAAATTTTTTTTAAAGCTTACTTATTTTGAGGGAGATAGAAAGAGAGAGAGAAAGTGAGTCTGGCAGGGGGGCGGAGGGGCAGAGAGAGAGAATCTCAAACAGGTTCTGCACTGTCAGTGCAGAGCCTGATGCAGGGCTCCAGCCCAGGAACCATGAGATCACTACCTGAGCCACCCAGGTGCCCCTATTCCTTACATAGATTATTCAATTTAAAATGTTTGCCATTTTGGGGTGCCTGGGTGGCTCAGTCGGTTAAGCATCCGACTTTGGCTCAGGTCATGATTTGCAGTCCGTGAGTTGGAGACCTGCATCGGGCTCTGTGCTGACAGATCAGAGCCTGGAGCCTGTTTCAGATTCTGTGTCTCCCTCTCTCTCTGACCCTCCCCCGTTCATGCTGTGTCTCTCTCTGTCTCAAAAATAAATAAACGTTAAAAAAAATGCTAAAAAATTTTTTTAATGTTTGTCATTTTAAATGCTTAATGTTACTTGTTCTCTTTGATGTTCATATGAACTGAAAAACAAAATTTCCTTCTAGAGTTTGCACAGTGTTAAAGGAATAAAGAATGTAGGAATATGTAGACAAGTTTGTTGATGTTTATGAGAGCATTCCCCTATGGGGGATAGAAACTTGGTAATATGAATATTTGAGCCTTCAAAGTTTTCCTTAATGTAGAGACTGCTGGAGACATTGAAACCTTTGGGTACCTCAGTGTGTCATCGAGACTGACTTCTTATTTTCAATGAATTAATTGGATGATAATGATTCTTTTTATATTTCTGTTTTACCTTTAGAGAGACCATGTCCCATTTATATGAATCTTAAATAATTATTAATCCCTATTGTGATTATTCTTGCTGTAAATTAATATATTGACATTCTAACATAATAATGGAATTTTTTTTGCAATTTATTGCAAGCTTGGTTAATATGAGTCTTCCCCTTAAAAAAGAATTCATTCTCTATGTTGACAAATCATATATTTAAATCCCTAAGGCTGAAGATGAAACATAAGGAATTGGTGGTCATTTAAGAAAAAGCTGTTACCTAAGATTTCGTGTGAGATTTCTTTGTTAGTCTTTCCTTTAAAATTACTACATGTGTTATTAAATAGAACTAGTTTTGTCTTCATTTTTTAAAAATAAATAATTTTTTGCCGTTGTTCATATATTTTTGTCAATGCGCAAGTACTTTATGTAGGTTAACCTTATTTTATCCAGTTAGATTAATTTTAGAAATGACACGATACACAGTATAATTATACAAATAAAATAAATAGCTGATCTTGGAGGGATTCGATAGAGATCATTCAGGGAACAGATAAAACTTGGATACTCTAATTCATATTTTTAATGTCTTCTTTGTCACTGCAAGTGTTTTCAACATTACTGAGCACCTATTACGTAAACTATCAACAATATATATACATTTCTTCTTATCCTCTTAAAAGTCCTTCAAGGTAAATAGTTTATTCTCTTTTAAATGAAGAAACAGAAATTCAAAGACTTAAGTAACTGGTTTAAATTCACACAGCTATCCACGGGAAATTCTTATGTTTTTAAAACTCTGTAGTTTATTCAACTTTGTTCTTTTCATAGCAATGTATGCTATCACCCACTGGGTATATGTGATTGATATGAGGCTTTTCACAGCAATGTATGTTATTACCCACTAGGTACATGTGATTTATTTGAGAGCTTTAAGTTTTTGAGAACTTGGAAGACTCATATCTACTTCAAGTAAATTATGTAATCTCTTGAACCAAATAAATGACTTGGCATTTAATTCCATTCTCCCCCAAAGGTTTAACAAACTTTATATTTTGACTAGTTGAACAATATAAATATTTTTGACAAGAATTCCCATTGGATAAATTATTTTTTTCCCTAGGAGGATTTTATGCCACTGTTTCAAAGACAATTTGGAGCATTTGTTTCCAGTGCCATTGACCGTATTCACATTATAATACTGAAAAATACTTTTTGTTTCAAGGCTATTATTGAAAATATCCATAGATTTAAAATAGTCTCTTTAGTTTGACGTGGAAAACTGAAGACTTTCGTTTACTTCTTTCCTTCTCTAAAATCTAAAGTACACAAAAATAATCAAAAGCAGTTCTTAGACTTTTGTGAGAAGTGGGAAACAGGGGACTGGGGACTTTGACTCATTTCTGAAAGGTCTGAGGCAGTTTCTTTCATACTGAGTGATACACCAATAGCATAATTAGCCACAACAGAAACCAGGAATTGGAGAAGTCAGTGGAGGTGGAATTGTTTCTTCCCTGTTGAAACCTGAAAACACTACAATCTTGGGAGTCCACAATCTAATTAGTGGGAATAAGCTGGTTACATTTCTGAGTGGTAACAGAAAGAGTGACAGCAATGCTCCTGGCTTACAGTTAAAGCAGGTAATGCACTTGGGCACAACTGAACACCTAGTGTGCGTATGGGCACTTCAGAATTAAGTTATGTTTATTTGGGGGAACACAGTGAAAAATTCACGGAGCGTGAAGCTGTGTTCCCAGCCCATACATCCCAAAGTGAAACCAGTCAATTAGCATGTCTCACAGAGGAGTCAAGCCGTACCGTACATTCAGGGCAGAGGCTAAACGTGTAAGAGAATTTCACAGTTGAAGAGCAATCCAACCAAGCACTTAGAAGAAGCAAGCCATTAAGTTTAAGCCAGTATGTAAGTTTTCATTTTTAAATATGGAAAAAAAAATTAGGAATTTCATGCATATAAAATACAAAAGATAAATAATTTCAGAGAAACCTAAAATAATCCAGGAAACAGATAAAAGTTAGATAATTTTAATTAATATTTTAGACAGATTCATTAAATGTACCATCTAAAGAGCACTCCACTCGGGAAAGAGGATAATAAGAGACTGTGGCAGAAATTTTGGAAGTTAAGGTAGGATCGTGACAGCAAAATATCCAGCTGAAAATCTAGCAGAAGAAGCCTAAGAAATTTTTCATCATGTAAAGTACAGGGAAGGAAAACAAAAAAGCAAAACAATTGACAGAATTTGAAAAAAAATTAAAAATGAAGTTTACCTGGAGGAATACTTACGAAGTTCACAAAGTTTCTGATAGATGATCCAAGAAGAGAGAACAATGAAAAATGGAAGAAATAATGAAAGCAACAATAAAAAAAATTTGAGTGAACAAAGGTTCAAATATTCAGATTGAAAGAGACTCAGTGAGTCCTAAATAGCATGAACCATAAACACATTTTTCTGAAAATGTATAGCATCAAAAATAAAATGTTATTTTTTAAAATCATAGTTTATCTGCAAAAGAGAAAATTCCAGTATTAGTGTTCAGCAAGACTAGGTTTTAGAAGGCAATGGAATAAAATCTTTAAACTTTTTGGTAAGAATATGATTTTGAACTAAAATCAATATCCTACAAAACAATTATTTAAAATTTGAGAACTGAAGAAAGATGTTTTCAGATATAAGCAATTAAAAATTGGTATATGCTATGTGTGAATGTTTGTGTCCCCTCATATTCATATGTTGAAATGGTAACTCCCACAAATGATGGTATAAAGAGGTGGGGCTTTAGGGAGGTAATTAGATCAAAAGTGCAGAGCTCTCATGAGGAGTTTAGTGTTTTTATAAAAGAGACCCCACAGGGATCCCTGTTCCTTCCACCATGTGAGAACAGGGCAAGAAGATACAAGGTATAAACCAGGAAGAGGGTTCTCATCAAAATGCTGCCATGCTGGCAGCTCGATCTTGGCCCTCCCAGCTTCTAAAACTGTGAGAAATAAATTTCTGTTGTTTATAAGTTCCCCTGTCTGAAGTATTTTTGTTAGAGCAAATCGAATGGACTAAGACAATGTGTTATTTGTTCTTTCTGACACAAAGTAGAGGTTGGGAGAGAGAAAAGAATATATTCTACCAAATGGAAAACAAATCCAAGAAAGAAGACTACACAAAGTGACATAATACAGGAGTATAAGGAAAGGAAGGCCTTTGGAGGAATGACTGTACATCAGAACAAAAAGTCCCAATTCTGGAGAAAACTATCAAGAAAAGAATAGGTGTGTTGTTATTTTTAATTAATGGCACATATCACAGATCTTGCTATTGTCCCTTCTAATGTCTTCTCTTTTTTTCTTATAATTATGAAAGTTTTACCTCAGCACATGATTGTGAAGGAAAAAAAGTTGTATTAGCTTCCTTGCAACAAACTCAGATCATATAATTAATTTCTGGTCAATAAATAACAAAAGAAGTAGCAATAGTATTGAATAAATTTACTCTGCTTATTATTTTACCGTGTCAGGTACTATCCCAAGTGCTTTATAAATGGTAACTCATTTAATAATCACTGCATCCATGGGAGGTATTATTATTATTTAAATTTTGCAGCTGAGAAGAGCTTTAGAATCCTGCACAAATTAACACTGAATTACTGAAGTACATCGTACGGGAAACTTCTTAGCGCTATACTCGAAAGGGAAGACTCATACCATCCTCTTCCTCACTTCTCCCCTCCCACTGGCTGGCATGTAGATATTATACCAGTAACTGGTACAGATCTTTTAGACTGCAAGATGCAAACCTAATGTTGAGGTTGGAACAGGATCAAGATAAAAATAGCCTGAGTCCCTAAAACCTGGAAATGGCATGCTAACCTTTTTTTTTTTTCTTAAGAGTAGATTATTAGAAATAAGTTTGTCATCTAAAAAATAAGTGTTGTTTTCATCATTGTCACAGCAACTAATCTTGCATCATAACTAGTATAGTATTGTTAAGAAATTGGATATTATTAATACGGTGATGACATGTGATTCTTCTGTCCACAAAAAAGAAAAACACTTCGAAATTTCAGGGAAAAAATGTTCAAGAATCATGGTGCGATGATAACACAAAATAAAATATGGATTGATTTTTAATAATATATGGAATGTAACAATGGAAGAGCAGGATCTGTCAAAATTATTCCTATTTGTATCAAAAAGCACAGGGGGTTGCATTATGTCTGCTTCTCTATAGGTCCAGTCACAGTAGTTATTTTAGTAATACAGAAGGTATTCATGATTTTACGGCCTCCTTGTTTTTAACATCTAGACTTAACCTATAAACACAGCATGGGGCCAGTGTGTTATATTTTTATACAAAAGACACCTTGCCAAGCTAAATTAAAAAAAAAGGCTAGAAGGATTTGGAAAGTAAAAAACCTAGAATTTGAAAAGTAAAAAAGGATACTAGATATTGAGAAAAGTTTAAGGGTGAAAATTTCTTCATCTTACTGAAAAAGAAGCCAAAATATACTGTTTGCAGTTAATTTAACAAGAGAAAGAGGTATACATATTTTATGTAAAAGATTAAAGTAATTAATAGAAGAAATTAAGAAGAAACCTACAGAGATGTTTAAGAAGGGGAAGTAGGGTTTAATTATTATTCTCTTTTTTTTCAAGTAAGGCGTTAATTGAAACTAAATTGACAAATCAAGAAATGGAGTTTATTTATATAATATAATGCGATACAGGGAATCAACAGATGAAGTAATAAATTGAGAATGTTAAAATGTGTTGCTTCAGGGCAGTGTCACTGGGATGAAGGTGACACAGACTTTTGTAATATTTCTTGTTTGTTGTATGCAACTTTTTATGTTGCAATAAAATAGTTTGTGTGGCAGTCATCTCATGTTTTTAGTTGTTCTACTTAGTAAGAGATCTCTGCCAAAATCAAGTGCTATATTTACCTGGGATCTGTTCCTGATTTTGAAAAATTATAGTAACTCCCTTTCAATCGTACAGCAAAAGGAACTAAACCACTCAGAGCTTCTCTTTAGACTTTAGATCTTTACATGGCAGGTACAGAATTTCTTAAATTTAAATGTTGAGATAAATAGCTCAACTCTGTAAAATAAGCAGCAATGCCCTTGATATGCTTTCAATTTTGTGAGTGATATTAATTAAATATTAATTGATACCTGTACAGTCATCAATGGTAAAGGACAAGATATGTCTCTGTAACCAATATATAGCATTTGTAAAATGGTTAAACTTGGACAACTATATAACACTTAAGGTAAACAGTGTCCATTCTTTCTATTTTCTAGGGGATATTTTTTAGTGAGGCCTGAACTACTGTTATGATACACTTTTAAAACTTTTATTGGGGCGCACGCGTGGCTCGGTAGGTAAAGTGACCGACTCTTGACTTAGGTTCTAGCTATGATCTCACACATTGTGAACTCAAGCCCAGGGTGGGTCTCCACACCGGGCCTGCTTGGGATTCTCTCTCTACCCCTTCCCAGTTCATGCGGGAGCGAGCTCTCGTCCTCTCAAAATAAATAAACAAACTTAAAAAAATAAAAATAAAACTTTTTATATAATATAATGTTTCTGAGGAAAAGCACATGTATATTACATGTATTTCAGTCACTCTTTCAAAGGGGTGTAATAAGGCATTTGTTGAATCTGCCAATAGCTAAAGAGTTCCATATAGAGAGAGTAATTAGAATAAGATTGAGATCCCTAAAGTCACAAGTAATTTCAATATATTATGGAAAGGGTTAAAGAAGAGTGTGTTATATACAAATACCCTGAAAAAATGCCATGGCAAATTATTGTGTACTGTAAACACTGAGGACTACAGCGTTTTATGTTAAAAAGCAGGGGTTCATTTTTCTGGTGGGGGTGGGAGGGTGGAGACTGTGAATGAATTTTAATCTCTTCTATTTGTTATCCTTTTAGTATAATGATGTTTCATGGAGCAAAAAATGAGAAGACTTTTAAGAACTTTCAAAACTTCTGCAAAGTAGGTATTTTTCACAGCTCTAAGACCAAGAGTTAGAAAGAAAAGAAAAAAGATAATGTGCATGTGATACCAAGGATGGGAAGCAGGTGGTAACCAGTGTGAGCAAAGATACAGAAAAAGAAAAACAACACTTATCACCTGTAACCCTTGAAATTTTTAGTAGGATTTTCATTTATTTGCTCTGATTTCATAAAAAGTTTATTTCCAATAAGCAGGTATGTTGAAGACACATAAAACAGATAATTTCTAAATGGTTTCTTGGTGGATTAGAAAAAGCAAAAAGCAAATCAACATTTGCATTTCAAGCTTATAGAGAGGTGGAGAAAAATGTAAGATATAAAAGCATAGATAAAATTTTTAGGAATGTTTTGCTTTTGACACTAAAAAATAGGAAAACATTAAAGAAAATTTTCTGTCTCTTTAACAGGCAATAATTTTCTCTCTTGTTTTGAGATATATTATGAAAATGTACTTTCTTTATGCTAAGCAAGCCCTAAGGCAGCTGTAAATCTTGGTGCCAAAAGACCTTTCGCCCTTAGCAAACTTATCTTCAAGTTCCATATCCAAAGGATGGCAACATGTATCAAAGCTTTCAGCAACTTAAATTCTCCTTTGGCTGAATCTAATTTTTTTTTAAGTTTATTTATTTATTTGAGAGAGAGAGAGAGACAGAGAGAGACAACATGAGTGAGTGCTAGTAGGGGAGGGGCAGAGAGATTGGGAGAAAGAGAGAATCCCAAGCAGGCTCTACACTGTTATCACAGAGCCCGACATGGGGCTCAATCTCATGAACTGGGAGATCATGGCCTGAGCTGACTGAGCCACCCACGTGCCCCAGAATCTAATTTTTTAATGCCATTTTTACCTATCGTACATTTTCTAATTTTCCTGTTTTTATAAACTTTTATTGAAACATAGCCACACCTATTTGTTTATGTATTGTCCACGGCTGATTTTCTGCTAAAATGACAGTTAAGTAGTTGCCATAGAGATGTATGACTAGCAAAGCCTAAAATATTCCATACTTGGCCTTTTACAAAAAAGTTTACCAAATCCTGTTTTAATAATAAGTATTTTTCCACTTAAATAAATTACAGTTTAAAAGTTATAAGACATATAGCTATTCCTAATTCAATATAACAAACATTTATGAAAAGTGTATCTCTATAATTGTTATAATATGTGCCTCTCCATATGAAGGCATTGAACTAAAAATAAAGAAGGAAATATGGATAAACTATCTTTTCTTTTTCTAAATGTAGCCATATGTGCAATCTTGTTTATCATATTATTTAAAGCAACTTTGATATCATATTTTGTTAGTTATAAAAACTGTATCTTAAAATTTTGTGTTCAATTTAAGAATTCAAACGTGCTTTCATTTGCTTTTTATGAAAGCCATTATTTATCCTTGCTGAGGTGTTGAGAATTCTTAAATTTTTACAAAAGGAAGTATTTTGTTCTCTAAATTTTATACTCTTCCTTCGTATAAATAACTACACTGTAAGGTACTATCGGGTGATTTTACAATTTCATTTTTCATGCAAAACATTACTTTTTGTTAAGAGATCCATTAGACAATGCCACAATCTGCATGTTTTTTGTGTGTAGGAACCGATACATAGAACAATAGATGATATACAGTAGATATTCATTTTTGCATATTAAATATCTAGCATAAAACCTTAAAACATATTGATAATACATAAATTTTATTAAAATAGCTTAGTTAAAAATAAAAGTGATTTCTTCTGGGAAGTCATTTTCTTTTTATAATATTTTGAGGAAAACAACAGAAAAAAATCTAAAAATCAGAAAGATAGCCATAGGATCTAAGCTTATAAAATTTCTGTTGAAAAGTCTATAATACCATTTTACAAATATCTGTTTATAAATCATGACTTCTTTCAATCAATGAATGTTGTAAGATCTGATTCAACATTAAAATCAAACATTGCTTATGAAGTGGAGACATACTTCACTAGCCACAGTTACAAATAGCAAAGAAATTAGAATCTTGGTTTGGATGTGATTATCTATCTCTCAGTAGATTAGCTCTCACTAATACTCAAATGGTGGATAACTGTGTTAACCAAGTAGTTAAGAATAAAACAGCCCAAACCTGTGAGAACTGTGTGCCTATTAGGAGACTTTTTATTTTTAGAAAATTCCTTATTTTGTACAATGGTTCTCAAATCTGTATAATTTTTTGTTTTCCTTCTGGGGACATTTTTGACGGTCACAACTTAGGTCTGGGGGCAAGTGATCCTAGGATATAAAAAGTAGAGGCAGGGATATTGCTAAGCATCCTACAATGCACAGATGATCCCACAGTAAATATTACCCATCCTTCCAAATGAGAAACACTGTTTTAGAAAATTTAATAATGGATTTTCTTATACTGAGCAAGTTTCTCTCAAAGCTCTGTTTATTAAAGACTTCAATACATTTTAGAGCATAGAGTAGTAGCTGACAAGTCTTCTATTGGTACTTTGGTTGTAAAATAGCATTGTAACATTTAATCAATCCAGAATTTGAGTACCAAATGGTGTCAAACTGGTGCCTAATTAGCTTTCAGCAATTAGCATCTTACCTTGACCCACTATGTTTGTTATTAAGAATGAAAACAATTCATATGTAAAACATGGTTAAACATAAATTCAAGCCAATTTTAGAGCTGTTAATATATACTAAAAATGTGGCAAACATTTCAGCTTCAAATCCATTAAATGTATAAAGATATAGAATCTTAAACTCTCTTCTCACAAAATTCAATTCATCTCAACGAATCTGTTTAATCTTTAAAGTGAAAAAATGTTTTGCTGTGATATCATGGAGAATATGTTATGTACATAAAATGTAATTAAGGACATTTTGTTGAATTAAAGGAAAGGACCAAGGATTTATGTAAACACATTGAATAAACACTTTAAAAGTTGAGGAATAATTATTTGATTTTTGTTGAAATGCTTAAAATTTTTCTGTCATGTATATTTTCAGTAAAATTTAATCGTGTTGGTTTATTTTTCTAAATGAACTTTGTGTTTGAAAAGAAACTCTCATCTCTTCCTTTTTAAATACATATGGTGTATTTAAATACCATAAAAGCAGAAATTTTCACAGAGGAAAATTTTAACATGCTTGAGTTTCACAGTTTCTTGATTTTGCAGATAGATGCTCTTATTGGTTTTGGACATTATTAGTCATCTCTTCAAATATTTCTTCTTTCTCATTCTCTCTGTTTTCTCCTTGTGGAAATCTATTTTACCCATTGTAAAATTTTCAAGATTTTGTATGCTTTTTATACTCTATTATTTTATTTTAAATATATATTCTTCTCCTTTTTTTCCAATTTGAAAATTTTCCAGTGACCTGTCCTCCATTTTGGTAATCCTTATTCTACAAGACCCAATCTGTTTTTTTCAACCACTCGTTTTAGCATTTTTGATTCTCATACACATTCTAATTATCGGCTGAAATCTATCATTCTTCCTCTTATTTGTTCACTTCTTCTGACTTCATTTGCAAATTAATCATATTTATTTCAATAACATTATCTGTTATTGATCTGCCACATCCCTTAAAGCTGCCTACAGTACTCGAATTATATTCTTTGCACTCCTAGGACAACCCCGATTCAATTCCTTGAACCTAATCAATGAAAATAATCCCCACCTTATCAATTCCATCAAACGTCTCTTAATTGGAAACATTTTTGCAGGATACCTAATTTCCTATAATATCCCCCCAACAACTATCCCACAAATAACTATACCCCATTATCTGAAACTAACTGCCCTCGCCGTGACTATCACAGGCTTTATCCTGGCATTAGAACTCAACCTCGCGGCTAAAAACTTAAAATTGAAATACCCCTCAAACCTTTTTAAGTTCTCTAACCTCCTAGGGTACTTTCCAATCGTAATACACCGCCTCCCATCAACAATAAGCCTAACTGTAAGCCAAAAATCCGCATCAATACTATTAGATATAATCTGACTAGAAAATATATTACCAAAATCCATCTCCTATTTCCAGATAAAAATGTCAACTGTCGTATCTAATCAGAAAGGGCTAGTTAAACTCTACTTTCTATCTTTCATAATCACCTTAACCCTTCGCTTACTTTTACTTAATTTCCACGAGTAACTTCTATAATCACTAATACACCAATAAGCAAGGACCAACCAGTGACAACCACTAGTCAAGTTCCATAACTATATAGTGCTGCAATTCCCATGGCCTCTTCACCAAAAAACCCTGAATCACCTGTATCATAAATCACCCAATCACCTGCACCATTAAACTTAAATACAATCTCAACCTCATCTTCTTTTAAAATATAGCAAGCAGTTAACAATTCTGCTAACACTCCCGTAATAAACATCCCTAGCACAGCTTTATTAGACGTCCACGCCTCAGGATAAGACTCAGTAGCCATAGCCGTAGTATACCCAAACACTACAAGTATACCCCCAAATAAATTAAAAAAACCATTAAACCTAAAAATGATCCCCCAAAATTTAACACAATACCACAACCAATACCACCAGCCACAATCAAACCAAACCCACCATAAATAGGAGAAGGCTTTGAAGAAAAACTTACAAAGCTCACCACAAAAATTGTACTTAAAATAAATACAATGTATGTTATCATTATTCTCACATGGAATTTAACCATGACCAATGATATGAAAAACCATCGTTGTATTGCGACTACAAGAACTTAATGACCAACATTCGAAAATCACACCCCCTCATTAAAATCATCAATCACTCATTCATCGATTTGCCCGCTCCATCCAATATCTCAGCATGATGAAACTTCGGCTCCCTACTAGGAGTCTGTCTAATCCTACAAATTCTCACCGGCCTCTTCCTAGCCATACATTACACATCAGACACAATAACCGCCTTCTCATCAGTTACCCATATCTGACGTGACGTTAACTATGGCTGAATTATCCGATGTATACATGCTAACGGAGCTTCCATATTCTTTATCTGCCTATACATGCACGTAGGATGAAGAATATACTACGGCTCCTACACTTTCTCAGAAACATGAAACATTGGAATCGTACTACTATTTGCAGTCATAGCCACAGCCTTCATAGGATACATCCTACCATGAGGTCAAATATCCTTCTGAGGAGCAACCGTAATTACCAACCTCCTGTCAGCAATCCCATACATCGGAACCAACCTAGTAGAATGAATCTGAGGCGGCTTCTCAGTAGACAAAGCCACCCTAACACGATTCTTCGCCTTCCACTTTATCCTTCCATTCATCGTCTCAGCCCTATCAGCAGTACACCTCCTATTTTTCCATGAAACAGGATCTAATAACCCCTCAGGAATAACATCCGCCTCAGATAAAATTCCATTCCACCCATACTACACAATCAAAGACATCCTGGGCCTCCTAGTATTAATCTTAACACTCATGCTACTGGTCCTATTTTCGCCAGATCTGCTAGGAGACCCAGACAACTACATCCCTGCCAACCCCTTAAACACCCCTCCCCACATCAAACCCGAATGATACTTCCTATTCGCATACGCAATTCTCTGATCCATCCCCAACAAACCAGGAGGAGTCCTAGCCCTAGTCCTTTCCATCCTAGTCCTAGCAATTATTCCCATCCTCCACACCTCTAAACAACGAGGAATAATATTCCGACCACTAAGCCAATGCTTATTCTGATTCCTGGTAGCAGACCTCCTAACCCTAACATGAATTGGCGGCCAACCTGTAGAACACCCCTTTATCACTATCGGCCAACTAGCTTCCATCCTATACTTCTCAACCCTCCTAATTCTAATACCCATCTCAGGCATTATTGAAAACCGTCTCCTTAACTTCCTTATCTATATCATGTCTAGAGATGCTTCTTGTGTCTATATTTCTGTCTTACTCATTAGTAATATTTTCTTGCCTCATGTCTATAATATTCTGGACATAGTGTATAAAACAACTGTTTAAGATCTAGATGTTCTATCTTGCACAAGAGATGGTTCTCTTTTTACTCTGTGAAGCAGATGGAATGAATGACTGATCAACTTAATCCAATTGGGTGTTGGTCACGGGGACCTTTCAGTTCCAGTAGTCTGAGCCTACTTTTAATTTTTCCCATTCCTTGCACTTGACCCTCTCTGGCTTTTGGTTGGTGGATATGATTTTCTGAAAGAGAAGGGCAGGTTGACTTCTGCCTTTTATATGTTCTTGGTAACACTTAAGACTCCAAAATCATAGAGCTTCAAAACCTGGCAAATGATTTAAGCATAGAATTGTGGTATTTCTTAAATAAACACAAACTACAGAGATCTTAGAATTACAGTAAAAAGAGCTGTTTTTCCTTAAACATTTGTGAAAGTAAGTTGCAGATCTGATGCCTCAAATAGATTACTATAAACTTTGTGTTTTAAAGAACATGTGCTTATATAATGTAATCACCTGTTATGATATGATAATCAAAGACAAAAAATTAACATGAACACATTATTGCTATATAATCCACAAGTTTCTATCTAGTTTGACAACTGTAACAATAATGTCTTGTTAACAAAGTCAGTCTGTCATAAACTTCTTAAGCTTATCTTGATTTTCATGAGTTTGACACAGTTTATGCCCCACCCGCTCTCTCTTTTTGTAGATTATCCCCTAAGTAGTGCTTCTTAGTGGGTAGTTTCAGGTTATGCATCTTTGCGTGAATATCCTAGAAGTGATGTTGAAATCTTTTGAATGCATTCTATCAGATGGCACACAATTTCAAATTGTTTCATTAGTTCACTTAGATCACTAGATTACAGTAATGTCTGCTAGGATTTTTAATTATACAGTCACTATTTTTTTCTTTTTAAAATTAATTATTTTTCTATAGAAATATTTTGAAACTGCATAAATATAAGTTTTTGCTTATAAAAGTTTCCACACATTTATTTTTATTCATTGTATCTTCGTGGACACATTGTTTTCTATATTTTTCAATGAATTGTAATTTGTTGCCTCAATTATTTATCTTGAAACTCAGATTGTTCTTAATTTGACTAGTGTTAGCTTCTGTGTCCGTTCAATGTATTCTGCTATTTCTGTTTTTCTTTCTTTCTTTCTTTCTTTCTTTCTTTCTTTCTTTCTTTCCTTCTTTCTTTCTTTCTCTCTTTATCTCTTTCTCTTTCTTTCTCTTTCTTTCTTTCTTTCTTTCTTTCTTTCTTTCTTTCTTTCTTTCTAGCATATCCTTGCTGTCTGGTACAAAATGATGTTTCCAGTATCATCTTGTACTTTTCTGGTACAAGGCTTAGAATCAGTCATTCCTCCAAGGAGCCTTGCTGTTTGCCTTATAGAAGCCAAGATGTAGGCAGTAGCTAGACTCAAAACTGCTGGCCTCTTGCTGCTTTTAGGCATTCTCAAGAGACAAAGCCAGGGCCATATATATCTGTGCATATGTATATGAACACATAAACTTAAATCAGTGTGTGTGCCTGATTTGCAAGTCCACACTAAAACCTCAATTCTACTATAATTGTATATCATATGTAGTTACTCTAAAATTTCATGTATGCATCAAATTCTACAATAAGTTATCAAAGATTTCGATTACTTTTATTTAGATAGAAAAATAAAAATTATAATAAACACTGATTTAAAGCATACAAATTCATTGTGGAGGTACCTAACTATTCATATCTATAACCATTTCTTTAAACACTCTTAAATACATGTTTATAAATTTGAATATTGTTCATTTTATTGCAGATTTAATTTGTATATTCTTGCTGACAAAGAATCAGTAAAGGATATGATGCTTGACTTATTCTGTAATGGGTTAGTGTAACAAGCCTCAAAAATTAAATACATACAATGATAAAATTGCAGCATCCATTGTTTTTTAATGTCTTCATCATTGGAGGCTTCCTGCACTTTGCTTGCTTAAGAGAACATACACGATTTTATATAACGTTTGCTTCATTTTACAAAGATCTGGTGTACAATGAAGGAACTAAGTATTATTTTCTCCTACTTCTTTCCCGTGATTCTTTAAGAACAAACCCAATGTTTCCAAACTACAATATATTCTAATTTGATTTAAATAAAGCAATCTGAATGCTGTTTTCATTTCTTCCCTTAGGGACCAAAAAAAAAAAAAAAAATTAAAAAGAAGTGTTCAGTGATGGTATCATTCCCAGTGCTATTGTGTTCAGTGCCCAGGTTTAACATTCTTTGTCTCATTACAATTTTATACTCCATGGTATTTTCAAACACCAGAGAGAGTATTGATAATTATCTTAATATTTTAAGAGTCTACTCAAAATGGTCCTTTTAAGAAAGAAAGTACTAAGCCATAATAGAAAGCCAAATGCTAAAATAAACTTGAAATTGTTTAACCACTCTTGAAATCTTAAAAGCTTACACATAACAATGGTACATCTCATGATGTTTCTGAAGTTGTAGTATTGTTGATTCATATATACCTAATTTCCAAGTATAGGTTAAATTTGCACTTTCATTCCCACACATTTAGGCATTTTTCAGAATTATTAAAAGATCTTACTGCTGTCAGAATAAACATGCCAAAGTATTTTATTTTAAACATTTATTTGTCTCTACATTTATTTCTTAATTCACCTCTTCATTATTTCATTCCATGCTATTTACTGGCTATTTATTTTGCCTCAGGCATTATACTTTTGCTGGGAATATGAAGGCGAATAGAAGTTATTTATTCCTGAAAGTACCTCAGTTCAGTGAGGAAAGCTATAAATAATTAACTAATTTTATACAAAGTCCCCTTTCTGATCATCATCATTCACCGAGCAGGTACATATTTCATGTTAGTTTCATATTATACCTTTCACATTAATTTCCAATATTTCTATACAATAAGACTCCAGTATTGTTGGGAAAAGATCCTACTGTTCCCTCTTTATAGCATGCTCATCCTTGCTCTTTGGATTTTGCTCATTTGTTTCTTGACCCATTTTTTCATCTCCACCTGCATAAATCTTACCATTTCTTCAACAACGCCCTCCTCAAATTTCATTTACTTTGGGATCAATGGTGATCTCTCTCATTTCATCTCACTCTCAATAACTCATAATTTAGCAGTTATTCTCTAATCAGATGGACAACTAACATGTAATAACTTTGTGATCTTGCATTATTCCTGGCTTTTCTACTTTATCATTCATTTTCTACTCTGAGTTCCATGACTTGGATTTTCAGAGAATTTATTCTACTTTGTGACCTTGCCTGATAGTTAAGAAAAAGAATGTAGCCTTTAATGGAGGTTTTATGAGGATTTAAACAGAAGCTGGAATAAAGTTCAATGAAGTCTATGTAAATGTAATTATTCTTTTGTCTCCTCTATCTATAGACAGCAACTTCTGCAAAGAAACTGGGACTATTTGAAAATATTTACACCAACCTTAAACAGACAGCGTGAAAAGGTAGAACATTTTCAGAACATTTCAGGTAGAAATGTGTCAGAACATTTATGATTTAAAGAATCATATAACACACTGCACTCTAATGATAAGAATTCTGAAATTTATGGCTTGAGACTCTGGTAAATAGAAATTACTCAAAAAACCAACTGGGGTATGGGACACTTGGGTGTTTCGGTTGGTTGAGCATCTGACTTTGATTTTGGGTCAGGTTTTCATCTTACAATTAATGGGTTTGAGTCCTGCGTTGGGCTCTGTGCTGAAGGTGCGGAGTCTGCTTGGGATTCTCTCTCTCCCTCTCTCTCTGCCCCTCCTCTGCTCTCTCTCTCTCTCTCTCTCTTTCAAAATAAATAAACTTAAAAAAAACAATTTGGGTAAGTGGAGGATGCAGTAAGGAATTGCATACAAAATAAATTTACTTTTTTACTCCATATTTGATGTTTGAAAGAACTAGAGAATACTAAGTCACATGAATGGAAACTGAACTCAGTGTGCCTATGGATGCTCTCAAATAGGACAGGCAGTTATCAAACTATTAATTCATTAAGAATATATTGAAAATATTCCAGAAAGAGATATATTGTATTCAATAAAAACATGACAAGCTGAAGTAGCAAAAATTGACAGTACAATGTAAATTATGTTTTTTTATGTTCCATAGTCTATCATAGATTCTGCGATGTGTGTGTGAGGGTGTGTGGGTGTGTGTGTGTGTGTGACAGATTGAGAGAGAGAGAGAGACAGAGAGAGAGATGGTGTTTGTATAATTTATTTCCCAAATGATATTTGATATCTCCGAGCCAAATTTTAGGATAAATTTAACTTCTGTTATTTGTATAGCAATTGAAATAGAATTATCATGATTGCCTAAAAATGTGAGCATTCATTTATTTCTCATTTTCTCCTCATCCACTTGGAACTTCAGTGCAAACTAGATGTCATTTTAAAATGCATAATGTAAAGTTAAATTGCCAACCAATTCAGTATGATATTTGAGTACATATAGGGAAAATGTAATTAAGAAATAAGAAATTTTAAAACTACGTTTCCTGTACTTCCAGTATCTATGCTTAATTTTATACTTTTAACATAATATCTTATTGATGTGGTGTACAACTGGTATAAATTTTTAGCATGCATCCACCAATTTTCTTAGTTAAAAATAATCAAATATACAAGTGAATATTTTTGTTTTCACTACTTAGTTTGCGTTACTATGGATAAAGAAGTTAAAATAATACAGTGCTTAATGTCATTAGTTAAATGTGCCATTTCAACTCAAACTTAGTTAATAATCTTTGATTATGTAACCTTTAAGTATTTTCTAATTTAATCCTGGAGTTTAATATTTCATTTAAATATGCTCATAGTGTTTATAAGTTTCTCAAGCCTGGATGGACCCAAATTACTTGTGTTTCTTGGTTATAATTTGTAAATAATTTAGAAACTGACAAATATTTTCTTTTTTTATACATATGTTTTAAAGTTTATTTATTTATTTTGAGAGAGAGAAGGAGTGAGAGCATGAGTGGGGAGGGGCAGAGAGAGGGGAAGAGAGAGAATCTGAAGCAGACTCTGTGCTGTCAGCATGGTGCTCAACATGGGGTTTGATCTCAGGAACTATTAGATCATGACCCAAGCTGAAACCAAGAGTTGATTGCTTAACCAACTAAGCCAACCAGGCACCCCTAAAACTGACAAATATTTTCAAGGTTCTTATGACTAGAAGAAATAAAATGTAAAGTAAAACAAGAAAAAAAATCAAAACAAAAGACAAGTATATTACTATTAAGTATTTGTTAAGAACACATTATTCCTAGAAGTACATGTTAAACCTTGTTTTCCAAACAAATAAAAGGAGGTATAATTACTTGTTACAGATTAATTGTATCTTTTACTGTTCTCTACTATATCATTAGTGAATCTACCATTAAAACACAAATTATATAAATAATATATAAGTATATACTTCAAAAGTACTAATAAAGTATATAAAGTATATTTTTCTATATCTCAGTTCTCACAAAAACTGGAGTGTTCCAATTTTCATATGTAAATACACTCTGTGGAAGTTATAATTTCAATTGTTTAAAATGGCAGAGAGTTTAAAGAATAGTACAACTCTAACTTGAAACCATAAAAGTCCTACAAGAGAACAGAGGCAGTAACTTCTTTGACATTGGCCATAGCAATTTTTTTCTAGCTATGTCTCCAGAAGCAGGGGAAACAAAAGCAAAAGTGAATTCTTCAGACTTCATTAAAATAAAACGCTCTGCACAGTGAAGGAAACAAATAACAAAACTAAAAGGCAACCTACGAATGGGAGAAGATATTTGCAAATGACATATCTGATAAAAGGTCGGTATCCAAAATATATAAAGAACTTATAAAATTTGGTGCATTTGGGTGGCCCAGTCAGTTATGTGTCTGACTCTTAACTTTGGGTCAGGTCATGATCTCATGGCTTATGGGTTCAAGCCCCACATCGGGCTCTGTGCTGACAGCACGGAGCCTGCTTGGTATTCCCTCTTTTTTTCCCTCTCTCTCTCCCTCTCCCCTGCTGGCTCTCTCTCTGTGTCTCTCAAAATAAATAAACTTAAAAAAAAAGAACTCATAAAACTCAACACTGCAAAAACAAATAATACAATTAAAAAATGGGCAGAAGATACGAATAGACATTTTTCCAGAGAAGACATATAGATGGCCAACAGACACATGAAAAGATACTCAACATCACTGGTATCAGGGAAATACAAATCAAAACCACATTGAGATGCCACCTCACATGGGTCAGAGTGGCTAAAATTAACAACTCAGGAAACAAAAGATATTGGGGAGGATGTGGAGAAAGGGCAACCGTTTTGCACTGTTGATGGGAATGGAAACTGGTGCAGCCACTCCGGAAAATAGTATGGAGGTTCCTGAAAAAGTTAAAAATAGAACTACCCTATGACCCAGTATTTACTCAAAGAATTAAAAAGTACTAATTCAAAGTGATACATGCACTCCAACGTTTATAGCAGCATTGTCTACCAAATTATGGAAACAGCTCAAGTGTCTATTGATGAGTAAAGATGTGGGGTATATACAAAGGAGTATTACTCAGCTATTAAAAATAATGGAGTCATGGCATTTGCAACAATGTGGGTGGAGCTAGAGTGTATTATACTAAGTGAAATAAGTCAGACAAAGAAAGACAAAAACCATATGATTTTACTCATATGTGGAGTTTAAGAAACAAAGCAAATGACTGAAGGGGAACAAAAAGAAAGAGGGAGGCAAACCAAGAAACAGACTTAACCAGAGAGAACAAACTGGTGGTTACCTTAAGGGAGGTGGGTGGATGAAAGTGTGAAATAGGTGATGGGGATTAAGGAGTGCACTTGCTGTGATGAGCATCTGATGATGTATGGAAGTGTTGAGTCACTGTATTGTTCACCTGAAATAATATTGTACTGTATGTCAATTAACTGGAATTTAAAGAAAAAAAATTAAAAATAAGAATAGTATACCTCTAGTAATGCTTTTGCTTAGGTTAATTAATTGCTATTTTATCACATTTTCATCTCTCCATATCTGTGAAAATATCTTTCCTTTTTTTTTTCTTAAGCTATTTAAAGGAAATTAGTTATACCTAATCCTTCATAACTAAACACTTTGATATACATTTCCTCAGAAAAACAACATTTTTTTATATAACCATATTAATATTAAGATATTTAACACAAATATAATAAAATCATCAATTATATAAACCTTATTTCAAATTGCCACAAAATGTCTCATTTGTAAATTTTCTGAGGCTGCAAATAATATTCTTGCATGACAATAGTTTGTTTTGCTGTTTTCTCTCTAAATCTAGAACAGTTGCACATTTCTGTATTTTTCATGACCTTGAATTTTTGAAGAGTCCAAACCAGTTTTCCTGTTCAGTTTTGCATTTATCTGATTGTTTCCTCATGTCTATATTTAACACAGATTTCTTGGCAAGTGCATTGCACAGTTGCATTGTAGAAAATGGATTCTTGAATTAGGGGTTAAATGGAGGACTGTAGTGTTGCCTACATGTTAAAGTTCAAGAAGAAAACCTTGGATTACTGTATCCCATTAAAGGCCTCAGGTTGCTCCCATCTGCTGCTGGGAATAAGCCCTCTATTTTATACCCAGGCTTGGGCCTGTCCAAAATCAACTATTTTACACTTCGTAAGTCTGCATGTACAGTTAGAAATTTAGAAAACCAAAAGAGATGGTGCTGATTCGTGGAAAAAAGAATTGAATTTATATAAAAACTAATTATACTTAAAATGTTTATATTGCTGATAATTATTTTGATAAATAACATTAATATTTCGGATTGTATATTTCTAAAAGTGGTACTATTTTAGCTCAAGTATTATAAACCCTAAAGGGAAATGAAAATTGTGTAATTATTGTAAATATACCAATGAACATTTTGAAATCATGTTTTTATTTAGGTCACAATATCACAATTTCAATAAAAAATACATTGTTTTCATAGTGCTTACAAATAAAATAACTTTAGACTTTCCCATCTTATAGAGATATTTTCTTCTTTTTACCTCTAAGGAAATAGAACAGACTATTTAAGTCTATGATTTGTAAGTCAAAGAATTATGAATTAATTCAAAAATGACTTTGCCTGAAATACCTTTGAAATAATATTACTAAAATCAAATGGTATATGGTTTAGATGAGTTGAACAGATCAGATATAATACTGCTTTATACTTCTAATAATTCCAGTCTATATAGTTGCCAAGTTCATTGTGATAAAACTTTTAAAATCACCTACAGTAATAAATCTAATAGATTTTAGGCTTAACAGGATTATTTTTTAATATAATATAATTCCTAAAACTGGAATCTTTCCACTGAAATCTATTAGCCTGTCTTATCCTAATATAATGTTCATTTCAGTAACACTTTGAACTTCTGAATAGTATTTATTTCACTAGATGATTTAGCTTATTCTTTCTATAAACCATGTTTCCTTGACAAGTCTTCGACCATACTAATGCACACTCAAGTGTATGAGTCAATGACCTAAGTATGTGTTTGTGAATGTATGTATGCACCAATTTTCACCAAATAAATGTTACAATAAATTTTATGTTTTCCCATACACACACATAAACCTGGTATAAATATTTAGCTTTTGGTATATATTGTATTCATGCAAAGGAAACCCCCTCCCACTGCCTTCCCCAAATATGTTAGAATCCTCATCCACAGTACCTCAGAATATGATCTTATTTACAGATCAGGCACTTACAGATGTGGTCAAGTTAAAGTGAGTTCACTAGGGTGAGTTCTAACCCACTATGACTGATGTCCTTATAAAAAGGGGAGACATGGATCCAGACACACATGAATATTAGAGGGAAGATAATGTGAAGAAACACATGGGAAAGACCATCTAAAAGCCAAGAAGACAAGCTTGGAACAGATCCTCCCCCAGCCTTCACAAAGAACCAATTCTGCCATGACCTTGATTTTGGACTTCTAGCCATCAGAGTCATGAGACAGCAAGTTTCTGTTCTTTAAGCCACTCTTTTGTGGCTTAAAGACCTAGCAAACTAACACAGAAACTTAAAAAGAAAAAAAAAAGCATTAATCTTTCCTTTTCTTTACAGTTGGATTCTTTTCTAGACTTTCCTTTTTTTAAAAAAAAAAGATTTTATTTTTAAATAATCTCTACACTTAATATGGGGCTTGAACTCACAACCCCGAGATCAAGAGTCCCCTGCTCCACTGACTGAACCAGCCAGGTGCCCCTAGACTTCAACCTACAATGAACACACAATAGCTATTTTCTAATAATTATAGCATGTATACTAAATCAATTTATTTATACTGTTTTATTACTCAGCAAGAACTTAAAAATAAATTAGACATAAAACATATGCTTTATGTGTAAAAATGGCATGAATTGCTTTATTTGGGAGAGAAAATTATTCCCTGAGGACATTATTTGTACTTAGGGAAGAATAGAATTTCCTCAATTCTTTCTTTTTTTTTTTTTCTAGAATGTGTACTTTTTCAAATATGTGCTGTTTGTTAAGTCACTACAAAAAAAACAGTTAAGATCAACTTGCTAAGTAAAAATTAATGCAAGGTGAAAAATTAAGGACTTAGTTTTTTTTTCTTCAATACTTTCAGACAGATTTTTCAGGAATAATTGCCTCTATGATAAAAAATATTTATTTCATAAGTAAAAGGTGATTATTATTATTCTAGAATAAACAGTTTTTCTAAGATATGGCATATACCTACAATCTTGAGTATGTAATGACTCATATATTTATATATCTCTTACATCTTACTGAATGATAAATCCAGCATGGTATCTGAACAGAGGCAGAGTTCACAGGGTCTACATACTTAGAATATTTTTGTAGTTCTCCATTTTTATTTGAAACTATGTTATATATTATAGTTTTAAAATATATTAATATAAATATTAAAATATATAAATAAATTAATATGCTTTAAAAGTGAAATACCATAGTGCTTTTGACTGCTCATTCATTGCTGGCATACTAGCCTGCCATAGTTGAATTAAAGTAATAGAATATTAAAGAAAAAAAAATTCTCTAAATATAATTGCACCAAAGTGAAATTATATCTTCTCAATTCTTAACTCTCAAAAAATTGTTGTCATAAATGACACTTTTACTATGTAATTATATATTTTTTAAGTTTATTTATTTATTTTTAGTAATCTCTACACCCAACCTGGGGCTCGAACTCACAACCCTGAGGACAAAAACTCACAACCCTAAGACTGAGACAGCCAGAGGCCCCTATAATATTCTATTTTTGCTGTCTTCTTGATTTAATAGAATGTGCAAGCATTTTCATAGCATGCATTCAATAATTTTTTCATATTCTAGTAACATTCAAAATTAAACTGTGCACATATATTATGACATTAAAATTCCTCCAAAGTAGGAAAAAAAGAAGTTACTCATTAGCTTTCTATTGAGGAATTTCATTTCTCATGGCTATACCTGTTCTGGTCTTACTCATAACAGACAATTTCAGGCTTTTATTTCTTTTGTGTTAAAAAGGATAGGAGAACAAAATTTAATGTAATAACAAAATCTATTATTTAATATGCTATTAATTAATGTTATTTAATATTTAATTGGAACAGAAGACAACATGCTAACAAAAGAATTAGAAAATAAGGATGTGTTTAATTTTATTGATAAAATCATAGTTACAGGTAATGGAGAAAACAAAAGATTGTAAAGACTATTGAGTGCAAATAAGAAAGATAAAAAGGGGGAAGGGTTTAAGTAACAATTTGAAGCCACTCTCTTCTTATATATTCCCTTAGTGTATTGGCTGAAACGCATTTCCATTTGAATATACAGTAAATTTCCAGTAATCCAAAATGGAGAGGAATTAGTTTTCTCTTTTTAAATAAAAATTGTGATTATTTTAGGCTTTACCATCAGAAGAAGACATACCAAGAAGGAAAAGAAAGTTAAGAATCAGAGTCTCATATGTCAAAGGTCTGTGTGAGTAGTAGGTTTTGCTGGTAGTTGTAGAATATTCTAGGTAAGGAAGGAGAGCTGGTTGCAATCAGAAAGCATTTTAATGTAACCATTTTTGGTAGATGGTAGTAATTTATTGTTTTCATTTATGATTCTAAACAATATTTGCTTTCATACCAAAATTTTATTTTTATAGTTTTGAATCCTTTTTCCTTAAAGAAGTTCTCCTCAAAATATATAAGATTCAAACTTTACTAATCTGGATCTGGCCCAGATTATTATATCTTTGTATTTTAAAACATTTTGAATGAAAAATATTTTAATACAAAAATTACTCAGCTAACAAACAAAATTTAATTCTCTATTATTACTCATTACATATTTTAAACTTTCCATTACACTCAGTTATCACTGTGAATATAAATGTCTATAGAAAAATACTAAAAATATAGTGTATGAACATATTGGGATCTGTGATAAACCCACATAGTTAAGAACTTAAAAAATACTTACACACAACAACAAAAAAATTAATTCAGCTTTTCACAGGTTGGCATAAAATAAAACTGTGAGATTATTAAATACTAAATTATAACTGAAGGAAATTTATATATAATGGGGAAGCAGTAATAAGGAAAATGACTCTAATCATAGGAATCCTATTTAAACAAAATTTCACTGTAGCTTGTCACTGAAAGTGACATAACTACATATTTTAATTGGTATTACTAGCCTAAAAGTAAAACAATAATGATAGGTGTACAGTGCTCAAAATCCATCACTTGGACCTACTGGAACACATGTAAAATAAGAGCATAATAAATTTATAATTTTCCCAGTATATCAGCGCGTCAGACTCCTTAATGAGCAAGGAATTTTTCCTCTACTTTTGCATTTTCTATATTTAGGGAAGTATAAATTGCATAGGTAAGCAGATGCTGTGGTATACCTAACATCCTATATTTAACTACAGGCACTTCAGTCAATTGTAATTTCTTTTTATTCATAGTGCATATGCCAAATATAAATGTGCAACTCAGAGATCTGGCCAGTTGTTGGATAATTAAATATTCATGAATCAGTGTGTATCCATGCGTGTGTGTACACATGTATGTGTGTAAATATGTCCACATGTGCATTGTGTATACTTTTTCATGTAGGCAGACAGACACATAGTGCATTATGGAATTTCTAGCTAACATTTAAAGGGAGAGCAGAATTGTGAGCACGTTACATTGTGTTTATTTTTAGTTTTCATTTGCAGAGGCAAATTGCTTTGATTAAAGCAGCAATAAATTTCAGTATTGCTCTGTTTTATAATTCTTGTATTTTTTATTCCAAAAGTTTTGGCTCAGCAAGAAACTATGTGCAGCACTAGAATACAAAAGAAATATACGTGATTTACTCATTACTTAGAGATAAATTATCATCATATATTTTTTATATGGCAGCCGTTCCTTCCTTCTATCTTACTGGTAGAGCTTGAATTTGTTCCAGCATCTGCATTACACACATGTGATTCATGAGTAAATCCTCGTAATTC
Organism: Panthera tigris; assembly: GCF_018350195.1. Taxonomy (NCBI): domain Eukaryota; kingdom Metazoa; phylum Chordata; class Mammalia; order Carnivora; family Felidae; genus Panthera; species Panthera tigris. The sequence continues at coordinate 24,391,026 of NC_056668.1, forward strand.
AAGTCGATCTTGGTAGTCCTATTCCCTTGAAGGTAAGAGGTTGAAGGTGCATTATCAATTTCTGTCCAATGATATATAATGGAGGTCTTCTGGAGGGCACTGTGTCTTCTAAAAGAGGTCTTCTAGCGCCTAGAAACACACAAGGAGCATGCTGTCTTTTATTTCACCCCCAATATTGCCAGGTCTTGATGTGGCACTTGTCAATCACAAGGGGAAATAACTTGAAGATCAAGCCAATACATTGAACATGAGACTCTAGGAAGATGAAAAACATTTCTGATGATGGCATGATGTTGACAAGAAGCCTATATAATAAACTAAGAATGTAAATATCTTAGAACTTCTTGTTATATGTGATAGTGGGTGTTGTCATTGTTTAAACCATTTTAATTTGTACTTTCTGTTACATGCTGATGAATGTCTCCTATTAAAATATCTCTTAAATACTCCCAATTGTGTTTCTGTGCAGGTGCGTATAGTTCATATAATATGCCACATATTTTCTGTTTGTCTCTGGAGATTCATTCTCTACGCTTCTCCATTTTTTTTAATGACATACTGAATTATCCAGAAGAAATATTATTCAAAATACAAAAATGAAAAATGTCTTTGTGAATCAGAATAAACTCATATATAGTTTGCTTTATGAATTTTCTGAAACTAAGAATGATTGAAGAATTATTGAAAAAACCGGTTAGTGGATCAAGATTTTTTGAGTAATCTATCTTGTACTTTCTCCTTAGCTCTAAAGCAAGATACTCCACAATCAAAATCATATAATAAATGCATCTTTCAGAAGAATTTAATAAGAATTTCCAGAAGTTTGATTTCTTTTCCATTTTTCATGTTACTACTGGGTTAATATTCCCTTAATCACTCTAAATACATTATATTTATCTTTTTAACAAAATTTATATTCTTTCCTTCTTGGATATAACCTCAAGCATGCAATTCTGAATCTATATTCCCAAAACTTCTACAATTTGACTTCACTTAACCTAGTAAATCTACTTATAAACTAGTAGACTTTTTAGAGAAAGAACCCTAGACGCTAACTAAAATAATGAAGGGATTACTTCTATAGCGCCCATTGTCTAAAAATCATTCACATTTGTTTAAATGTATTCAGTAATAGGATATTATTTTGTTATTATTATGCTGTTTCTAATGGTTGATTCTATGAGAGCTATTTATTACTTTGCTAGACACCAGATTACTTGTAATTCGCATCCAGTGGTTTTGACCTTGCCTTTGGCATCATTCACAATATTCCAATTTTTCTCTTAAATGACAGCCCTTCACATATTAACAGACAAGTTTTATATTTCTTCTTAACCTCCCCTGGAAACCATCAGTATCATAACTAAAAATTAATGTATGGAAACTGGCAAATACAATCTTAAAAATACTTTCCACAAACATCACCTCATTTCCTATCATTCCTCATACAACATAATTTCTAGGCCTATGTGACTACTCTGTACAAAATGTAGAGTTTACATTTTTGATTTAAGTTTTCAAATACAAAGTTGAAGGAAGTATAATATAGTTGACAAATGGCACAGCCTAGCAATACCATGTCTCAGACTTGCTTTCGTATCAATCAGGTGACTTTCATTTCTGTTCCTTCATTTCTTTATGCTCATGAAGTTTATATACTCTACTAAACTAAAATCACTTTTTTCCCCTTTTCAATTAAGTTAATCCCATATATCTTTAAACCCTGAACTTAAGTCAAATTTCATCTGTTGATATTTTTAAAAATTTTATCTATTTATTTTTGAGAGAGGGAGAACACGAGTGGGGGAGAGGCAGAGAGAGAGACTCCCAAGCAGACTCCCAATGCAGAGCTCGACTGAAGGAACTATGAGATCATGACCTGAGCTGAGATCAAGTGTTGGATGCCTAACCGACTGAGCTATCTAGGTGCCCCTCATCTGTTAATTCCTCTTTATGAATAACCAGGAAAATCACTCTTTTCTGAAGATTCATTGTTCTTAAGCCTTTATTACAGAATGTTAATTATCTGTGTTCAATGTTTCTTTCTCCTTTCTTCTCTCTCTGTCTCTGTCTCTCTCTCTTTATCTCTACTTCTGCATCTATCTCTTCCCCTTTGTTGGATGAATTTTGATAAAAGAGAGCATCTTCATGCTTCTTTTACCACCTTCATTTCGGCTGGTACAGTCCTAAGCCTCCTGTGTATGCCCAACATCAGTAATTACAGCAATAACTAAAAACTATTTGCATTTGTAGATCAAAGACAGTGTGATTCAGAAACAAGAAACTTGGAAGAAAAAAATATTTTTTCAAGGTCTTAGTCTATTAGCGCTAAAAATCTGACATTTAAGGAATTCATTTATTAAACAAAAAAGAATTACCTAATGCTTTGTAGCAAAGTAATTAAACTCCAGGGTCTCTACAAACTGTAAGGTAAGACCTTTCTTCCTGACCTAAATGTAGGGCAATCGATAAACATGATGGCTAGGGACAAAGATCACTAGACTTAAGTACCCTTTCCCATTTATGCCGTCATTTATGCAAAGAAACCTACTCTAATTTGCTAGATGGACCCGGTTAACTCTGTCTTTAAGTATAGCTGAAGAGCCAATTTCCCTAACCATGGGGGAAAATCAATTTATATTCATAGAACAGGATCAGCTAATAAAGTATTTTATGCGTGGTAGATGTCATGAGTTAAGTACTGTATTGCATGTACCTCATTAAGTGCCACCACCTCAAATGTCATTTAGGTAAGTAGTGATATTGGAGATCTTCCAAAATGTAAAATAGCTGCGTGTGGCTTATAAACTGAGTCTAGTAACTGCTAGCATCTTTGCTGAATCTGCAAAAATGCTGATGCATTTGATCTAACTTTAAAAAAAAGATGTTCTATATCTGTGTTTTAGGTGTATTTTGACTATACAGTGTGATGAGTTAAATGGGTGCTCTTGCTTTGATTTTTGAAATTTACTCCATTGTTTGCAAAATGCATATGTATTCTATTTTCAGAATTTCAGTCTCTAAGTCACTGATGAAAGTTTCATCTTCCCAGGAAGAATGAGAAGTATATAACAAAACTTCTTAATCATCCATATATTTTATATATCAAACAGAAGCTGCATGTTATGAATATGTTGTCTATATTTATATATATACATAAAATCAAGATTATTGTGAAGACAGATAATAACTTGAAATAGTAAACTGTCATCTTTTCCAGACCACATAGCCTGAGGCCAAAAAATAGACAACTTAGCATAGTGGGACATATACTATGAGATCAAATAAATCAGCTCTGTTCACATAGCTGAACGCAAATCATTCAAGTTAAAACTGAGAGAAATAATAATCACTCTTTATAATTTCGACGTGCAAAAGAAATTCTACAGAATCAAAATGAAAGAACCGAAGGAAATAAGCATTGAATTTATGTCATAGCAGCTTGAAATTAAAATATAAAATGAGCTAGACTTCCTGGTTCCAGGGAGATAAATGAAAGACTTCTTAGGTATTCGTAGGGAGGAGGGGATGGGGTTTGACCCTGGAGGTTAGAGCCAGAGACAAGAAGACTACATCTAAAATGCTATAAGCGCCTTGTAAGGACAGTGCCCTAAAAAATAAGTAATGATCTACCATTAAACCCCTGTTAGCTGTGAAGTGTAAACCCTCCATCAATAGTTTCCAGTAATTTGATTTTAAAATTTCTACCATAATAATGTCTGTCAATGTCCCAGAACCTGGATGAAACTCATCTGAATTGTCACAAGTTCATATACATTTTAATAACCCAGTCACTCAAATACTCACACTTGCCAGATTAAATTCTTAAGTACTCAACACACAAAAGAGCGAAAGCAGTGTAGAAGGTAAAGCTTTGGCATTAAAGTTGAGTAGAATTGCATGATGGGAAATCCCTCCCCCCCTCAACAAAACATTCCCCTAATATACTGACATTTGAAACCTTCAACCTTAAAATGTTTATTTTCCAGTCATTTAAAAATATTATTTTTGATATTGAATAAAATGATAAAACATTGGAAAAAGGAAGTATTGTGTTCTTTTTATCAACATCATGTTGGAGAGTTCACAAGAAAATTAGCATATTACCAATAGATTTAGTTCAGAATAAATTTTGTGAGTTTATACTTTTAACCTCACCCCTGTTTCCAAATACACTGCAATGACAGAGAAAAAGAAAACATATCAGTCTGGAAATTAAAATTTAACTTCCTTTAAAAAACAGCAACAAAGAAACAGGGCACCTGGGTGGCTCAGTTGGCTAAGTACCTTAGGTCATGATCTCCTGGTTGCGAGACCAAGCCCTGCATGGGGCTCTGCACTGGCAGTGCACTGAATCCCTGCTTGGGATTCTCTCTCTCCTCTCTCTGACCTTCCTCTGCTCATGTGTGTGCTCTCTCTCTCTCTCTCTCTCTCTCTCTCAAAATAAAAAAAAATAAACATTTAAAAAATAAAAAATAAATTAAAAACCCCAAAGATTGAGTGGAAGCTTAAAGTAAGTGGCCTACTGGATTTGTGGCTCAGAGATTGTTCTAATTTTATTTGCTAGTCAATAAGAACTTAAATTGGTCTCGAAGTGTTGTTTTAGAGAAACCATGCATTCTTAAATTAAGATAATAAAAACTAAATTCAGATCTAGATGTGCTGTAGGAATACCAATGGACATTAATAATATGAAAACATTAAAACTTGGTAATGATAAAAGGTTTTTTAAAATGAACCCAACATAAAGCAGTAAGAAACGTACCATTCATAGCTCTCAGTAGAAGAATTACTAAAGGATGTATATTAGCAAGAAGGAAAATAAGCCTAGAGGAAAGGATTACAAAGCAAGAAAATGATAAGTATAGAAATAGACAAATTGATAACCTTGCTAGCTTTAATCTATGGATTGAAGAAATATTTGTGAGAAGAGATTTTAAGCATCCTTGACCAAGGATACCTGATATTATTGGGTCAGAACAAATTTACCAGTATTAAAGCAGAAGTAGTTGTATAGTGTTGACTATCTGTACTCCAAAAAAGAAATTTAATTGTACACAAGAATTTGTGGGGTTCCTGCATCCTCCTATATCCCCTCCCCAAATAGACCAAAAGCTACATGCCCAACCTGCCAATAATGGAGGTCATATTAGTCCATAATAGTGGGTAGACATCCATTTCACTAGAGAAGAATAGATTGGACTATCATAAAACTGTAAACTTTCATGTTATTTGTAATTTGGTTTTGGAGATTCTACCAGAATTATGGTAGATTATTTGCTTACTTTCCTTGACTCCCATCCCCTAAATTTATCTGTGCTTCACATTTGTGTTATAGTCTTATCTTTCTTCAAAGAACTTGTGAAGAACAGACATTAAAACCCACAGTTACATTTGTTGAGGAAATGTGGTTGAGGCCATTGTACATTATGCCATTCGTTATCACTGATGCGTAGGTCCACAAAAGAAAAAAAATATATCTGAAATTATTCCAGGAAAGCTTAGTTTCCTCAGATTAATGTTCTTAATCTATGAGCAATGACAATAATGTTACTGCTTTTCTTAACATTATTCATTTAGACTTGCAATGAGCTAAAATTCAAATATGCAGCCTCCACCTCTATCTCTTCAGGTGTGTAACTTTTCATCTGTGTCTGTTCTTCTCTTCATTCATTTGTTTTTATCTTTTTCTATGTACACTTTTCAAATAACTTGTGGCATAAAATTGGTGTACTGACTAGTTAATTGACTTTTTAATTCACTTAATCAAGAGAGGAGGAGCTGATTGAAATCCCCATCTTGGGATGGGAGTCTTGAGGAGAGAGGCTTAAGAAGTTAGGCATTAGTTGGGGCGCCTGGGTGGCTCAGTCGGTTAAGTGTCTGACTTCAGCTCTGGTCATGATCTCACAGTATGTGAGTTTGAGCTCTGTGCTCAAAGTCAGAGCCTGGAGCCTGCTTTGGATTCAGTGTCTCCCTCTCTCTGCCCCTCTCTGCTCATGCTCTGTCTCTCTCTGTCTCGAAAATAAATAACATTAAAAGATGAAAAAAAAGTTAGGCAACACTTTCAGGTGGTAGATTTTTCAGGTGTGTAAAGTAAGTTATTACTGCAGCCACTTTTGTATGAATCAAACCAAGGAGAACAGCGATATAGGCAAAAGTCTGAGGCATCTCTTTTTAAGTATTGTCAGATACAATATCCAAAATGCAACTTACATAAATATTTTTAATGAGGGTTCAATCCTAACTTACTTCTATTTACTTAAGTTTGGAAATTGTGTACCAAATTTTATTCCTGTTTCTTCCTTTCTATCTCCTTGTTCTTTACTTTGTCTCATGTCCTGTTCTGCTTCAATGCTTTATCATGTCTGCAAGTACAAAAACATTGTGCTTCCCCACCAGGTTATTGTAATAACCCCCTAACATGTCTTCTGCTGGTGATCTCTTCCAGGTAAACTTCACACTGTTTGTTGTTTCCATAATCATCTTAAAAGACAGCTCCAAATCATTAATATGTGACTCAATGAGTTTATAAAACTCATCAGAATTCTTTCCTCTTTTAGTCAAGGCTCTTCATCATAAGGTTGCAAGTGTCTTTATGAGAGCATCTCCTTTCTCTCTTCTCCCCAACACATGATCTTTCTCTTCCTGGTGTATGATCCTTCTTTCTGTTTCCCAAATAAATTAAACCTGCTCCTGACCTGTCTTAAAACCTTTCATATTCTCTTTCTTCCCCTGGAAGGCCTTTCATTCAAAGACCAGCATGGTTCAGTCTTTCACATGGCTTCAGATATGCCTTTAAATGGTTTGTTCTTTGAAAGGTCTTCCCTAATCAACTTATACAGACCAGCACACTGCTCTGATACTCTCAAGTTTTACTGCCAGGCTTTGTTTTTATATAAAACACTCGTCGTTAACTGATGACTTATATATTCTTGCATTTGTTTATATTTGTGTCCATCCACTGGAATTTTATTTTGGTTCCCCATTGTGTTATCTGCCCATTGAAGAGTGTGTGATCTTCATAGATGCCCAATAAATAGATGCTATTAATATGATCATTTCTAGTCTTATCTCTTTCTGTCTTGATTTATGCTATTTATTTTCAGAAAAAAATCACAGATCCTGACTGTTGTCCTTCAAACAATGCACTTTCTTACTTCTATATCTTTGTCATATATTTTATTTAGGGGTGTCTCCTCTGGGCATCATGTTATTTAAATTATTTTAATTCTTCAAGATACAGTTCTTGATGAGATTTTTCCAAATTCTTCCCGCCATTGTGACCACATGTTCTCATAATACTCAAAAGGTATAAATCCCTACATGACATATTGTATCACATGTTGTTTTATAATTATTTCTGATCTTTCTTTATGCCTTTTACTAGATTCTACATTTCTTAGAAACAATTCCAAGCACTAAATTTGTTTATAATTCTTGGAACTTGTAAGGCAATAATAACACTAAAATGGATCTAAAATATTTGGGCAGTAAGTTAGAAAGAATGTAGCTATTTAATTTTCAATGTTTTTAAAGCACTACTAGAATGTATTAAATTGATATCTCAATGTTAAACAAAAGATTTCTCAAGAGTTGACTATTCAACAATTTATAAAGTGCATATTAATTTGCACTGGATCACAACCAGGCATTGTGGAAAAAAAAGGTACATGCACACACTCTTAAACCCATAAGCAGAGTGGAAGGCAGAAGAATGGCTGTCAAATGTGTCTAGAGACTAATTCCTGAAACTTCTGAATATGTTATACTGCATGGCAAAAGGGATTTTGCAGATGTAATTAAGGTTATGGGTCTTAGAACAGGGAGATTATCCTCTATTATTGGGGGATTGGCCCAATTTAATCCCATAAACTCTTAAAAGCAGAGCATTTTCTCTGGCTGGAAGTAGGAGATAGGAGGCAGAAGGAGAGGTCAGAAAGGATAGAAACATGATGAAAATTCAACCCCCCACACTGGCAGTGAAGATGAAAGTGGCAACGAGTCTGAGCACGCAGGCGGCATCCACAAGAGGAGAATCACCTTCAGCCAACAACCAAGAAAAAGAACCTCAGTCTGACAACCACATGACACACATCTGCCAACAACCTGAATGTGTTCAGAAGCAGATTCATCCCCAGAGCCATCTGTTTGATTTGACAGGGACACCTGGGTGGCTCAGTCAATTGAGCGTTGGACTTTAGCTCTGGTCATGATCTCGCAGTTCGTGAGTTTGAACACTGCATCAGGCTCACTGCTGTCACACTGTAAGCGCAGAGCCTGCTTTGGATCCTCTGTCCTCCTCTGTCTGTCCCTTCCCCACTTGTGCTCTTCCAAAAATAAATAAATATTAAAAAAAAAAAAACATGAAACAAAAATACAGCCCTACCAATACCTTGATGTCAACCTGGTAAGACTGAGCTAGAACCCAGCTGAGGTATGCTGTACTATGCCTTCCAGAGAAGGCATCTATCTATTAGTTGGGAAGAGAGCCAACTAGGTCCTCACATGGCCTCTTCTCTGTGCCTGCACACACACACACATACATGCACAGTGAGAGAGAGAGAGAGAGAGAGAGAGAGATCTCCACTCTTGCTATTCTCTGATGTCTCTTTCTCTTCTTATATAGACATCAACCCTATTAGGTTAGGACTCCATACTTATGACCTTATTTAACTTTATCTACCTCCCTAAAGGTCTTGTCCCCAAGTACAGTCACATTGGGGGGTGGGAATCTACCATAGTGAAAGGAGTCAATGATAACTCTAATATTTTTGGCCTAACAAATTAGACCAATTGAAATTTGATTAATTGAGATGAGGAAAACCCTGAGAAGAGAAGTAATTGTTGTGAGAAAGTGAGTTGGCAACAATGTATTGAAATGAGGATATTGAGTAACCAGTGAGATTATGAGTGGCATACAATAGAGATAAATTTGGAAATTGTCATGTGTAGAAGGTAATTAAAGCGTCTAGACGTGGTAGAATTATCAATGGAGTGAAATAGATAGAAATGGGAGATTTTGGTGAACTTCCTTGGAGCACTTGGGTTTTATGAGGTTAAGGATGTGAAGAAGGGCCACGGAAAGAGACTGAGAAAGAATGGCCCAGTAATGAAGTCACAGTAAACAGAAAAATGTATGTAGTGTAAAACCAATTGAAGGAAGTATTTCAAGAGAAGGAAAACATCAACTGTGCCACATATTTTTTTCTTTCGTGCCTATGCATCTTGAAAAATGTTTCTAGATTATTCTTCATATATTTACAACATACTAATTATTAATGTACTCATAATAATTACAAAAGAATCCAAATACTTACTTATTATCAAAAACAGATCTATTTTTATTGTTGCCATAAATATTTTTCTTGATTGAAATTTTTCTAATTGTTATAAGACTTCCCTAAATTTTATTGACTACTTTACAAAAAGATGATGTGTCTGAAGAAAAAAAATTAAAGCCAGATATCCATTAAATATGCACTAAATATCTTGTCAATACTAATACTAATGTGTTATGCAGGATATTCTTTATTTTTAATACTGGATTTAACTTATTATTTGATTTTCAAATCCTGAAATGCTATTATATAGTTTGTCTTCCATAAGTCAAGGCAGTCAGCACTTGACATCTATGGTAATAATAGAATTGAGAAAAACTGGCTAATGACTATCTAGTATAGAATGACACTCTTTGATTTAGTATGTACTAAAAATGTGTCAATTATATTCCTTATTAATAACTCTGAAAGCACAACAACCAAATGTACAAACAATTCAAGAACTCAGTATGATATGTGTATTAGATATCCTTTTAAAGACTTTTCAGAAGAGATGAATATAAATTCATAATTGAATCATTTGGTATATCATAATAAAAGAGCATGGTCTCAGAAATATTTACATGTTCCCATGAAAGATTTTTTCTATAAGTATTTTTTTCTATACGTATCTATTTCTCCATTTATAAAGTTATTGTATGTTCAAAACAACTGATTATTCCCTATCGTATTTTCACTCTTTACGTAACTTTTTTCTTCTCCATACAAAAATGCAAAAAGTTTAGAAAACAGTTATCCATCACCCCCTTGTCATTGTTTGTCATTGTGTGAACATACACTTGCATATGGAAAAGAAACAAATATTTTTATAGCTTTTATTTTTAGTTAGTGAAGAAGCCTCTCCTTTACTTCTCCAAGTTGACTCCTTTTAGCTTGAATCAGGGAGCCACATGCCTTCCTCTCTGCTAATCACTAGAAAAAGAGTCACTTTTGTACACGTATCTCTGGAGGGTTGACCACACCTCACAAGTGAATATCTGCCCTGTGTTGTACAGGTCCTTATCAATGAGACTTGTTATTCTGAGGCCCTGGGTAGGCACTGTGATTAATTCTACATTAGGAGTTTTTACTTTCACAATGGCCACTCTCCTCCTCCTCCTCCTCCTCCTCCTCCTTGTTCTTCTTCTTTTTTTTTTTTTTTTAATTTAAGTAATCTCTGCACACAACCTGGGGTTCAAATATACAATCTGGAGATCAAGAGTCCCATGCTCTTCTGACTCAGCCAGCCAGGTGCCCCCAAAATTCTACTCTTTACATTAAGTTTAAAATACTGGAAGCACTATGTTTTTTTGTTTTCTTTCATTTTTTTTGAAAGCCAAGTAAAGTATCCAAATGCAAATATTAATTTGTTAATTTTATTTTCAGATGTGCTGAGACTTACATAAGCACATTTTAATCCTTTCATTTTTTTAAATTGAATTTAAGAAGTTTTAGATTCATGGGGCACCTGGGTGGCTCAGTTGGTTAAGCCTCCAACTCGTGGTTTTGGCTCAGGTGTTGGTCTCCTGGTTTACGAGTTCGAGCCTTACCTGGGGGTCCATGCAAATAGTGTGGAGCCTGCTTGGGATTCTCTTTCTCCCTCTCTCTCTACCTCTCGCTCGTTCTCTCTCTCTTTCTCTCCCAAAATAAATAAATAAACTTAAAAAAAAGTTTTATATTCATTTTATAAACCTCTATAGAATAATTTTCTCACATCTTAATGCCATTATCCAGAAGGAAACTTCAATATACAACCACTCAAGTTATTTAACTAACTCGAACATTTAATAACACAGGCAGACCATCTCTTAATGATATATGGATGAGTATGGCATTATCAATAGCCTCTCCAGTTTAATCATAGAAAAAGAAGAATAGATAATTATGCTATTTTTATCATCTCAGTACAAATACATGTCCATATGTATACTTGATCTAAGAAGAGACAAGAACAGAAGGTAGAAATTTTCTTCTCAAAAAGAATGACATTTATTCTTGCTATATGCTAATTCTAAAAAGGTATTTGGCCAATCAGAGTGATTATTCTATTACTATTGATTCCAAATTAGTTTTTATTTTTGTCTTCAAAGTGATATTTAATTTAGTAGGAAACACTTTAAATAGAACAAATATAGTATTTGGGAATAGATGAAATATTAAGTTTCCAAAGAAAAAATCATGTGCCCTAAATTTTTGAAGGTGATTTTATTTTTGTACACACACATACACACACATGTGCAAACAAGCATGCATGCTGTGTCATAATCACAAGGAGAACTTAGAGTATTTAACCTTTGGGGTCAATGTCATGCCTTGATATTTCAGTTTTGAAAAGTGAAGTCACTTTTCTTTCATTAATTACAGAGGTTAGGGTACTTTAAAAATAGTGTTTCTCTTTTTGTTCAGGCATCTGAATTTTCTAGAGCAACATGTAATCAAACATTTCAAAAATCCTATGAGACACAGATTTGGCAATTTAGTTAATGACAATGAAAACACAGAAATCCTATTCTATGTTATTCCCTTTTAAGAATATATCTAAGAAAAACTCACTGCATGTGCATAGATAAAATAATCATTGCCATTTGTAGACATTAAAAAAATGGAAAGAAACTAATTAAATATCAATAATGGAATTGTTAGGGGCACCTGGGTGGCTCAGTCGGTTAAGTGTTTGACTTCAGCTCAAGTCATGATCTCACCATCTGCGAGTTTGAGCCCCACGTCAGGCTCTGTGCTAACAGCTCAGAGCCTGGAGCTTGCTTTGGATCCTATGTCTCCCTCTCTCCCTGCCCCTCCCCTGCTCACTCTCTCTTTCTCTCTCTCTGTCTGTCTCAAAAATAAACATTTAAAAAATTTTAAAAAATAATGGAATTGTTAGATATTAAGGTACACACACATGTGGATCTATTTATAAAAATCAACGAAAGCAGGCACGTGGGTGGCTCAGCTGGTTGAGTGCCCTGCTCTTGGTTTGGGCTCAGGTCATGATCCCAGGGTCCTGGGATCTAGCCTTGCATCGGACTCTGTGCTGAGCATGGAGCCTGCTGAAGAGTCTCTCTCTTTCTCTGCCCCCTCTAACTTTGCTCCTCTCTCCGACTTGCATGCACACTCTCTGTATAAAATAATATGAAAGTAAAGTAAAAAATCAATGAAAACATGTTCATAGCTGATATATAAAAATGGACTAGAATATTGCACAACGATGTGTGCTAAGAATAATGCTATAGAATAAAAAGGAAAGTGAGAAAGAAAATTATGCTTTTATACTACTTGAAAATTTTCATCATTGACATTCACTTTGTTGATACATTTTGAGATCTGTTTTAGTGACACTTCAAAGACAAAACATGAAAAATGGTACTTTCCCCTCCTGTTTATATTAATTTTCCTTTTTTTAAAAACTGATCTTCCATTGATTTGCCCCTCTTCCATTCTGTTTAGAATTTTGGAAGATTTTTTGTTTGTTTGTTTTTTATGCATTGATAATTTGTATTTTACCCAGCTGATAGGTGAATGACTGTGACAGAGAGGCCCTTTTCCCTCACTTGTCTCATGTTCTTTGTAGCTGCTTTGGTATGTATGACAATCTAATTAATAATTCCGAAGGCATTGTCTCTGAGCTCAGGCTCCAGCCCTGTTCCTTTCTTACAGCTTTGATCTGGAGTATATCTCAGGTGATGACATATTCTGGTATTAAGTTTATTCTAAAGCTTAAAATATACTTGATCATGAAGAGATCACACTTCAGTATCATTGATGCTTGTGATTAAGTGAAGATACAAGTGGTTTTTTTTTATGAAATTGGAAAATGGAATAGAAAAAAAGCACAACTTTTAAAACCCTTGCTATATAGAGTACAAAATAAATTAGATCTTTCTGGTCAAATAAAGTTGTACATTTTAACTTTTACCATCACCTTCTGAAGTAGCAGTTTGGATTCTGACAGCTATAGGTCACAGCTAGAGTTCATCTTTAACTCCATGAACTTGGGCATATGGTGTACTTTGCTCATTATAATTAGTGTATTAGTAACTTATTAGGTTATTTTGAAAATTATTACATTATTTAACCTTTGTTTTTATGATACACAAAATGGAATCACTTAATTGAAAGTATTATTTTACCACCACGAGAGTGAGTTTTTTAGTACAAGAGAAGTTGTGTCAAACTAGTGAAATCGTTCAAATGTTTTCTTTCAAAAAGTGATAATTTCACACAGTGGGGTTTCAGTAAGCTTTTTATAAATTCTTAATAAACTGCGAGAAATATAATGTAAAGCATGACATTAAAAAACAAATAAAAGCTCTTAAATTCCTTTTATATATATAAGTTGCAATTCAAACCATTAAGCTTGGTGCTGTGGAGTGGAGCTATGCACTGGTAAACTCAAACTATCAAGTTAGTTGAGGAAAATCTAACTTGTATAGAATATAAGCTCATTTTGTATAGAATATAAGCTCATTTTGTATAGAATATAAGCTCATTAATGAACCACAAGCAGTAGCAAGACATTTCAAACAGGTGAAAGCGATATACAGTAGACATACATACATTTTTTTGTGAGGAGTTGGAAGAATAAGAACATGGCAACAATAACATAGTTTACAGCAAGTGTTTTTATTTTCCTTGCCCAGATAGAACATGTTGATTTTGTTTGCTGTTTCTTTTGGAATTCTATTATTTTTACTAAGAGAAGCCGAAGTTTACCTTTAATATAAATAGCTGTCACACTTTTAGGTGTCCCTACTGTGCCTTATAACTGGCACATATAAATGCAGTGTCTTAGATGTATTCCTACTAATGTATTTTTGTTTTTGTTTACATTTTGTCACAGCAGAGAAGCTTCCAAGTGGATTTGTTACGGGGAATATTTGTGCATTATCAGCTGTAAGTAACTTTGTGATATTTTTGGCTCAATGATTATGAAATATACTAACTTTAATCTAGATTGATGACTGTTATTTATGTTAAGTAAGAAAATGTGTTTATATACAAAATTTTTCATTACTATTGGAATGTAACAGCACCAGGTGGTAGCTATACATTTCTTAAAAATTTCTTATACATTTCTTAAAAAAGGATCTGACCACAAATGGTGCCAGAAAAACTGGATATCTGCATGCAAAGGAATGAAACTAAATAAACATTTACCTCATACCATACACAAAATTCATTCAAAATGTATCATAGACTTAAATGTGGGAGCTAAAACTATAAAATTCTTAGAAGAAAATATAAAAGTAGAGCTTTGGCCTAGGATAAGACAATGGTTTCTTAGAAATTACACCAAAAACACAAGGCAAAAGAAAAAGAGATCAATTAGACCTCATTAAAGTTAAAGCTTTTATTCTACAAAGGACACCATCAAGAAACTGAAAAGACAGCTCACAGAATGGGAGAAAATATTTGCAAATTATATATCTGGTAAAGGACTCGTATTCCAGAATATATAATGAGCAGCTCAAAACTAAAAAAAAAAAAAAAAAAGAGATAAAAAATTTGAAAAATGGGCACAATATTTGAATATACACATCAACAAAGAAGATATGCAAATTGAAAACAAGCACATGGAAAACATTTTCAGCATCATTAGTCTTATAGAAATTAAAATCTAAACCCTGAGAGACCACTTTGTATCCACTAAGAGGGCAAAAATTAAAAAGATAGAAAACAACAAGTGTTGGTGTGCCTGGGTGGCTCAGTCTGTTAAATGTCAAACTCGTGATTTCGGCTCAGGCAATGGTCTTGTAGTTTATGACTCCAAGCCCCATATCAGGCTCTGTGCTGACAGTGTGGACCCTGCTTGGGATTCTCTCTCCCCCTCTCTCTCTGCCCCTCCCCAACTCTCTGTGTCTCTCAAAATAAATAAATAGACTTTTCAAAAAATTAAGAAAAGAAAAGGAAAGAGAAAAGAAAAGAATGTGAGAACAAAGTGGAAAATTGGAAACCTAATACATTGTGGGGGAAATTGTAAAATAGTGCAGCCACTCTGGAAAACAGTTGGGCAGTTTCACAAAACGCTAAATATAGAGTTACCAGATGATTTGACAATTTCACTTATATATATAGATCCTCTCAAATTGAAAACATATGTCCACACAAAAAGTTTTACATGGATGTTTATAGCTGCACCATTCAAAATAGCCAAAAAGTGGGAACAACTCAACTGTCCATAAACTGATAAGTGGATAGGCAAGATATCACATACCAATACAATTATTATTTAATTATGAAAATAAATGAATTACTGATATATTCTACAACTTGAAAACATTTTGCTGATTGAAAGAAGCCAGTCACACAAGTGTGCATATGGTTATCATTCCATTTATATGAAATGTCCAGAATAGGCCAACCCATAGAGTCAGAAAGTAGATTAGTGATTGTCTGGGGGATGGATAGAGGTAAGAATGCTGAGTTACTACTAATGAGTAGGAAATTTCTTTTGGAGGCTGTGAAAATGTTCTAAAATTAGCCAGTGAGATGATTGCACAATTTTGTGAATATACTGAATACCATCATGTATACTTTAAAAGAGTGAATTTACGGTATGTAAATTATATCTCAGCAAAGACATTATTTAAAAAATATTTTAAAAAATTATTAAAAATTTCTTTCAAATGTTGACAAATATAATCTAGACCACAGGTCAGAAAACTTTTTGTAATGGGCCAGAGGATAAATATTTTAGGCTTTGTCAGCTACCTATAGTCTATGTCACATATTTTTCTTTTTTATGTATTTATTTTTTGCACAAAACCTTAACAATGGAAAACGATTCTTACCTAAAATAGTCTCTAGTACAGATTTGACCTATTGAGCTGTAGTTTTCCTACTCTTGGTCTAGACCATTAGTTCTCAAATTCGTTTTCAATTCACCTAGAAACTTAAAAGTGTAAGTGCCTGAACTCTATCTAGATGTTCTGAAGCAAAATGTAAAGAAATAGACCTTGGGAACCTTTATATTTAACAGCATTCCTATAGGTTCTTAAGGACACGTGTACATAAAAAGACTAGAAATATCTAACCTATTTATTATAATAACTATATTCCTGATGGCTGAAATTACCTATCAGTGCAGCTCATGTTTCTATCCCTGAAGAGTGACACAACTAATATTAGAATTAGTTGCTGCCCACGTTCCATAGCAGAAAATAATTACTCTTTACATCAAAAGATATCAGTATATTTGTCTTTAATATTTTTATTTATTATAGTGAAGACCACATTTTTCTGAAAATTTTCTTTGCAATTATATTAGCATTTCTCAAAGTGTGTATTAGAGCTAGTCCTATGAGGTGTTGCAAATAAGTTTAGAAAATGTTAAATATGACATCTTCAATGGAAAATGTGCCATATCCATTAACAAATTAGAATATTTTAGTTCTTTTGTATAAAGAAATCTACTTCACTGTAACACAGTGTTTCCTACACGTTTTCCCCCTCACTCTTCAGCATCTCCCTCTTTTTTTTTTTTTTTTTTTAGATACTTGTGTCAGAATCTGATACTTTGAAAACTCTTATTAGTTACTTTATTAGGGATACTCTATCCTGAGCTATCATTAGCAGCTATAAATACTATTAAGACAAAATCTGTCAAATTAGTATTCATGCAGGTATCTGCTGAAAAACAAGAAAAGACTAATAGGGAAAAGGCACATTTATAAAAATAAAAAATATGAATATTAATCTTCTAAGATAGAGCCAGTTCATTTATATCTCAACAGGAATCTATGAATTTGAGAGAAAACTAACTATTTTCTGCATCATTGAACAAGGAAATTTTCTTCATCAAGAAAATAATATGAAACTGAAATCTTAGTATATCTCATCTTTTTAAAACAAAACTCAATCAGTAAAATTCTCTCAGGGATCATTCTCTATAAAGAGTGTTGCTGCTTGGATACTTCCAGTTTCAGATAAAAATAATAGAGAAATTATATTTAAATTTAGAAATATGCAAGCCATGAAACAATCTATGGACACTGCTATAAAACTGAAATAAATGTCTTAGAATATTCAGAGGCAATATTTAAATCTCCAGAACAGCTCTAAAGTAATAAGAAACATATTTCAACACTTATTTTAAGACATGAAAAACAGAGAAAAGTCTCTGTCATTTTTATGTAGTGCAATTATTTCACTGAATAGTCTCACATTGGGAAAATAATGGCAAAAGTTTTTTGTTTTTGAGATTTATTAATTGAAATAACAAATATTTCAAATCAGATGCTTTGTGAAACATAATTCACTAGAGTTAAATTACTATTTAATAATGTCATTAATGTAAACTTACATGGAAAGTTAACATGAAATAAACATAGAGGACCATATAGAAATAGAAACTCTACTGACATATGTTTTATTTTTTTTTAATTTTTTTAAGTTTATTTATTTATTCTGAGAGAGAGACACAGACAGCATGAGCAGGGTAGGGGCAGAGAGAGAAGAAGAGAGAGAATCCCAAGAAGGCTCGTGCTGTCAGTACAGAGCTGGATGTAGGGATTGAACTCACAAGCCATGAGATCATGACCCGAATCAAAGCCAAGAGTCAGATGCTCAACTGACTTAGCCACCAGGCACCCCAATGACATATATTTTAGAATTACTAGTCATTTTTAAAATTAATACAGAAATAGTAGTGAAATAGATATTATATATTCTTAGAACATTTAGATTGTAATTATCCCTTTTTGCAAAGTTATTGAAAACCTGAATCTTCATAACTGATTTGCATTACGCATTTAAAGAACGATACAGGATAAAGAAGTTTCTAAATGAAATTTCTTCTCCTCTATTTGCTAGCTTTCACAGGCATCTATTGATTCTTTGAGAGTTAGATTAAAACATTTACAGGGCCATATCTCAGTTTTTGTTTTCACGTTCCTATGGTAAGTAGCATATAATCTACTCCATAAATATGATTTAAGTAGTTTTTGACAATATGGAAGACTAACATGGGCTTCTGGCTTTTCCTCCTTTACCCGCATCTAAAAAATCAAAAGTATAAAGAAATGAAAAAGAATTGAAAACCTTCTTATGACTTTCTTATGGCTAGTTAGTACAAATGGCACTGGGCTGGTGGTAGGGTGGGTTCCAAAGACTCTAGGGAAGAGAAGGGTTGAGATCCAGGGAGCAAGTATAGATTGTAAAAATATTTGCCTGTCCTAAGCCTAGTTTAAGGGAGAAATAAGCAAAAGCAGAGCTCTAGGGACCTGGGCCCTGCCAGGGGTGAAGTGTGCAAAGAGGTTTAATAATGCCTGATAGAATCTAAGCCTACCTTCCCCTATTTCTTACTTCAAGATTAGAGTATTATATTTAAAGTAGAAAGTTTTGGAAAGAGAAAGTTTCTTAGTCAGACCTACCAGTAGAGAGCCTGAATGACAAAGCTTTCTAATGCCTGGGAACAAGGAAAGAGCATGAAGCCCAGATTGACGTCAGAAGCTCTATACTATGAATTTCTTGTTCTATGGCCTCTATACCCCACATTCGGTAGGGAAGGAAGAACCATAGATATAGTCTGGATTTTAGCTTCTGCCCTTGAGCACATATTACCAGTAAATAACTCCATGATAATATAACACTTTAAGCTGTATATACTGGCTACCTACAATAAATTAAAAAAAAAAGGAACCAAGAATAAAAGTAAAGTAGTCATGATTTAAAATATTCAGATATAAATAATATGGAGCACAAAATACTAAATATGAAAAGTATGAATTATATTACATATATAATAGATAAAATAACAGAATAATTAACCCAAAGGACAAAGGACATTTCATCTGACCATACTTGTATTAATTTTAAAATTAATTAAGAAAT
Source organism: Panthera tigris (assembly GCF_018350195.1). Classification (NCBI taxonomy): domain Eukaryota; kingdom Metazoa; phylum Chordata; class Mammalia; order Carnivora; family Felidae; genus Panthera; species Panthera tigris. The sequence goes on from NC_056668.1 coordinate 24,410,171, forward strand.
TACGCATTAAAAATTAAAATTAATTATTAAAATATGCAGAAACCAGACTAGTTCACAGTCAAAAAACAGATCTATGTTTATGGTGTGTGAAGAATGACTGACAAAAACATAAGGGTATTTTCAGGTGATAGAAAAGCTCTACCAAGTAAATGTACATTTACTATATTTACATTTTACCTCATAAAATACAAGTATTAAAAAAACTCAAATAATTTCATACCAGAATTGATAAAGAGGTCATTAGAGATTCAAAGGTAAAAGTAAAGACATTACCCAAATTGCTTCCAAGGCACAAGGAGAGGGAAATATAAATGGGAGCTCATAAGGAATGACAGACGGAGAGTCTAACATATGTCTAATTGGACTTACAGAAGGAAGAATGAGAGAATGGGAAGGAGGTGACACTAGAAGAAAAAAATATTTCAGAGCAGATGAAAACCTTCAATTCAAATAACAAGAATATAAATCCCAACTAAAGTAATCCAAGGTATCTATACAAAGGTGTAATTTGACTATGAAAGAATATAGAAAGGTGTTAAAGAGAAAAAAAAATATGTTTAAAGGTAAGTTATACTAACTTCTAGAAATAAAAACTAAAATCCAGGAAACAATGGAATTTTATCTTCTGTGGTGAAAGTGCATAAATTCCTAGCATGAATTCTTTATTCAATACAAACATATGTTAATAACGTTAGAAAAAAATAGGCATTTTTACCAAAGTAGCATTTGCTCTCAGCAAATTCTCACTAAATGTAAATAAATTAATTAGTGAATTAAATGAGAAAATAAAATAAAACAAGGAATGTTATTTCAGTTGGGAAGTCAGTTGAAGAACTAAAGGAAACAAGTTATACAGGTACCATAAATAGTCACTTTGTAAATTGGCAATAATAGTCATTTTGATGTTTAAGAAATTTAAGCTAAAATTAAAATATACAGTAATAGTACATGCAAGTACAAGAGGGGAATGAAATTTAAGTGTTTTGCTTTGTATTTGCTAATCAAAAAGTGAGTAGAGATACTAGCTGACCCATAATCACTGATCCACAAATGACCATCAGTGACCCATAGTCACTGATCCACAAATATCAAAATAAGAAAGCTCTGAAAACACATATTAAAAAAATGGTATTAACTCATTTGGTGCCAAATCCTGAGCTGAACTGAAAAGAAATTTAATAACAATTTTCATTTCTCTAATTGCCAATTCTAGTTGAATTACTATTAGTTTCACAACATATTAATAGATTTTACTTTATTTTACAATTATTACCTCACTCAAGAGAGATTAGAGTCTATCTGAATTTAGCTGATGTTCACCAGCACTGTTTTTGTTTCATTTATTAAACTGGGTGCCTCATCCAATTCTGGGCTTGGGTATAGGATTGGGATCAGCATAAACAGACAAACAATACTGGAGGAAAGAAAAAACAATAAAGCTTTTGATAATCAAAATTAAGATCTGGAGGATGATCAACCACATGCCTACACAGAATATTTGAGCTCTGGAGATGCTCGAGAGGCCAGAGACCTAGACTGAGTTACAGTTTTTTTAAAAGGAGATTAAAATTCCCTGCATTGTCACTGTGCTCAAGGAACAAAGCATATAACTAGTCTTTGCTTACAGATGTATCTTGAAGATTTATTTCTCACTGGGGTAGGAGAACAGAAACACAAACTAGGGAACTGTTTAAGAATAATGATGAATATTCTGCAGTCTTTTAAGGGTGAAGCCACAAAAACCTGACAAAGTCTCAGTCAAAAGCCTAAGAGCCCATGTTCAACAGACGGGAATGAAGCAGAGAGATTCCAAGTATCTTCAAATTTCCATCTAGATGTGTTCATGTTTGGATTGAAATGATATCCTTGTGCTATCTGTATAACAGAGGAGTGAGAGAATCTTTCCTGGTAAAAAAAGAAAAAAAACACGTTCTGGATTCTCTACAGTGACTTTATTTTTCTTAAGGATTTTTAAAGTTTATTAATTTATTTTTGAGAGAGAGAGAGAGAGAGGTAAAGAGAGAGAAAGCACGAGTGGAAGAGGGGCAGAAAGAGAGGGAGAGAGAATCCTAAGCAGGCTCTGTGCTGTTGGAGCAGGGCCTGATGCTGGGCTTGATCTCACAAACCATGAGATCACGACCTGAGCCAAATCAAGAGTCGGATGCTTAACCCACTGAGCCACCCAGGTGCCCCTATTGTAACTTTAAGTTTACAGTTTAGCATCCATAAAAACTACTAGACATTCAAATAGACCAAAATGACAAATATTGTAGAGAAAATTTACAGTAAGAGCAAATGTGAAAATGGTTAAGAGTTTTGAGTTAGCAAAAAAATGGATAAAACTGTGCCTTATACAGTGAAAAAGATATCTGAAATTAAGGTGAAAATAGATAAAAAGAAGAATTTTACAAGAAATTTGGCAACTTTAGAATAAGCATCTTTAGCCACATTCTATAATGGAAGAATTCAATATTAGAAATTAGCTAAAGATCAGAAAAAAATTAAAGATCAAAAAAATATAAAATGAACTTTAGGTTTTGGTGGAGTTGGAACTTCTGGAACACTTATCCATTGTGGTGGGGATATAAACTAGCACTACCTGGCATATTCTAACTGTCTCCTATCTCATGACCTAGAAATTCAACTTTAACACAAGATATATAACTTAGTATTGGAAGAGCTCCAAATATGCTCATAGACATGCATTGTTTATAAAGGCATAAAACTAAAAACAGGTTATAAGTCATGAAATGGAAATCACAAAAATAAAAGAGATAAATGCATTGTTATATGCTCATTCAACAAATTTGAACAGGTTGAATGGATGAATGGAATGAGAAAGCTTAGCATATATCTTACGTTAAAAGCCTTTCAAGCAGAAGGAATAGCTAAAGTAAAGGTAAAAAATGTGCACTTGATATATTGAGGATCTACAAAGTAGCCAGAGAATTACAGCAGAGTAGGAGGGGTGAAAAGGTAGAAGGGCAGGTCAAAGAGGTAATGAAGAAGAGAAAGTTCATATAAATCTATGTGGTTATTCTCAGAAGGGATTCCACTGCATAGTTTTGAGCAATACTGTGGAATTATCTGATTTAAGTTTTAGCAGGATCATTTCAAGACAAAGTTATAGTAGGATAATTTACAAGCATGTAAATATGTTTCCGATGAAATTATTTCTATAGCAATGCAACAATTTTGGTAGGAGATAATAGAAACAACGCAGAGTAGAGGCCTACAACGGTGACATTGAAAAGATGGTCAAATTATGAATGAAGTTGATTAACAAATATGCAATATGAAGACTTCAAATGGATCAAGATATTTAGGCTTATTATCATCCTATTTTCTGAACAAATAAACTCTTGAAGGGTCAAGGACTTAGCACTTGTACATTTCCTGCACACATATCAATCTGCTGTGCATTTTTTTTTTGATCAGGTGAATCACACCAAAACAACAAAGTAGCGATCCCAGCTCCTTCCATTAAATGATTCTGCCCTCTTTACACATGGTCTGAGGATTGTCTCCACACCAACCACCAGAACACAATAGGTCATAGCAGATTTTGAGTGGTATTTATTTTCAGTCAAGGACGTACTGTGATATACATCACTTTTACACATATTCTCATGGCTAGAATTAGTAACATGTTCTCATCTAACACAGTAGAAATTGGGAAAAAATATCAAAAAAAAGGAATGAGCTTTGTTTGTCACCTTGTTACTGACTGAATAAAAGTGTAATTTACTGAGAAGAATGCAGATGGAACTCATCTTTTGTGGGAAGAAATTGGGAATTCCACTTTAGATATGTGAAGCTGTGGAAACATTTCAATATTTTGGTTGCCTGAGTGGAGATATTGATAAGGTACATGCATGTGTGAATCTGTACGTCAAGGAGCAACCTAGCCAGCTCATTAAATTGGGGCATAGCTGGAACACAAATGATACTTTAAATCACCTACAGAGTGAGCAGTAGAAGAGACAGGAACTGAGGATGACATCCTGATATGCTTTCATGTTTCAATCTAAGAAAATGAGGGTAAATCAACAAACAAGTCTGTGATAAGGAGAGGTTGGTGAGGTCATGCCAACTCCCCCCCTTCTTTTAATTTTGTCAGTGAAATGAAAAGCAATGTCATGTGTTGAGATTCAGATTCAAGGAGGAAGCATCAGAAGAGAGGAGTCTGAATAGAAAACAAAAAAGGAAGTGGACTTGTGGAAATACAATAGGATTGGTAGGCATCAGTAAGGGCATAATTGATGTTAGAGTTTCTAGATTTAAAGTAAGACTAGGGGTGGCTCGGTTGGTTAAGCCTCTGACTTCACCTCAGGTCATGATCTCATGGCTCATGAGTTCAAGCCCTGCATCAGGCTCTGTGCTGACAGCTCAGAGCCTGGAGCCGGCTTCAGATTCTGTGTTTCCCTCTCTCTCTGCCCCTCCCCTGCTTGTGCTCTGTCTCTCTCTCCTTCAAAAATAAATACACATTAAAACATTTTTTTAAAAAATAAAGTAAGACTATTGAAGGTTTCATATTTGCTTTACCATCCACATTTGGCTGTCCTACTGTAGACATGAATTGGGCTTTTTCAGACTTGCATCATGAAGATAGTGCTTTGTGGTAAATGAGGTTTTTATAATGTAAGTAAGTTTTCATAATGATGAAATATGGGGTGTAAGTAGTAAGAAGACAATTTAGATGTTGAAGGGTCTTAACTTTTAAGTAGGGGATAGGATGTTGAAAGAATGAATGTGGAGGACAATAAAAGGATGATAGGATTGATAAAGTGTGGGTGCCATCCTTACACAGGGCCATGCTAATCTTCTCTGTATCATTCCAATTTTAGTATATGTGCTGCTGAAGTGAGCACAGGATGAGAAGGTTTAAAACTTTATTGCTATACATAAATGATGATGAGTAAATAAAAAATTATACTTTCTTCATGATGAAATTATTTAACATTATGATATTTTATTTCTTTCCACATTGATCAATAGATTAAATGTAATCCTTATTACAGTAATAGGAAGATTTTACTGAGGACCTCAACAATTTACCCGAGAAATTTTATAGATGTGTAAAGTTCATGAATAATGATTATCACAAAATAATAGTAAAAACAATATAGTCCTATCGGTGACATTAACAATGAACCAGTACTGAAAGTTCAGTACTAGATAAATGTACGTATAAGAAATTGTAATATGGTAAAAGTGACACCACATGTCAGTGGGAAACAGATGAATTTTTACTAAATCATTTGGGAAGAAAAGTTATCATTTAGGACAAAAATTATTTATAGAAAACTAGGGCTAAACATTTATGCTATGTTATATACAAAACATACACCCCACTGACTGTCAAAATGTGAAGGAAAAAACTGTTAGTGTAATCAAAGAAAATTCAGACAATTAATTACTACGTAAGGATAGAGATTCATGTATTAAACAAATCCACAAAGAATATATCATAAGTAAAATCATGAACTTGACTACATACATACAAAATAGGAATTTCTGTTCAAAGACAGCTTTCTTGAGTAAGAGTACGGTAACAGTATGAGAAAACATTTGTGCCATATAAATCTGAAAATGAATTAATCTTTGTAATATAAAAGTTGTCCTCCATATACCCAAAGTAAATATTACAAAATTAGGAATATTAAATAAACAGGAAATCCACTAGTGGGAAAATCTGTAGAGCTGGTAAGTCCATTGCTATTTTAGGAAATGAATGTTTCATATAATGCTTGCAAGTCTCTAGAACAATATAGCCATTCTGGAGGTCAATCTCAGAAGAATGTAATGAACTAAGGCAAATATTCACTCTAGGATTGAGTAACTCATCCTGCACATATATGAATGGAAATGCTTGCCCTCGTCCACAAGGAACATTTGTGGAGATTTTCCTTTTATGTAGTTTTGTGACATTGATTATTGGAAATAATGTGCATCCCCGCAGTGGGAGGAAGCAGGTAAAATGTGATTAATGCATACAAAGCAACACTCTTAGCAATTATAAGCGGTTAATTTATAAAAAGTGCAACATGGTTGGAGTACATAATTGTACATACATTACATAATGCTATGTAACATAATGCTTAGTGAAAACATGAAAAATGTTTTCCAACATATAAAGTAAAACTTAAAATCCTATATATTTAAAATGATACAGACATATTGTAAAATATTTATCAAACACATTGAAGTGTATACTTTGGAGAAGAGAGAAACAGTAATGTGATCAACAGGAAATTAATGAAAGAAAACTGGTAGAGCATACTTGCACAGTCAATGGTAGTATAACATTAATGTACATGTTTGACATCTAAATAAAGAAACCTATGATACATACATAATTTTTACTAATTTTGGCTTCAGTTTCTAGACAAAACTGTACTTTCTGTCTTTGCCTTATGTGTAGAATATTGTATTTCTGGAGAACTTTACAAGGATTTATGTACATTTGAACTAAAATTGTAGATTTTCTGAAGAGCACTAGATTAGTAAGAACATAATTTACAAGTTTTCTTGTTATGCAAGTAAGTTATTTTTCTTGCCTCATAGCTACATTACAAGTCTTGTTTGGCTTCTTTGTAACTTTGAAACAATATGAATAAAATTTCAATACTATTTTGAAAGAATTTCAAATGTCTTCTTTTTTTAGCTTCTAGTTTATTATAGAAAATGTATTTTAAAAATAAGGCACTTGCGGGACACCTGGGAGGCTCAGTCGGTTGAGCATCCAGCTCTTGATATTGGCTCAGGTCATGATTGCAGGGTCCTGGGATGGACCCCCACATTGGGCTCTGTGCTGACAGTGTGGAGTCTGCTTGGGATTCTCTCTCTCTCTCTGTCGCTCTCTGCCCCTCTCCTCTGCACACACACACACACACACACACACTCTCTCTCTCTCTCTCTCTCCCTCTCTCTCTCTGAAAATGAAATAAATCTAAAAAAAAACAAGTACTTTCCCTTTGATGTTTCGTTTAACAATGAGAGTCTGAGGCAGAAAGTGCAAGAAGCATATCCCGTGATTTCATATTTAATTCAAATTCTTTTTAATCCTTAGTCTTGTAACAGTTCCCTGAAAAAACAGTGGATTTAGTATGAATTCAACAAATCAGTATCTTTGCGAACGCTAGTTTCTATTGCACTCCTAATAGTTTTAAATTGTTCCTACCAATAGAAATATGATTTTAATTAAGCATAAACTATATTTTCTTCTCTAGAATTAATAAAATTTAACTATATTTATATTGGTGGATTTCATTGTAAAGTTAATATTTAGAAATATTCCACTATGTGTTTTTCACTTAGTTTGACCCTGAATAATGCAAGCTAACTAGCACTTTTCTTTTCCACTTTCAAATTGCTTTTTCTCTTGTCTAGAACTTGAATTTAGAAATGGCAGAATCTCAATAGAGGTAGAGGGTAATTTCCCACAAGACCTGGCTAATTTATAGCTTTCAACACACCAATGACCCCTACAATTTGGCAGTTGCTTCATTAATTCCTCTACACCTGCTCCATTTATCTTGCAAAAAAAAAAAAAAAAGACAGATAGAAGACACAATCCTCTTTCACTGCAGCTATTTGCGAGGAAAAGTCCTTCATGTCTTTCTGAAGTAAATTGTAACCTGCATTATGGAGAACAAAACGACGGTAGCGTCAGATGAATGTTCCCAGTTTGTCACTGGGATGAAGAAGGAAAGTTTGAACAGCCACATATTTTTGGAAGAAGTTTTTTTCTGCTCTTTGAAATGTTATGGTCATTCAAAGACTTCAGTTTTCACCAGGATCTGCCATCTGAGTCATAAAATTTTAGAATTAAAAAAATAAAAATAAAAATAGCCTGAGATATTTTTAAAAATAATATGTTCTTATAATTCATGATAAATTATATAGGCTATCTCTCTCTCTCTCTCTCTCTCTCTCTCTATCATTTATCATCTCTCCTCTGTATGATCTATGTATCAAATGAAAAAGACCATTTTAAGCTACCTATATTTAATACATTTATAAGAACAAGCATTTTATTTCCATGGAATATAAATGGTAATGTGAGTACTTCTAGCAGCATGGAAAATGTACTTTCATCAACAAGGAGTTTCATTAATTAAAAATAAAACATTTTAGTGTCAAACTTAGGAAAGCATCTATTTAACTGGTTGACTAACCAAGCACTTTTTTCCTTTCTTTTTTTTGCAGTTTTTTCTATCATTATGAATTTCATAAAAACAAATATAATTTGTATTTCTGTTCCTCTTTTAAGGTAAATGGTTTGAATTATTGGTGTCTAGCAGGTGGCGACATTTTAAAAAATAATATAATTCATAAAATATACTAAGGAAAGTTTTTGAGAATTTGCATTATTAACATATATTAAAGGTAGATATACACTTGAATTAGATATGGGTTCCCTCTTCAGTATTTCTATTATAAATTATTGAGGGTTGGTGATCACTGCAAAGACTGGATGTTTAATTCTTTGGTAAGATCCCCATGCCACTATTGCCAGGAGAAAGGTTTAACTTACACAGAACTACTTCTATTCTTGTGTTACCTGTATGTATCAAATATGGAGCTCACAAATTCACACCATTGTTATCAACAGAGGCTGAAGAAGAACAGAATAGTAAATCATATCACCTCTATAGTCGTCAAAATGGGAACAACTGAAAATCATGCTACACGTGATACAGCCTTGCGGTGTTTATATAGTCAGTCATATTATTTAGTTATAAGAATTATAACATAAAACATAATGTTTCAGATGCCGCAAATATTTATGGTATATGTGACTTAAAAAATAACCCATCAACAAGTATTAGTAAATAACATAAGAAAATATTTAAACATAGCATATATAGGCATGTCTGGATACTGCATTACTCTCTCTTTACTTTTTATTAATTCAAACTTACTTCCTAATTCAAATTAAAATATACTTCTAACTGTGGTGGATATCAACAGAAATGGAAATCTGAGAATTCTGCTTCTTTCATATGCAAAGTATAATAAGACATTGATACAACTGTTGGCAAGATGGTGTAACACTTTGTGATTTAGATAAATCATTTTACTATTTAGGAAATTGGGAATTATATAAATGAAAACCAGTTGTTGGAAGAATTGTCTTTTTTTTATGTGGGACTGGGATCCTTCTTTAGAAATAATTACAACTGGGTTTATAATTATTTATAAAATAATGAACATTTAATGTAGTTATTTCAAAATGCCATTTACTACTTAAGGTCATTTCTATTAAAATGTTCATAAAATTATTTTTGGCTACAAGAAAGTATACACTTAGGCTAATAAATTTCATTTTTTTCTATTTGGAAGTCACTTTAAATATAACAATTGTACAAAGAAAAGTAAAATTTAAAACAAATAAACAACTCCTCCAGGAATATTGAGCTACTAGTGGACCAGAATCATGATTAAAATGCATAATCTAGAACAATGACTAGAATCTCAGTGTATTAATTACCTATTACTGTGTAGCAAATTATCCCCATACTTAATGGTTGATATCTGGAAGGCAAAACTTCATTTCTTCCATTTGAGAATTGTCTCAATATTTCTTGACACTTAACAGTTCTATATGTAATTAGTTCTATATGTAATATATAATTCTATATGTAATATGTAGTTCTGTATGTAATTAGTTCTATATGTAATATGTAGTTCTATATGTAATTAGTTCTATATGTAATATGTAATTCTTTTCTTTTTTTAAAGAGTATCTAATTTCTTCTCACCACATTTTGTTTGACCTGTTCATGCCTCTGTGTGTGTGTGTGTGTGTGTGTGTGTGTGTGTCTATGAGTGCTTGTGTTCCTTGTGTATTTTGAAATTTTTATGTGACAGTTCATTGTCTGTTAGGATCTTCTAAAGGGATGTTTGCCTATAAGATGGTATAAACATTGTCAATGAGTTGGCTTTTTATTGTTCACAGTTCTTAGCTAGTCTCACATTAACAGCTAAGTTCTAGGCTCTGAATCACATAAAAGGTTCATTTCTGGGCTTATACAAACAAGAGACCAAGATCTGGTCTTGGGTTTTACCTAAAGTTATTTGACACTTCATTTCCAAATTTAAACATTGGAGAGTAATTATCTCTGCCAAGTTAGAAACAAGTCCACAGACTCTGTTTATTAGGATTATGAAGTTGGACCACAATAGTTTTCTATAATATTTTATAAGTTATAATATTTTAGGCTCAACTCTTCAGGGGCTTTCCTTTTATAGACCACAAAGATGTTTGTTTCTTGTACTAACCTGTATCTGTCTGCCTATCTGTTATCTATCTGTCATCTGTCATCTATCTTATCTATCTACCTATCATCTATCAATCACCAACAGATTGATCAGTCGTCTCACTTTTTAAGGTATTTCCCTCCTAGACGATAGAGATCTTCTTTCAAGAAAAGAAGATTTGTAGAAGGACTTTTAATAAAGAAGTCACTTGAGGTAAGTAAACATTCACTATTCTGAAAAAATATTTGTGGGTTTACATGGACTAGGTATGGGGATTAACATACTAGAAAATCTCTTGCCTATCCTGCTATGTCCAACAGCATGGATGGACCTTGAGTATATTATGCTAAGTGTAATAAGCAGATATATAAAGGCAAGTACTATACAATATCATTTATATATAGAATATAAAAGGCTGAACTTATAGAAACCAAAGACTAGAATGCTGGTTACCTGGAGCTAGGGGATTGGGAAAATGAGGAGATATTGGTTAAAGGGTATAAACTTCCAATTATAAAATGAGTCAGTTTGGGGGATCTAGCATTTAGCATCATAGTTACAGTTAACAATACTGTATTAAACACTTGAAAGTTTCTTCTTTTAAAAGTTAATTTATTTATTTTTGAGAGAGAGAGACAGAGAGAGAGAGTGCAAGTGGGACAGGGGCAGAGAGAGGGAGACAGAGAATCCCAAGCAGGCTCCGCACTATCAGTGCAGAGCCTGACCTGGGGCTGGAACACATGAACCCTGAGATCATGACCTGAGCCAAAACCAAGAGTTGGACACTTAACCACCTGAGCCACCTGGGCTCCCCTATACTTGAAAGTTTCTCAGAGAGTAAACCTTAAGTGTTCTCTCTATAGAAAATAAATGGTAATTATGTGAGATGATGTAACTATATTAAAACTACTGTGGTAATCATTATGCATGATGTAAGTATATCAAATCAACACATTGTACACTTTAAAGTTACACAATATTGTAAGTCAATTATATTTCAATAAAGCTGAGAAAAAAGAAAATTTCTGTCCTTAAGGGTTTTTTTTCAGGTTTATTTTTCCAGAACTAAATAGTGGTTTTCCAATACATTTTCGGATAATAAAATTTGCTAAATAGAATAAAAATTACTATACCCACAGGTGACTAAACTAGGATATTTTGAACAACTGATTAAAAATTGACTTTTTTGGTTTGTATTTTCTTTATTTCATACAATGGAGATTAGTTAATGGACATACTAATCATGAGTTTGACAAAAGCCATTTCAGATAGTTTGGATAAGCCATCATCAGATTTTTTTTTTTTCTTAGAAAATTCAACAATTTTTCAAGGCACTAATATAATCGTTACCTTAAAAATTCTCTCAAATGTATTTGTTGCATTCTGAGTCATATTGAATTACTAGTATCATCTAAACATTCCTCAATTTATACAATTAAATTATGGGACTATATGTTACTCATTATAAATAGTTTAATGATAAAAATGATAGAAAAAGAAGGTTGAGTACATTATACATTAAAGTGCCTCATGGATGGCTGCCAACATACTCACATTCCGTTTCTATAAAGTATAGTGCAATAATTTAATGAAATCTATAAATGTTACAAAATAATTTTCATGAGAAAATATATCTAATATGCTGATATCTATATTAGCTGTGATAAGATAGAAAATTCTAATTTAAGAAATGCTTAGCAAGTTCATGAGCTTGAATAAATTCATTTTGAATCTAAAAATATAGAATGTAATGTTAAAATGGTATGATGTTATCTAAGAGGTTATTCCTCAGGAGTAGGAAACATTTTTCTATCCTTTTTACTCACAATTTTAAACTTACATAGCATTATAAAATGCCTACTAAAATATAAACTTACATACCAACATGGAAAACATTTTCAATTCATAAAATGATAAAAGAGTTAATTTATTTAATACAAATTTAAAAATAAAATTTGGGTTAGAAAAAAATGGCAATAATCAAAATAAAAACTAGAAAAAAACAGAAACCATTTTTTTCATGCTAAAAAAGAGAGACAGGGATAATTGCCTCTATGTTCATCAGAGATATTGACTTCTGGTTCTCTTCTTGATAGAGGAAGACATTTTAATCAAAGCAAAATATTTGGCTGAAAACTGCTTAATTTTTTTTCTTGTGCTCTTAAAGTAATCTACTTAGGGAGGTTGCTCCCAAAGTTATTCTCTTTGCTTATTTGTTTTTTAAATATATAAAATCCACAGTACAGACATATTTGAAAACTTGTTTTTTTTTAAATTTTTGATGCTCACTAGAAAGATCACACAGAAAATTATTTTCCAAAGCCAATGTAAGCAATATACTCTATGGCAATATTCTTATATATTTTTGTACGTAGACACAGAATGGAGAGAAACAAATGTTTTTTTTTTTTTAATCTGTAGGAAACTAATCAATAACTTTGTATATCTTTCTCTTTTAATTAAGTCCCAATTATCATTGCAAAACTGAAATAGAAATGCTCCAATGGTTTTATTCACAGGCATGTATAATGCATATATAGCTTAATGACTAAAACAGAAGTCATGGAATTAAGGGAATAACTACACTAGTTTTTGAAAGGTACTAATTATACATTTAGTTCAATTGGAGATACTAATTTTAATTGAATTTAGCAAACATACATTTTCAAAATGAATTATTTGATATGAATGTAAAATGAATTGGTTAATATGAACACAGAAATAAACAATATCCTTAATTATTAATACTTGTTATTTTGTGCAATCGGTTTTTATAGGAGTGTTCAATAGTAGTATTAGTCCATGAAAGCTTTGTTTAAATCCTCTTGTCTTTGATAGTTTTGGTTAGTTGATGTTATCTATTAAATTCCTAAGGATCCTTCAGACCAACAATCAGCAAAATCTGGGCAGGGAAAATGCTCTGGACCATGTACTCTCTGGTCTCCTCCTATAATATCACATTACTTCTCTGATTTCCTTCTTTGACTTACTGCTCTGGCCAATAACGTCTGGAAAGTATAATCATAGTTTATAAGCTCACCTCATAGAAGAAAGTTAATTTATATTGAGGTATTTGGACTGCAGTTCAGATTAAGTGCAATGGTAATGCAACTACATGTTACACACACACACACACACACACACACACACACACACACACACAAAAGGTAATAAGAGTATAAGAAATAAAGAGATGCTGATTAAAGCAATTTATAATATACTCAGTCTATTTGGTATATGAAAAGCTATATTGTTATATAGGAAACAAAATGTGTGTCCTAAATGCTTTACAGGTATTTCTTGTTGAATATTTACTCAGCAGTTAGTGTCTGTGGAATTATGATCTTCCACTTACCTATGAGGAAACTGACAGGTGAACAATTACCTACTGTCAGAACTAGTAAAAAAAGAGCATAGGTGCAAATTTAATCCATATGATTGCCAACTCCCTGTTATTAACTACCATATTAAAGGGTATCATATAATCATGTAATTGGAGTTCAAGATTAAAAGAAGATAGTGCATCTGACAGAAAATGAATAAAGGAAGAGATAAAGTCTAAGAATATTTGGAAACTGATGACACAATAAATAACTGATTTTAGTTTTTTTAAACCAAATTGAATAAATACAGAGAAAAACCACCCCAAGGCACATAATACTAAACCTAATGAAAACAAATCTTATAAGAGAGCCAGAAAATAAAATCATATTATTTTCAAAAGACATGAGGAAACTGATGATTGATTACTCAAATATAGAACCAAGCAGAAGAGAGGGGGGGCAGTGTCATCAAACTGCTGGAAAAAAATAACTACCCACACAAAGCCCCATATGAGCAAAAACCAATCTTTCAGAGATGAAGCAAACTTAGAAATATTGTCCAACCCCAAATGGCATTATTAGCAAGTCTGCAGTTAAAAAAAAACAGAGATGAAAGGAAAATTATATCAGATGGAAGCATGGAAATATAGAGAGCAATGAGTATAAAGTGATAGAGTGGGTATGCAGAAAATATAAATTGTCATAGACTATATAAAATAAGATTTTGTAGAGGTTAAAATATGAGTAAAAATAAAAACTACATAAAATAACATGCAGGTTTAGGGCAAAGTGGAGTTAAAGTGTTCTAAGATCATGCACTTTTCAATAAATGGTAGATGTACTAATTAATATTAGACTTTAGCAACTAAATGGGACATGTCATAATTTCTAGATAACCACTAAATAATCTAGAAAGAATGTGTTAACATGTCATAGTAGGAAAAATGAATAGTAAAAACAAGTAATCCCAAAGAAAGCAAAGGAGCAAAAAAATAACATAAAACAAGTAGAATAATATAACACAAAAATTAAGTTGTATATTAAAAATATATATCACAACAATATTTCATTGGAATACACAGAATAATACAACTAAGATACACACATTCAATATAAGTAATCAGTAATTTTGAAAGTAATAGAATGGGAAGAGTTATGCTATGAAACACTGTTTTAGGCTAAATAATTCCCTTTCTCAAAATGTCTGTGTTCTAATCCCTGGAACATGTAAATATTCCCTTATATTGCAAAAAAAGACTTTGCAGATGTGATTAAGTTAAACATTTTGAGATGGGAAGATTATCATGAATTTTCTGGGTTGCCCTGATATAATGAAAGGATATTTATTTAAAGGAGTCAGAAGGATCAGATGGGCAATAGAGGATGAGATGATAGAAGCAAATGGTTATAGTGACATTAAGAAAGGGCCATAAGTCAAGGGATCCAGGGGCCACAAAGATTTTAAAATGGCAAGAAAGCAGTAATCCTCTTACACTCTTCCATCAACACCTTGATTTTAACTCAGTGAAACTGGTTTTGGACATCCAAACTGCAGAACAAAAAGAAGAATAAATTTGATTGCTTTAAGGCACTGAGTGTATGGATTTGTTAAAGCAGGAATAGAAAACTAATACATTATCCCAAGGGAGGTGGGAGTTATGCAATAACAGAAGGCAGGATAGAATTTAGGATAGAAGAATTAGCAGATATGCAGATGGGCATTTCTTTAAAATGAAGAAGTGAATCCATCAGGGAGATACACAACTTCAAGTCTGCATCCATCTAACACATAGCTTCCAAATATGCGAAGCAAAATGGACATAGATAAGAAGAAATATACAAACTGGGTGTTGTAGGTAGACTGTTTCTGTCACTGATAGACAAAGAAACAAAATTCATTAACTATTTTAAACATGAAATATGAACATGATTGACAGAATCGACTTAATTGATATATATTAAGCATTGCTCACAGGACAATGATCAAAAGATTAGCAGAACAAACTCAGTGTCACTAATTACTAGTGTTAATATTAGGTTTATTTCATTATTCAATAATGTAAAGGTCACTTAACAATTTTAATTCAATCAGTAAGATTTACTATGTGATCAGAATAATAGATAAAAATAATGTAAAAATAAAATTTAAAAGTAACTAAAGATAATATTCTGAAATATCGGATATAAATCATAGTTTGTAAAATTCAGCATCCATTCAGAAAAGAAGAAAAAAGAACCTCATGAACCAAGAAATAGAAGGAAATTAGAAATTTCCTTAACTAGTATGGAGAAACCATACAAAATCCTACAAAAGCATCATGTTTAATTATGAATTATTGACAATATTACTCAAATGTTGGAAGCAAAAACAAAAAAAATGTGTGATTATCACTTTCACTCAATATTGTACTCTAGATTTTACCAAGTACATTAAGGCAAGAAAAAAATATACATGAGGATTAGAAAAGTTGTGCTAAAACTGCTGAGATTTAAGACAACATAATTGTGAATGTCTAACTACAAAAAAATTGAAATATTTGATTTAACAAGGTTAATAAGCATAAAATTAAGATAGATGAATCAATCCTACTCTTATATACCACTAAAAATTGAATTAGAATATTAAAATGATATGTGAAATAGCGTAAAAATCAGTGGTACAAATCTAACAGAAATTGTGCAATATATCTAATAAGAAGATATAAAAATACTCAAAAAATTAAAGGAGGCCTAAATAATGGACAACATAAAATATTTATGAGTGCAGGACACTCAATTTTGTAAAAATATTTTTCCAAATATATATATAAATTTAATTTAATCCCATTCAAAGCCATAGCTGCTATTTTGTGGAAAAATACTAGCTGATACAAGTAAAAACATAAAAATGAAAAGAGACAAAATATCCAAGAAAATTTTGAAGTAGAAGGAGAAAGAAGATTTACACTATGAGACAATAATGTATTTAGATATAGCTATTACAAAAATGTAATATCAGTTCAAGTATAGACTAATAAAATAATGGAACAGAATAGAGTTCAGAAATAGAACCACACATGCATGGTTTGTAAGAAGATTGGCACTGTAGTAGGGAGAGAAAGAGGCAAGCAAATATCCCAATTAGAAAAAAAAAGAATAGTGAGTCTAAATTAAATAAATATTAAAGTATAAAAAATTAAAATACTAAATTTCTAGAAGAAAGCATAGAATATTCTAAACCAAGAGAAATAAAACAAGACACAAATATCTGCTACCATAAAGGAAAGTGATAAATATAACTACATTAAATGTAATAATGCATGCTCATCATTTTTTAAGAGGATGAAAGGCTATCCATAAGGTATACATACACAAGGTATACATCTTTCCAATATTCAAAATATATAACAATCTTAAAATCAATAAGAAAAACAGATAAATAGAAAAGTGAGTAAAAATCTCGAGTGGAAACTGCATCTCAAAAAACAGTTATCTAAAGGGTTGTCAATAAAAATATGAAAATATCTCAATCTCATTAGTCACTAAGGAAATGCAAAAAAAAAAAAAAAAAACAAACCAAAACAAACCAAACCCTCTGTGAGAGACAACTTTATATCTACCAGAATGATTATATGTGAAATGATTGACAATGCTAAGTGTTGGCAAGGATGTGGGGATGGAAGGGGAACATTCATGAAATACTAGCAGAAATCTTAATGTTCATAAATTACATTGAGAAACTATTTGATAATATCCATTAAAAGTGGATCATACCATGTCAATCAGCCATTTTAGGCCTGTGTATAGACTTCATAGTCATGCACAGAAATGATTTGAGCAACTTTATTCATAATAGAATAATAGACAAAAATTGGAAACATGTGAATGCTTATTAACAGGACAATGGGTTCTATTCATATAGTAGAATACTACACAACAATGAGAATGAACAATAAACCTTCTACAATCTATGGCATAGACAAATAGTACAAATTGCTAAGTAAAAGGAGCCAAAGAGATAAATGTAAACAATGTATGATTCCATTTGTAGAAAATTATAAAGCAAGTGATGTTAATTCATGGCATTATGTCAATAGTGCAGTGAAATTGATGGGGCATATCCTGGGAGGGAGAGTAGCATGACTTTGGGATATTGGTAATGTTCTATTTCTTGACTTTGATGTTGTATGGCAGTGCTCACTTTGTGTGAATTCATTGCATTGTAAACGTAAAATGTATGTACCTTTTAGCATGTGTATTTTATATCACTAAAAAAATCACCAAACAAATCTGCCACTGAGGTTGTTTTTTAATATTTGTTTTTTAAAAAATTTTAATGTTTATTTATTTTTGAGAGAAAAAGAGACAGAACATGAGTGGGGGAGGGGCAGAGAGAGAGGGAGACAGAATCTGAAGCAGGTTCCAGGCTCTGAGCTGTTAGCACAGAGCCTGACGTGGGGCTTGAACCCACGAACAGGGAGATCATGACCTGAGCTGAAATCAGAGGCTTAACCCACTGAGCCACCCAGGTGCCCCTAGTTTTGCAAATTTTAATAGGGTTCTGTCATTTGCTCCATATAGTTTTCACCATTTTACAAGGACAAATAATTTTTGTTGTATATATTTAGTTAAATTACATTATCATTATCTAAGGGCCCTATTCATCTTTAATAGTACATACGGGTTTAAGTCAATTTCATGTGATGTTAATAATGATATTAGCTTCTAATTGTTTCATGTTTGCCTGGTATACTGGTAAGTATATCTTTAATGTTTACTTTCAATCTTCCTGCATCCTTACGTATTATGTGTACCTCTTATAAATATATTATTATTAGATTTTGATTTAAGCCCAATCTGGCAGCCTCTGTTTTTTCACGGGATAATTAAGGCCATTTACATTTTTATGATTAGTGGTATATTTGAAAGTATTTAAACAATTTTATTTTTGACTTTCCTTATATGTCTTTGTAGCAGATGATGTTGAAAACTTGGCCAGATTTCCTTAGATCTTTTTAGCATTATGTCTTTTTTTAGATTTGGCCACAGCCCGCTTCTGCAGCCCGTGGCTGGAAAGGTTTTCTCAGGTTACTGGGACATATTTTGCTTCCTGGGGCAGAACTTGGAGAACTTGGGAGTTCACATTCCCCTAGGGCAGCTCTTTACCAAAGCCTGATGGTGCAGGAATATAAAAGCCCTGTCCTTAGGTTTGGACATATCTGAAGATAACTTACACAACAGAGCAGTCATGAAGGATTAGATTGAAGATAACCTTTGCAAGACTGTTTGAAATCATATCCTTACTTAATTACATCCCCTTCCTTTTGTCTTGGTTCAAAGAAGAAGAAGGAGAAGGAGAAGGAAAAGGAGAAGAAGAGAAGGAGAAGAAAAAGGAGAAGGAGAAGAAAAGGAGAAGGAGAAGAGAAGGAGAGGGAGTAGAAGAAGAAGAAGGAGAAGGAAAAGAAAAGGAGGGAAAATAGACCACTTACCCAGGATCTGCTTTTGTGGAACCAGGCATAGGATAGTCATTTATGTCCTTTTCTTTTTTTTTTTTTTTTTTTTTTTAACGTTTATTTATTTTTGAGACAGAGTATGAACGGGGGAGGGTCAGAGAGAGAGGGAGACACAGAATCTGAAACAGGCTCCAGGCTCTGAGCAGTCAGCACAGAGCCCGACGCGGGGCTCGAACCCACAAGCTGTGAGATCATGACCTGAGCCGAAGTCGGACGCTCAACCGACTGAGCCACCCAGGCGCCCCAGTCCTTTTCTTATTTCTTCCTCTTCTACCTTCGTTTTGATTGACTGGAGGTGATTTTTGTTTGTTTTTGTTGCTTGTCTAGTTTTGTTTTCTTTTTCCTGGTTTGGAAATTACATATATTCTTGTTTACTAATGGCTACCTAAAATTTTAAATTGAGGGTGCCTGTGTGGCTTAGTTGGTTAAGTGGCTAACTTCAGCTCAGGTCATGATCTCACAGTTCATGGGTTCAAGCCCAGTTTCAGGCTCTGTGCTGATAGCTCGGAGCCTGGAACCTGCTTCAGATTCTGTGTCTCCCTCTCTCTCTCTGCCCCTCCCCTGCTTGTGGTCTCTCTCTCTTTCAAAAATAAATATTTAGAAAAAATAAAATAAAATAAAATAAAATATTAAATTGAATGTTTAATTTGACAAAATCTAAAATTAAAACATGTCTGTAGCTGTTTCTCAAATAATAAGAATAAACAAAAACAAAAAAAAATGCCTTTTAAAAATCTAATACCAAGCACCATGCTACCAACTTCATGTTAGTGTTTTCCAGGTTTTATGTACATTTTCTTTTCCCCTCCTCTGTTTGACAATGATTATTACTATTCATAATAATACTTTTGAAAAATAATAAAAATTTTGAGGGGCATCTGCATGGCTCAGTCAGTTAAGTGTCAGACTCTTGATTTTGTCTCAGGTCATGATCTGGCAGTTTGTGGGATCGAGTCCCACATTAAGCTCATGCTGACAGCACAGAGCCTGCTTGGGATTCTCTCACTCCTTTCTCTCTTTGTTCCTCCCCATGCTCTTTTTCTCTCTCAAAATAAATACATATTTTCAAAAATTTTTAAAAAATTCAAAATAAACATTTTGAAAAGATCAAAAAGTAGTGTTTAAAACAGTCAACGTTCATTTGGAGTCATACCCACCTTTTTCAGTTTCTTTCCTCAATAGTGTTTGTTGTTTAATCTTGGACTATGCTGTTGAAATAATGTTCTTTCTTATAAAAAGCATTCTTTAAAAATCGCTTTTGAGTGACATTTTGTGGATATTAGCTCTGTAATCTCCCTTTGTTGGATGATCCACAGTAGGTTTCAAGATCTCGGTTTTAGGTGTCTGAGTTTCATTACACAAGTTCGTGTGAAAGCCACGCCACCTTTCCAGGGCACCAAGCCATTGATACTTAATATACTTGATCACAGAGATGAGCAAACAATATCAGAGCCAGTAAGGTACCAATATCTGCTTACCATTTTACTAACTTACCGTTTTGTTTTGTTTTGTTTTGCTTTGCTTTGTTTTACTTTGCTTTGTTTTGTTTTGAAGATATTTTTCTGTGATGTTTGTAAGGTGCGTATGAGATCATAGGTGCATTTTTGTGATGGACTACGTGTATATGGGTGCATAATTCAGTGGCCTCGCTGTGCGGCCAAGGTTAAGGGGCAGATAAGTGGCAGCCAAGGAAGAGACCAGTGTATGATGCAAGGTCCCTAAGAAGATAGCATGTATAACAGGCTCAAGTAGGGCAGTGATTATGTACTCACAGTGAGAAAGGAGAAAGACTGCATAAGATCCAGCCCCTTGCAATGCATCAATTCCCCTGGCCAGTGGACACATGCCCATGTGGGTGGTGTAGCTATGCACACCCTGGTCCAGGCTGCAGTAGAAGTACCTCAGCCCCTCTCCCGTGGAGTCTGAAATAAAGAAAGCTGGGTGTGTGCCTCAGGGCTATTAGCAGAACAGAAGATTTTCCCTGAGTCTGAAACAGGCAAAGATATTCCTGTACAAGATGATAGTTCCAGTACAGGCTGCAAAGGCTCCCTTTCTCCTGGCAAGGAACTGTTCCTAAGCCCATTCTTAGTCATCCAGGCAGCAGAAAGACTGCGTGGAGAACGACGTTCTCAACAATACGGATTCGATTGTCCACATTAGCGATATGATTCTGAAGAAGTCTCACTTGTAGTATTCATTATTTTGGCAAATTTACCAAACTCTGCATTCTCACCATCAATCATAACTTTCTCATAATATCAAAAATGTGACTATATTTATAAGAAAGAAAATCAAATCAATAAATTTTAAGAGAAAATTCTGTGGAATAAAAATGCCATTAAAAATAAGAAGCAATTCTCACTAGCACAGAAATACTTGCATGCATATGACTAACCCATTCTCTCCACAGAGAGGTAGTATCTTGCTGAGTACATATGGATGTAAGCAAATTGAATTAGATTGTTTTTGCAGTTAATGTCAAGAGGTAAAATTATACAAATGCATGTATCCCTTTAATAGCATTGGACCAGCTAATGAGACAAAGTTGCTTCAGTCCATAGGTCAGAACCTTCCTTTCAAACTTCCTCTTATTTGCTTCAATGTTTCTCTTCTTCCATGATTTTTTGATTGGATGAGTCCTCCTCTCCATGGAACGTTTATTTTTTATGTGTGTTAACTACTTCAAGCAGATAAGAATCCAGGCCAGTTGCCTGAGACTTGTTTCATTTTAAAACATGTATGTATTTAATGTGACATACTTGTAATGATTTAAAAGTTTAACTCTCAGAAGATATTCTTTTTAAAAATTATTTTCTAATTCCAAAGAATCTTATGAAGGATTACATTCTTGGGGCGCCTGGGTAGCTCAGTTGATTAAGCAGCCAAGTCTGGATTTCGGCTCAGGTCATGATCTCATGGTTGGTGAGCTCGAGCTTCGTCTTGGACTATGCCCTGACAGGGCAGAGCCTGCTTGGGAATCTCTCCGTCTCTCTCTCTGCTCCTCCCCCATGTGTGCTCGTTCTCTCTCTCTTTCTCTCTCTCTCTCAAAATAAACAAACCTTAAAAAAAATCACATTCTTGCCAAAAGAAATGTTCACATTTCTTATTGTGTGTAGGTGCTGAAGGATAGGTTACTTGGACTAATTTAATGCTTGCTATCCACTGCAGCAATATTATTTCACAGTATTTTTTTAATCGTTACTATTTTGTTTATTATTTTCATTTTAGAAATTAAAGACCACTCCTAAAAGGACAGAAGTGTTATATGATCAGATCAATATGTGAGCTTTAATATAAGTCATGCATGTGAAACACTAAATAAGATGTAGATTTCATAAATTTCAAAGAACATTTTAAGCCTCTATTATAGCAGCATTGCTATTCAGAGGTATGAACAGTGGAATTTGCTTTCTTATTTAGTAATAAACTATGAATTACTGAAAAGTATCACACTGGCAATGAGTTCACCATCACTTTTATAGAAGATATTTTTGGGATGCCTGGGTGGCTCAGTTGGTTGAAGCTTCTGATCCTGCTTTCTGCTCAGAT
Source organism: Panthera tigris (assembly GCF_018350195.1). Classification (NCBI taxonomy): domain Eukaryota; kingdom Metazoa; phylum Chordata; class Mammalia; order Carnivora; family Felidae; genus Panthera; species Panthera tigris. The sequence continues at coordinate 24,432,801 of NC_056668.1, forward strand.
CATGATTCTAGGGTCATGGGATAGAGCCCTACATTGGGTCCTGTGCTGCGGATGGAGCCTGCTTATGATTCTCTCTCTTTCCTTCTGCCCTTCTCCCAAACTGGCATGCATACTCTCTCTCTCTCTTTCTAAAAGAAAAAAAGAAAAAAAATAGAAGACATTTTTACATGGAACATGACATTGTCTCCAGACACCAGAAAGAAATATGATTCCTCTTTCTATATCACTATGTTTTATAAGACATATGACATTAAGGAATAAAATAAATGTCCTTAGGGTCATAACATATAGTTTCAAGATAGTATTTACCCAGCTAAACAGGAGGATTGGGTAAACAAGGATAAAACTTCTGTGTCATTTGAAAAAATTAATTCCAGCCTTTAATTACAATTTATACTGCACTTTGGGAAACTTTGAGTTAAAGCGTTGCAATTTTTCTTCTTTAACAAGAGAGGTGACCTCAGCCTTCACTAAGTGCTTAGTGGAAGCATTTAGCACAGCAAAATTGCAAGAGCATCCCAAGAGAAAATGAATTGCCATTGATACCAATGCCCTTTATAGAAAAGGAACTTCAAAACACATTTTACCTTAGTAAAAGAATGGAGATAGAACTGATTAACTCCAAGCTAATCAAAAGAGTTGGCCAAAACACTAAGTGGGTATACTCAAAGCTTTTTTTTAAACAAAAGTAATCAAGAATCTGTATCATGCTAATGACTTTCATCATAAGGTTCTGAAATCTCTGTATACTTAGTCAAAGGTGTTATTTCAAGATATAGGTTGTCCTTAACCTGTATTGTATTTTGTACTTGCCTTTCACAATGATACCCATGGATAGTTCTAAAGGTTTTATTCAAAAGATTTCAACTTTAGAAGTTCAGAGTGTACACAGTACTTTAAGTTAAAAAAAATCGCAGAGTAGAAAAATAACAAAGATTGTATGAACATCAACATCTGCATGTTTGCATTTATTTATTCATATATCAATAGGTGTGATTTTACATATAATCACATGCAAAAATAAATAGTAGTCAATATTACACCAAGAAATAAGCGGAAAATATTTAGAGATATAAAACCTTTTGAATACCAAGTGAAGAGCATATTATCTTCGATATGGATCTCTAAAATTCCAGTGGAACTTTTTTTTCCTGAATATACTATTTTGTTAATGGTTATCTCATGATAAGTGTCATGAGAGTAAACTTGATCCATATTGTCCTTTCAATAGAGAACCTCACAGAAATGATATATGCATCCAAATTGAAGTTCCTATTTTCCAAATGAGAATATTAAAAATACATATAAGTACGTTGTTTAAAATAACAAAAAAATAATATGAGCACTTGGTGATGCTAAATAGCTCAAATCCTTTGCTATCCCCTAGATTATAAGAAAAAAAATGAAGCTAAAGTTCAAGATGAATCTTTATTTAAATGCCTTTGCTGCTTAGCTATGTATCTTAGCTATTATACCCTTGTTATAAGTAATAGAAATCAACTTGAAATAATTTCAGTAACATTCCAGTTTCACGAAGGAATCTGGTTGAATCTCATGGAAACCAGGAGGTAGTATACAGTAGGGTCTCAAAAAGGTATCGAAACCAAGGCCTGGGAAGACATCAAGGTATATTTCCAAGTTTCTGAGTCACCCTTAAGATTTTA